>NC_136432.1:32608013-33178013 GCF_052849685.1 Lactuca virosa | reverse complement strand
AGCCTTGGTTTAAGGGATTCGGGCACACTCCCGGGTGTGTCAGTACTCAAACCGAGGAAATGGTAAATCCTTTTTCAAAAGAAATAAAAGTTAAGTTTTTACTGAAAATGGTTTTCTTAAAAGGGGAAGTGTGCAATGCACGTAATCGAACGAGCTCAAGTAAGTGTTCCCAATGTATTAGCCATGCCATAGATATATTCTTGGAAATTGATGTTGAATTGATTATTTGCTAAGTGTATGCTTTAAAAGTTGTATATGTCTAGGATTGCATAGCAATAGAATGATGGATTCTTCCTTACTCCTGTTCCTTGTTTGGTTGTGGTTTAGGATAGAAGCTTTATTTGACAGTCTATGTGATTCTATTTGTGTATAACTTGCATGCATAGGGCAACCTGCTATGATTGATTTAAGTTTCTGGTTCGGTGAGGATTGAGAAATCCTAGAATAGTCTAGGATCTGAGTTTGTGATGTGTTTTGTGGGTCATGTTATTGTGGTTGGGTGAATTAGAGGTATCAGGTATGGCCTTGGGGAAGGTACATGTAGGTGTGGAAGGTAGTAATGGGCCCGTACTACTGAAAGCACAAGAGTTATACCTGAAACAAGGACAGACCAGGAAGCTCTAAGGAGTCCGGTGAGGAGGAATCCCCTTCGAACTTCCTTATCAATTGCTGATGATTACGCGAGGAGGTTCGGGTTCAGGATCAGGATCATGATCAGGTTCAGGCTCTGGTGTGGAGCCCATTGATGAGAGGCTGCATGATCTTATCGCGACTGAGGTTACTTGTGGCATCCTTTACGCTACCCCGGTGATCTTTGGTACCGTCAAGGAGGGGATCATAAAGATTATGGAGGAGCGACTCAGGTCTTTTCGAGCCGAGATCGTTGCGGGTCAGATCGGGGAACGAGCTCCCTTTTTTGGGATTTTAAGGCGTGTGGTGCGCCTGAGTTCTTTGGGGTCAAGGTCCTTATTACTAGTCGTCACTGGGTCGTAGACATGGAGAATGCCCAACGCACGAGCTTTTGCCCCGAGGCAGCAAAGGTGGGGTTCACGTCTTGTATGCTGAAGGATCGGGCGCAAGATTGGTGGGATGAGGTTACCCGTGAGGTGGTATCAATGGGTGTAGATGAGATGTCTTGGGAGCAGGCTCGGCATGCTATGCCTGTGGCCGGTTGGGCCACATGAGAAGGGATTGCCCCAAGAAGGGCTTAAATTGTTTTCACTGCAGCTAGACCGGCCACAAAAAGACCGATTGTCCGAGGTTGACTGGAGGAGCAGTGACGGCTCCTGCGCCCACCACAATGAGGATTAGTTATGGTCGCCCGGTCAAGGCGGAGACTCCTGCGGTGAAGATCTGTGCATTTCAGCTGACTACATAGGAGGCCCGAGCAGCGCCGGACTTCGTGACTGGTATGTGATCTATTTTTGTCTTATTTGTTTTTTGTTATGCTGATGTTGTTATGATCTTGTTTAGGGACCTTTTTGGTCAATGGATTGTCCGCTCATGTTCTTTTTGATTCGGGGGCTACCGGATCATTTTTATCTCTTGCACTCAACAAGAAGTTTCGAGATGCTCCGGGGACATTGGATTCCCCACTCGAGGTGGAGATTGCGGATGACCGTACCGTGAGCGTTACGAGGGTATTTCAGAGGAATGTTCTGAATATGTTCTGCGAGAGGTTTACAATTGATTTGGTACCGATTCTATTGAGAGGACTGAAAGTATCATCATAATCGATTGGTTGGGGCCCAATGGGGCCGTAATAGATTGCAAGCGGCAGCTGGTGAGAGATCGAACCCCATATGGGGGAGAACTGGTTATTCATGGAGAGAGAGCCTTGCATGGGCCAACTCTCTGTTCGGCTGCGAGGGCTAGGAGACTTCTTCATCATGGATGTTCTTGGCTTATATCTTGGACACAAGGGTGGAGGTCACGTCAAAGATGAGCAGGGTACCTATTGTGCAAGATTTTCCCGATGTTTTTCTAGAGGAGTTGCATGGGGTACCTCCCGAGAGGCAGGTAGAGTTCCGGATTGATTTGATTCCTAGTGCGGCTCTGATTGCCAAGGTGTCGTATCGACTAGCTCTGCCTGAGATGCAGGAGTTGTCTACACAGCTTTAGGAACTGCTAGATAGGGGATTTATTCATCCGAGGAGTTCCCCGTGGGGAGCGCCGATCTTGTTCGTGAAGAAGATGGATGGGTCGTACATGATGTGTGTTGATTATCGAGAGCTGAACAACTTGACGGTGAAGAACCGTTACCCGCCTCCAAGGATTGATGACTTATTTGATCAGCTTCAGGGTGCATCTTGGTTTTCCAAGATTGATCTTCAGTCGGGGTATCATAAGATGAGGATCAGGGATGAGGATATACCGAAGACGACCTTCAGAACTTGTTATGGTCATTAAGATTTTGTGGTGATGTCATTTAGGCTTACCAATGCCCCAACATCGTTCATGAATCTCATGAACCGGGTTTGCAGGCCGATGATGGATCGTTCTTGTAACACCCTGTTTATTTAATAGATAAATAAATAAAATTTATGAAAGAGTAGTAGCCCTAAAATTCATAATGTTCAGTGAGATGTTGGTTCTGGGAGCCAAATGTTATAAATTGGATTATCCGGAATTTATTTTGTAAAGATTTTTAGAAGTCGGGGGTTAAAATGTAACTTCCGGACCAATCATGAATATAATTTTGATGCTATGGACTGTTTGGTAAGATTGAGACTTAAATGGAAAGGATATTGAAATGTTGGGGACTAAATTGTAAAATTTGGATTTAATTTGAAAAGATGTCATGGGGAGGGGGCTGATATGTAAAATGAGTATAAAATTTGGTTAGAGCGGGACTTGAACCCGACTCCCTTCCTCATCGCCCCGTTAGCCCATATATGTATATATTCTTATTAACCGCATGCAACACCAAAAACCCTAAGCCTAATTCTTCAGCCACCATGCTCGGTTCCAGCCGTCACCATTCATCTCACCTCCTTCCTCTACTTCCGGCGCCATCAGTTACTGTTGCACCACCCTTGTACATCGCTGTCGGCGACGACAAAGACTCCCCGATGAAGCTGTGAGTGCCGATGCCATCTTTTCTTCGTTCCCTTCTTATTCCCTCTTTCAGTCACCGATCAAAGCCACACTCGGCTGTTGTCGGTACCGTTCCGTTCGCCGCTCACTTTGGAGCCTGTCTCTCAGCAGCTAGCAGCCGTTAGTCGCCACCTTTCTCCACCCCATGCTCACAATTCCGAAGCTACGACCACCGTTGCCACCGGTTGAAGACGCTCTGCGTCCACTGCCACCAGTCGTGGCTGTTGCTGTTGTGGCTGAAGAACATCACCGGCGGGACGTCGCGATTGAAGAGGGCAGGCCATTGCCGCTGTTAACCGATGCTGTTCCACTCCGTTTGCCGCCCGTCACCTTGATGGTGGCTGAGATGGGTTTGTGTTCTGCAAGGGCTCAAGTTTTCGTTTGGGTGGTC
Organism: Lactuca virosa; assembly: GCF_052849685.1. NCBI lineage: Eukaryota > Viridiplantae > Streptophyta > Magnoliopsida > Asterales > Asteraceae > Lactuca > Lactuca virosa. The sequence goes on along the minus strand of NC_136432.1, from coordinate 33,174,526 downwards.
GTTTATTGGCCGGAGACCAAGGAAAAGAACCACCATGGCCGCCAGCCATGGTGGCCGCCACCTGCCGCCCTCTTCCGCCACCATCAGCCACCGTGGAAGGTGGCTCTGTGTGTGTTTCGCTATGAAATTAGGTGTGTGTGTCATTATGAGCGTGTTTGTATTAGTGTGTTTGTCTGTGTGATTATTTGGGGTTTAAGCATTATAAAATGTATCTAAAAGAAGAGTAATGAAAAGAAAACTGAAAACCACCACCGTAGGGTGGTGGCTGCCGCCACTGGCCGCCGTGTCGGGTGGCGGTGTGCTTGTCTCGTTGAGTTCGATTCATTTAGGGTGCTGGAAACCCTAATGGGCCTTGTACGCCCTAAATGGCTTGACACGGGTAGGTCAGCACCCCAGAATGGCTTGACACGGGTAGGCCAGCACCCCAGAATGGCTTAACACGGGTAGGTCGGGCACCCCAGAATTGTCTGGCAGTATGTATGCTATGTGATTGTATGATATGTGATATGATGGGGGAACTCACTAAGATTCGTGCTTACGGTTTACAGTTTTGGTTTCAGGTACTCGTTTTCAAAGGAAAGGAGTCGGCTTGATCGCAACGCATCACACTATGTTTTCCGTACATGAGATCTTTGGGATTACACTCTGATATGGTTTTATGATAATATGTTTTGATTATTGACACTTTGGTTTTGACATGAGATATTAATAGGAATGTTTTTATACTGATGGTTTTATATAATAACTTAATTAAAACAAAATTTTTGGTCTTAAATTTTGGGATGTTACAAGTTGGTATCAGAGCCTTGGTTTGAGGGATTCGGACACACTCTCAGGTGTGTCTGAACTCAAACTAAGGACTTGGTATGAAAATTTTCAAAAGTAAAACCATTTTATAAAAAGGAGTTTGAAAAGAATTTGAAAAGAGAAAAGAAATTTGAAAAGAACAAGGTGTGTGATGCGTGCAATCAGCTGAGCTCAAGTAAGTTTTCGCCAAGATACCCATACATGTTATGTTATGATATGATATGATTATGAGAACTGCATGCTAGATTAGGGCTAAGGATCTAGGAGGATGCCTATATGCCTATTGTATGTGCTTGTAGACTTGCATGTTAGTACTGATCAGTTAGTGATAGGATAATCTGTTTAGGTTATGCCTGATTGTATGAGCCTTTGAATTGCATGTACAGATTCCTGATTAGAGGATAGAATGATTTGATTGGAATATGATGGTTAGAGTTTCCATTGTCTGAATGCTGCTTGTTTTGTGCTTTGTGGGACTTTTAGTAATGTGAGCTAACTATTAAGTGAAAATGCCAAGTCACAATGGCACAGGCTGGGTAATCTCAGAGTGATATATTTGACCCTATTGCGCAGCTCTTGTTTGAGTCCAACCGTTCTAGGGATGGGTCTTTTACTCGAAGGATTATCTGATCTCTGTTGCATGTGGCTATATTCATGAGGTAGCTAGTTAACATTACTGGGAATCTTTCAGCAGCTGAGGACTAGGTGGGTTTGGGAACCTAGGGAAGCCTAGGATATATTTCAGTGAGTTAGTAGTGAGGTTCAGTGAGACGTGGGTGTACCAGTTTGAGGAAGTGACTTGGAGGATTCGGGAGGATTACTGAGGAAAGTATGGATAGGTGTGGAAGGTAGTATTGGGCCCGTACTACTGAAAGCACAGGATCCATACTCGAATCGGTGAGATTCTTGGAGAATCTGAGAAGCTTCGGGGAGGAGTTTGTGACCCGGTTTGGGGACAGAGGATGTTCCAGTGTTGCAGCTTAGCCATGAGCAAGTGAACTAGTGAGCGTGACAGGGTGTCAGACCCTGAAGGATATGATTTCCAAGAAGTTGAAGATGCGAGATCGATTTGGAGCACCCTGGAAAGAGTGGTTTGTGCCAGGTGCGTATAGTAGAGAGTCCGGAGAAGAGACCCATGACTTCTGATCATCGGGTGAAAGGCCAGCAGGGCCTGAGTCAGTGCAGCATGTATAGGACAGTGCACAAGGGAGTTTGTCGCTCCGAGGGTTTAGGTTACTACACGGTAGCGGGGTTGGTCATGTCAGCAGAAGGTGATTAGTATTCCTCTAGATGTTGCGGGTATGTCATCTTCTATTGCTATTAGGTGGACGTTTGGAATACGTATCGCGTTGGAGTTATGAGTGAGTTTGGATAAGTTAGATCTCGGGTCGGTTTTCTGTTAGTGTTTGGGTTATCAAGGATCATATATGCCATCCTGCATGCCGAAAAGTCCTTGATGAACCCACAAAGGGGCACATCTTGCGGAGTGGGTTCCACGCTCACCATTATCATTCCAGATCTTCGCTAGGATCTATGTGGGGTATTGTTTAGAGTATATTCGGTCAGGGTTAGAGCGATAGTTCTCCAGTGAAGTCAACGTTCAGTAGTTCAATCATGGTTTAGGTATAGTTGGCGATCGTCTATGGATGAACTTTGGAGTTCAAGGCACTACCGTTGCTAGGGAAGGACTGGTAGCATGAAGATAGTGGAGTCAGTTGCGAGTGTTAGACGCACGGGTGTTCTGTCATTAGATGTTCAAGAGAATTGCATTTCTCGCATGGGTTGTGTTCGGTTAGAGTTCAATAGTGATGCGAGATTGAGAGTGGGAACGAGGATTCGTCAGCCATAGCGAAGATTAAGGCCTCCAGTGGTCAGCATGGGAGGTAGATTGAGGTGTCAGACTGTACCAGATTCAAGAGTACTCTTCAAGGTTTCAGAGGATGGGCGATCTTAAGGTTTAACTGATAAGTGATCGCTAGCATGGGTAAGCACAGGTTGGCATCAGTGGATTATTAGGAAGTAAGAAGGATTGGGAATCCTTTAATTCTCACATACTGTGAAGACTTAGTCGAATCTAATGGGGGAGAGTCTTTTGTAAAGTTCTCCAAATGCGAGTTCTGGTTGCACGAGGTGCAATCTTTTGGGCACCTTGTCAACCAGAAGGGTATTCTGGTTGATCCGGCCAAGATAGACGCTGTGATGCAGTGGGAGATTCTGAGGTCTCCAGCTGAGATTCGGAGTTTCCTGGGTCTAGCGGGTTATTATCGGAGATTTATATGGGACTTCTCCGAGATTGCAGTTCCTTTGATCCGGCTGACCAAGAAGTCGGTGGCCTTTCGTTGGGGGCCTGAGCAGCAGACAGCCTTCGAGACTCTCCGACAGCAGGTTTCGGGAACCAGGTTAGAGTTTCAGTTAGGACACACGTTTAGTCGAGTGTTAGGTCGAGTGCGTGTTCGACCCGGTACGGAAAGTGTTGTAAGTCTGTGGGTGTAGCCGTATCATTCACTAGTAGCAGATAGTGTGAGGGGTGTTGTAAGTCTGTGGGTGTAGCTGTAACATTCACCAGGTTGGCAGATAGTGTTAGAGTGTTGTAAGTCTGCGGGTGTAGCCGTAGCATTAACTAGCAGCCAGATAGTGTTAGAGTGTTGTAAGTCTGCGGGTGTAGCCGTAGCATTCACTAGCAGCCAGATAGTGTTAGAATGTTTTTAAGTCTGCGGGTGTATCCGTAGCATTCACTAGTAGTCAGATAGTATTAGAGTGTTGTAAGTCTGCGAGTGTAGCCGTAGCATTCACTAGCAGCTAGATAGTGATAGAGTGCTGTAAGTCTGCGGGTGTAGCCGTAGCATTCGTTAGGTTGGTAGATAGCATGAGTGCGTTGTTAGGACGCGGAAGGAACAATAGTACCCACCATTTCAGGTGCAGCAGTGAGGATATGGAAATCCACAGATTGGATTTCGGATTACCCAAATGGATTAGATCTAGTTAAGCCAGTAATGAGACTGTAGAGACGTCACTACAGTTATGAGATCAAGGAAGCAGTGGACTGCTTAGGGTCATTAATGACATAAGGCTACCAATGTTCATGTAGCAATCACTTTTAGCCTTGGGTTTGGTGACGTCAGGATTCGACGCATGGAACCAACCAGCTAGATCAGAAAGTTGTTAGAGTCACAGTGGCATGATAAGTAGTTGCAACTAGTTCCAGAGAAGGATTTCGTTCAGAAGTCGTGTGAGGCGACTAAGTGGGGGTCCCTTGGCTCCGCAGCCGGGCCGGAACCCGGTATTTCAGACGACTGACAGATGAATTGAGACCAGGGAGGTCTCGATAGATTTTGGAAAGCAAATATGTAGCAGCATACTGCTTCAGGCAGTTCGGTGTTCGAGCAGTTTCAGCGTTTGGGCAGTTTTAGCATTTATGCTTCTGGTTGCGAGTACGGACGAAATAACTAGATGATTAGGGAGTGACAAGTCACTCACAACATGAGTATCTGAGCCTTGGCCAGGTACAAGTGATCTGCAGAGATAATTAGGTCTGTGATCATGTTTATAGTGGGAACGTCGAGTTATCCGAAGTTAAGTAGTCAGTTGAGGGATAAACAGACTAGATTCAACAATAATGATCCATTATGAGCGGTCTGTCAGGGATTCAGACCGTCTCAAGACAGTAGATTTTAGACGAAGTGATGTGATCTCATTGCGAGAAATTCGTTCATATGAGGATTTTAGGTCTTGCGAAGATTGGTCACGGCTACTCTGGGCAGGTTAGGGTGTGCCCAGGATGGTGACCATGTTACTAGAGTGGTTGGGTGTGTAAGGAAGGATAAGGAATGATTTCGAGGAAGAAATCTAATTTAAGTGGGGGAGTGTTGTAACACCCTCTTTATTTAATAGATAAATAAATAAAATTTATGAAAGAGTAGTAGCCCTAAAATTCATAATGTTCAGTGAGATGTTGGTTCTGGGAGCCAAATGTTATAAATTGGATTATCCGGAATTTATTTTGTAAAGATTTTTAGAAGTCGGGGGTTAAAATCTAACTTCCGGACCAATCATGAATAGAATTCTGATGCTAGGGACTGTTTGGTAAGATTGAGACTTAAATGGAAAGGATATTGAAATGTTGGGGACTAAATTATAAAATTCGGATTTAATTTGAAAAGATGTCATGGGGAGGGGGCTGATATGTAAAATGTGTATAAAATTTGGTTGGAGCGGGACTTGAACCCGAATCCCTTCCCCATCGCCCCGTTAGCCCATATATGTATATATTCTTATTAACCGCATGCAACACCAAAAATCCTAAACCTAATTCTTCAGCCGCCATGCTCGGTTCCAACCGCCACCATTAATCTCACCTCCTTCCTCTACTTTCGGTACTGTCAGTCGCTGTTGCACCACCCTTGTACACCGCTGTCGGCGACGACAAAGACTCCCCGATGAAGCTGTGAGTGCCGATGCCATGATTTCGTCGTTCCCTTCTTCTTCCCTCTTTCCAGTCACCGATCACAGCCACACTCGGCTGTTGTCGGTACCGTTCCGTTCGCCGCTCGCTTTGGAGCCCGTCTCTCAGCAGCTAGCAGCCGTCAGTCGCCACCTTTCTCCACCCCATGCTCACAGTGCCGCAGCTACGACCACCGTTGCCACCGATTGAAGACGCTCCACATCCACTGCCACCAGTCGTGGCTGCTACTGTTGTGGCTGAAGAACATCACCGACAGGACGTCGAGAGTGAAGAGGGCAAGCCATTGCCGCTGTTAACCGATGTTGTTCCACTCCGTTTGCCGTCCGTCACCTTGATGGTGGCTGAGATGGGTTCGTGATCTGCAAGGGCTCAAGTTTTTGTTTGGGTGGTCGTTTATCGGCCGGAGACCAAGGAAAAGAACCACCATGGCTGCCAGCCATGGTGGCCACCGCCTGCCGCCCTCTTCCGCGACCACCAGCCACCGTGGAAGGTGGCTGTGTGTGTGTTTTGCTATGAAATTAGGTGTGTGTGTCATTATGAGCGTGTTTGTATTAGTGTGTGTGTGTGTGTTTGTGATTATTTGGGGTTTAAGCATTGTAAAATGTATCTAAAAGAAGAGTAATGAAAAGAAAACTGAAAACCACCACCGTAGGGTGGTGGCTGCCGCCGCCTGCCGCCACCGGCCGCCGTGTCGGGTGGCGGTGTGCTTGCCTTGTTGAGTTCGATTCGTTTAGGGTGCTTGAAACCCTAATGGGCCTTGTAAGCCCTAATGGACCCTAATTGACCAAATAAAACCCTAAGGGGCTTAATGATATTCTAGTGGGCCCAATAGGCCCAATAAAGCCATAATTGACCTAAAAGCCCAATAAATTGATAAATGGGCTAGTATTTGGGTTGGAAACCCTAATTAGGGTTTGGAAAACCCTAATGCCAATAAAACCCTAATTTGGGTAATTAACCGGGACACACGGGAATTATTTAATAACTTGAGATATTAAATAATAATCATTGGCGAAGATTAATCTAAGCAATATTGGACTTAATGGATTAAGCCCTTAGAGGATTAAGTCCTTAATGGGTTAAGTGAGAAACACTTAACCCTAATCGTCATTTTCTGTGAAACCCTAATTTCACTTGGGTTTATTATTGGGCCTCTTTATTGGGCCTTGATGATTGGGTTATTAATGGGCCATCCAAAGTCAAGCAATTGGACTAGAATAATTTAATGGGCCTACGGTAAGGCCCATGTAAGGGGTTTGGGCCCAATTTGGAAAATTGGGCCATAGATGGGCCATAGTTTGGACCTTAATGATTATATAATGGTTGGCCTTAGAATAAGACCATGTATAGGCCTAGGCCCAATTTGGAAAATTGGGCCATATGTTAGGCTTTGAGCCATAGTTGGACTTTTAGGCCTTTGGATTGGGCCTCGGGCTTGAATAAGCCAAGCTTGGGGTAATGTAGTAATTATCCAAAGTAGGGACTTATGGTTATGTATTGGAACCCAATTATTAATTGGGTGTTATTTTGGCGTTGACAGTTCGGGAACCTGTCATCCAGCAGCTGGGGTTGAGTCTACAGGACTTCAGCAGTGTGGAGTTGAGTCAGCGGGACTTCAGCAGTGTGAGGTGAGTTACCTTCCAGTAGCGGTGGGTCTACGGCCACAATGACGGCCCACTAGTAGGAGTTGTATGTTAGATGATTGTCTTTGTGATATTCATCCAGGTTTGCTACTACCTGGTATGTTTATGTGTTAGCATGATATGTTATATGTGATAGTGGTTGTAGGAGGGGAATAGTCCCCAAGTTCGGTTGTTAGGACCGAAGGGTAGGTCGGGCACCCCATATATGCCTGACAATATGATTATGTTATGATATGTGTGGTAGTAGTATTAGCGGGTGAGATAGTCCCCGGAGCTCGGTTGTTAGGACCGAAGGGTAGGTCAGCACCCCAAAATGGCTTGACACGGGTAGGTCAGCACCCCAGAATGGCTTGACACGGGTAGGTCAGCACCCCAGAATGGCTTGACACGGGTAGGCCAGCACCCCAGAATGGCTTAACACGGGTAGGTCGGGCACCCCAGAATTGTCTGGCAGTATGTATGTTATGTGATTGTATGATATGTGATATGATGGGGGAACTCACTAAGCTTCGTGCTTACGGTTTACAGTTTTGGTTCCAGGTACTCGTTTTCAAAGGAAAGGAGTCGGCTTGATCGCAACGCATCACACTATGTTTTCCGTACATGAGATCTTTGGGATTACACTCTGATATGGTTTTATGATAATATGTTTTGATTATTGACACTTTGGTTTTGACATGAGATATTAATATGAATGTTTTTATACTGATGGTTTTATATAATAACTTAATTAAAACATCATTTTTGGTCTTAAATTTTGGGATGTTACAGTTCTGTGATCGTTTTCATTGATGATATCTTGGTCTATTCTAAGACCAAGGAACAACACGAGCAGCATTTGAGAGAGGTGTTGGAGACCTTGATGAGGGAGAGGCTTTATGCCAAATTCTCCAAATGCGAGTTTTGGTTGCGTAAGGTGCAGTTTTTGGGGCACATCATCAACCAAGAGGGTATCTTGGTGGATCCAGCCAAGATTGAGGCGATGATGTGTTGGGAAGTTCCGAAGAACGCATCCGAGATCCGAAGCTTCTTGGGTTTGGCGGGGTACTATCGGAGATTTATCCAGCATTTTCCAAGATTGCAGTACCTTTGACCCGCTTGACCAAGAAGTGTGTGACCTTTTTGTGGGGTCCAGATCAGCAATTAGCATTTGAAACCTTGAGACATAAATTATACGAGCACCTGATTTTGGAGTTACCTGAGGGATTGGATGATTTTGTGGTGTACTGTGACGCTTCTATTCTGGGTTTGGGAGCTGTTCTGATGCAGAGGGGACATATGATTGCTTACACCCCAAGGCAGATGAAGCCTAATGAGGCGAATTACCATATTCATGACTTGGAATTGGGGGGCGGTGGTGTTTGCCCTCAAGATTTGGAGGCATTATTTATATGGGGTCCGATGCACCATCTTCACCATCACAAGATTTTGAAATATTTGATGGATAAGCAGAATCTAAATATGCGGCAAAGGAGATGGTTAGATGTGGTGAAAGATTATGACTGTGAGATTTTGTATCATCCCGGGATGGCCAATGTGGTGGCCGATACTTTGAGCCGTAAGGCGGAAAGTGCTCTGATCTGAGATGTTTGCTTGAGGATGACGATTACCTCACCTTTGATATATATGATCAAGGGGGCACATGTGCAGGGATTGAAAAAGGAGAATTGGAAGACTGAGCGGATTCGGGGACAGATTCCATTATTTGTTCGAGACAGCCCGACGGTTATTGACTCAGTGTGGTAGGGTTTGGTTTCCGACATTTGGGGGAGTGAGGCAAAGAATTTTGGAGGAGGCACATATGTCCAAGTTTTCTATCCATCCGGGGGGCCACAAAGATGTGTCGAGACTTGATATTGAGCTACTAGTGGCCATGCATAAATCGGGAAGTTGTTTGGTTTGTGGAGCGGTGTTTGACCTGCAGGAAGGTCAAAGCCGAGCATCAGAGGCCTCACGGAAAGGTTCAGCCGCTACCCATCCCCATGCGGAAATGGGAGGAGATCACCATGGACTTTATGACGAAGTTACCCAGGACGACGTGGGGTGTTGATTCCATTTGGGTTATTGTGGACAAGTTGACCAAGAGTGTTTATTTTATTCCGATTTCCGAGAGTATCTCCGCCGAAAAATTAGTGGATATCTATGTGCGGGAGGTGGTTGTCAGGCACGGAGTGCTGATATTTGTGGTCTCGGATCACGATTTTCGATTCACCTCCAAGTTTTGCAAGAAGTTTCATGATGAGTTGGCTACTCAGCTGCTTTTCAGCACAACTTACCACCCCCATACTGATTAGCAGAGCGAGCGGACGATCCAGACGCAATAGGATATGCTTCGGGCATGTGTTTTAGACATCAGAGGGAGTTGGGATACTTACCGTCCACTAGCAGAGTTGTTATACAACAACAGTTATGATGCTAGTATTGACCGACCCCCATTCGAGATGTTATATGGGTGTAGGTGTAGGACTCTGGTTTGTTGGGAGGAGGTTGGACATGGAGTCATGGTAAGCACCGAAGTGGTGCTTAAGACCATCGAGTTTATTCAGCAGGTACGCGATAAGGTGCGAGTCGCGCAGAACTTCCAGAAAAGTTTTGCTGACCGAAGTCGTTCGGATCTCGAGTTTCAGGTGGGAGATTTTGTTTTGCTGAAGGTGTCACCTTGGAAAGGTGTCATCCGGTTTCAGAAGATGGGCAAGCTGGGGCCCCGATTCATTGGTCCATTCAAGATTTCTGCCTGCGTTGGCAGGGTTGCATATCGGCTGGATCTGCCTGATGTGCTCAGTCAGATCCATAACATCTTCCAAGTGTCTCAGCTCCGGAAGTGTGTAGCAGATGAGGCTGCAGTTATTTCTTTGGATGATATTCAGGTGGATAGGAGCCTGAACTATGTGGAGAAGCCCATTGCAGTCTTGTAGAGAAAAACCAAATCTCTTCGTAAAAAAGTGGTGAAGCTAGTGAAAGTGCAATGGCAGCACCGGAAGGGCTCCGAATGGACTTGGGAGCCGGAGGACGAGATACGAGAGCATTAATCGGATCTATTTGTGACAGCGGACTTCAAGGACGAAGTCTAGTTCAAGTGGGGGAGAGTTGTAACACTCCAGTCCATGTATTCCATTGTTTACCCTCAAAGTATTTCATTTTGGCAAAAAAGGACCCTCCGTACGCTGGGCATACATGTGCGTATGCTTAGCGTACGCGTGTCCATGAAGCGGGTGGATGAGGCTCGTACGTTCGGCGTACGAGCATGTACGCGGGGCATACGTAGGCAATGACCAAGCCCTAATTTCTTGGCTTGGACACTATTTAAGCACACCTATATCATTTAGACTAAACCCTAATCAGCCTCCATACCCTCCTTTCATCCTAAAACCCTAGTTTTGCAAGAGAGTGTGAGTTTTGTGTCTTAATGTGTTCTTGGTGGCCATTCTAGTGGGTTTTTTAAGAAGAAGGAAGTGGTTTTCAGGCCTTGAACGTGCGAAGAGCTTGAGGATCCTGCATCTAGAGTATCTTGGGAATCTTTGGAAGGTAAAAAGCTTTATCCTTGCTTATCCTTGTTGTTTATTGAGTTAGGGTTTTCTAGAAGTTCTCTTTTGAGTCCATAAATCTTCTCTTGGGAGTTTGAGTAACTCCGGAGGTTAGAAAGGATAGATCTGAGGTCCTTTAGCTTGATTATATCATAAAAATGCAATCTTGATGACATCTTTGGCTCCATGCTTGAGTTAAGACCCTTGGAAAGGTCTTAATGAGATAAAATGAGTTGTTGGGAGCATATATGGCATGCAAAGGCATAAAGTTGCCAACTTTACACTTTTCGACTCTTAAAACGTCTAGGATCTGAAGTTTGAGTGAAAAGTCTTCATGCATTAAGGACTTAACGGAGTTGGTTGCAATAGAGTTTGTATGTTGGGTTTACTATGTTGTACGTTGCGCGTATAGCTCCTGTATCGAGTACGCTAAGCGTACTGAAGAGGTATGTTGGGCGTACGCTCTCTGAGGACTTTGGGCTTCCGTGGAGCATCGTACCTTTGGGGCCTAATGGTTTGGTCTGGTATAGCTAGATTATGGGACTGAATTTATTATTTGGGCCATTGTTGGCATGTGATGCCTTTAGGGCCTTATCGCCCGATATAGAATTGTATTTTTATGTTAGGCCCATTAGAGGAGGAAAGGCCTTTGGGCCATTATGGAGGGGATTGGACTTAGGATTTTGGGCCCATGTCAAGTTGTGTCATAATCCAAATTAGGGTTATTTGTATATTGTTCAATGTGAGATTTTGGGCGGGTAGTCGAGCATCTATTGTTTTCAGCAGACTGAGGTGTGTATTATCAGTATACCAATGGGTTGAAGGCACCAATGCAGGCCCATTACCTGATATGAGATTCCAATAGTTGAATATGCAATGGTTTTGTTATTTGGTATGTATTGATTTATGTGAAGACCATGGGGGAGCCCATGACATTTGGTACGACCATGAGGGGTAGCCCATGGCTCTTAGATGTAAGACCATGGGGGTAGCCCATGGCATCCCAGTTGAAGACCATGGAGGGAGTCCATGGCAAAATTTATATGTATATGAGCATGTCATTATGTGGTTATGTGTTTTGTGTATTTTGGGAAACTCACTAAGAGTGTGCTTACAGTTTTGTTGGGTGTTTCACGTACTTCTGGTTCTAAGGGCAAGGACCCGACTTGATGGCGCAGCGTGCACTCTCCAGTATTTTTGCACTTATTGCTTGGATACTCTGATCTTTTGAACAATGTGTTTATGTAAAGGAATTTTAGAGAAACAAATATGGTTGAGATTTTTAATTATTAAATGAAAATTTTTATTTGAATTTTTAGGCTGTTACATTAAGGGGCATATCCTCAACATGCTTGAAGACATTCCATTATTTGGGAAGGACCACGAAGATGAACACAAGCACATCGATGAGGTGCGTGAGATTGCATATTACTTCAACGTTCCTAACGTATCTAAAGACGCAGTGATGTTGCGACTTCTTCCAGTTTTACTCAAGGATGCAACAAAGACTCGGTAAAATCACTACAACAAGGGGAAATCACGACACTGGACAACTTAAAAAGGGACTTTATCTAACAATTTAGCCTACCATCTAAGATTTCTAAGCTAATGAAGAAAATACAAATTTTTTAGCAACTTGATGGGGAGTCACTTTATGAAGCTCGGGAGAGGTATAAAGGAATGCTTAGGAATTTCCCTCAACATGAATTAAATGTGAAACAAGAGATTTCCACATTCTATAATGGAATCAATGTGTGCACTCAACAACTACTCAATTCTGAAGGGCCAATGACAAATAAGGATCCAAAGACTAATAAAGCTTTGATCGAAGAATTTGCAAAATATTGAAGACAATACCACAATCCATGAGAAGATGTCATGAGATGAAACTCTAATGGTGTTGGAGCTTCGGAAAATTTGGCATCCATAATTACTAAACTAGATACTATGGATCAAAGGATTACCAAGATAGGGCAATCTATTCATGCTATACAAGTGAGGTGTGAAAATTACAGCGGGCCTCATCTAACCAAAGATTGTGACCTAGAAGAGAATGGAGGTAAGAAAGCTCAAATTTGCTATTCAAGTGGTGACCGTTTTGATGACGATTAGAGAAAGCCAAATAGATAATGGAAGCCTTATGAAGAGTACAAGAAGTAGAATGAGGAGAAATTTAGACAAAAAGGAAGAGGTTTTTATCAAAAAGAGCAAGTTCAGTTGGAAGAGAAACCGGACCTCGAAGGGGTGTTGGCTTGATTTATGGAATCGAGCGAGAAAATACACAACACCACAAATATATCTCTTAGAGATCAACAAGACACTCTTCATAATCAGCAAGCATCTATTTTGAACATTGAAATGTAAGTCGGGCAACTATCGAGGCTATTATAATAAAGATTAACATGGATTTTGTCGAGTAATACCGAGACAAAACCAAAGGCACATGTGCTAGCTATCTCAACTGAGTAAGAAGGAAAACCGGAGCCTCTGGTTCTCCTTGAAACAGCCGAAGAGTTTCCCGATCAACAAACCTAAGGAGGAGAAAAAGAATAGAAATTCGAATCCATTTAGTATCCACGACGTGGAGGCCACATTGCCACGCCGTGGAACCTGCACAAAAAATATGAACATTTTCATGTTAAGCCCTTTCAACCACCTCTAAAGTATCCGTCTCGAGCCAAGCATCACCTTCTGGAGGAAGAGCATAATAAATTCATGGAGCAAGTGAATGGTATCTCTTTTAATATGCCATTCATTGAGGTGATTGCGAAAATGATCAAATACTCAAAGTTTCTCAAATATCTTATAAAAAATAGACACGAATTGGAGAAAGTATCAAAAGTGACTCTTAATGAGCAATGATCAACAGCCATAATTCAATAAATTCCAACCAAGATGATGGATCCGAGGAGCTTGACAATCCCTTGTGAATTTTGTAATTCGACAAAGAAAAATGCACTAGCCAATGCATGAGCCAGCATTAACTTAATGCCTTATTCGTTTGACCAAAATCTCAATATATTGGAATTGAAGTCCACAAGAATGGCCATCTACATGGAAAACAAATATGTCACATACCCTTGTGGAATAATTAAAGATTTATTGGTGAAAGTTGGAAAGTTTGTGTTTCCAATCGATTTTGTAGTGTTGGACATGAAGGAGGATGAAGAAGTACCCATCATTCTCGGAAGACCTTTCTTAACCACAGCTCGAACACTCAATGATATCGGTGATTCTAAACTTACATTGCTAGTTGGTGATGGAATAATTACCTTTGGAGTAGATCCGAACTCCAATTCTTCAAGAAAAAATAGTGATGTGGAAGTCTCCATGGATGAAGTGGAAGAAGAAAATTGATATGATGAGCTAGAAGAGTAAGAAAGATTGATTAAATAAGAGTTATTAGTTTGGGAAGATCCAAAACCTCAAGGAGAAGTAAAATGTAAAAAACCTCGAGCTTTAATTCCAATGATATTTGAAGTTTTTGCATTTACCAATCCTAAAGTGATAATACAAGACAAAATTGAAGATCTTGAATCTAATGATGAAGAAGAGGAGACTAAGAGTGAAGAAACCATAGTTGGAAAAAAAGAGGTCATAAGGGTAACCGAGCAAGAGAAAAGGGGAGATAAAGTTAGAGAAACTAATGGAAACAAACGCACACGTAAGGATGGGGAAAATAAAAAGAAGAAAGAGAACTCAATGAAAGCATATATGAGACGGTAGCTGTAACACTCTGTTCCAAATTGACTCCTAGTCTGAGGCGGTGGCTCGAAGGTCGGTCATTATAAGGATTATGGCTCTTGGGAAGGTAAGATCTAGCCCTTTTTGGTGCGGGTGATGTATTAGAAATGATCCGGGTGTTTGGTTCGTGTTTCGGAGCCTAGGGGTATTTCGGTAAAATGGCAGTTCGGGTTTTTATGGAAATGGACTTTTGTTCGGAAGGTATTTAGGAAGATATGAGTTGATAGAAGTGTAGGGCTTCTCGTTGCCTTTCCATGGATATAAGGATCGTCGAAAACGGATTTATAACGAAGAAGTTATGGCCTTCGGAAGTTTAGTAGTTTCAGGCTTAGCTGAGTACGCTGGGCGTACTAGTGAAGAGGGCATTACGCTGGGCGTACTTTTGGAGTACGCTGGGCGTACTGACCAGGAGGATCACGAATGTTCCCCGGAGTACGTTGGGCGTACTCCAGTCAGATCAGAACCCTATTTTAGGGTCTTGGACCCTATTTAAACTCCTTATCTCATAACCTAACCCTAACATCTTCAGCCTCCACCCCTCTAAACCCTAGAAATCGTCATATATCATCCATGGTGGCATTTTAAGCTTATGGAGTCCATTTTTGGGGTGTTTGACCCATTTTCAAGAAGATGAAGTTTGATGCAAAGATGAGAATCAAGAAGGAGCTTATGGATCTGGCTTTTAGGACTCATTCTCAGCTTGATGAAGGTATAAAGCTTTGAACTTGACCATTGAATGCTTATATCTATTATGTTGAGTTTTTGGATCTTTTGGTCCCAAGAATGGAGCTTTATGGTTCCAAATCCGTTTTTAGGCTTGGGGTTGCCACCCTTGATGTTATTTGAGTCCCTAAGGCAGAAAGTTGCCATCTTGATGATCTTAATGGATTCATGCTTGAGTTAGGGTCACTTTTATGGAAGTAGAATGCCATTTTTGGAGTTTGGGTTTGTTTGGGACATGCAAAGTCACCAAGTCAGTGACTTTATGGGTTTAGACGTTAAGTATAGCTCAGATCTGTGATTTGGACTTATTGGATCAAGTATTAAGCGCTTAATGGATGTTGTGCAGGAGCCGTTTGTACGTTGGGCGTACAATGTTGTACGTTGCGCGTACAACTCTTTTGCCCAATACGCTAAGCGTACAGAAGAGGTACGCTGGGCGTACGCTCTCAGGAGGAATTGGGCCCTAGTAAACTTCGGAGCTTTGGGCCCTAATGGTTTTGGGCCTAGACTTGCGGTTTGTTGGATCCGAATGTATCTTGGGCTAATGTTGGTATAGTTGGGCCTATTGGGCCTTATGGCCCAATATAGAAATGGACTTCACATTTATGGGCCTAGGATTGGGCCAATTCTTGGACTAGGTTGTTGTGGGCCTTCGTGGGCCATTTGGGTCAGGATTATTGACTAAGGAGAATATTGGGTTTTAGTATAAGGTCCACTAGAAAGGTCTGGGCCCAATTTGGAAAATTGGGCCATTGATGGTTTATGGACATTATAAGGTTGGGCTTTTGTTTTGGGTTTGGGACTTAGTTTTGGATCATATTGGAGCAGGAGTAAAATGGTCATTTTACCCCATGCATGGATTAAGGATTATGGTATGGGACCCAATTGCTAATTGGGTATATTGATTGGTAGTGGCAGCTCGGGAGGCTGGCAGGCAGCAACGAAGGAATTCTTCAGGAAGCTTCTGCATTCGAGGTGAGTCTTCTCACCATACCAATGGGTCTAAGGCACCAAGGCCGGCCCATTATGTGATTATGGTTTATGTGTTAGCCATCTGTGATTTGATATGCTATGTGATTATGTGTTATTGCATGGAAGACCCCGGGGGGAGCCCGTGGCATTGGATATAAGACCATGTGGGGTAGCCCATGGCATTCCTAGGTAAAGACCATGTGGGGTAGCCCATGGCACAATGTTGTAAGACCCTGGGCGAGCCCACGACATCCTTACAGGTTTTTGGTATGCATGGTTTATGTGTTATATGTAGCTTCTATAGCTAGCAGGAAATGTGATACATGTAGCTTTTATAGCTAACAGGATATGTGTTATGTGGATTGTGTGTGTGGGGTATGCTCTGGGGGACTCACTAAGCTTTGTGCTTACGGTTTACAGTTTTGGTTTCAGGTTTCATCAATTTGGAAATGAAGGGCTCGGATTGATCGCAGTGCACACACCTATGATTTCCGTAATGATTGATTTTGGGATGAACTCTGATAAATGTTTTACTTAATGAGAATTTGGCCTGTATGAAATAAATGGTATCAATGTTTTAGCTGTAACAAAAATGAAATTTTTACCCCTGATTTTTGGGTCGTTACAGTAGCCACATACAAGATAAAAAGAATGGAGCTTAAAATGAACAAGGAGCTTCTATCCACAATAACGTAGAACGGGATGGAGTCCGGCTCACGACTCCTTCAAAAAGAAGCGTTTCCAGGAGGCAACCCGAGGTTTGGAGGATATTTTATTCTTTTTAGTTTTATTTTAGTTTTTCTTATTTGGTGTGTTTTATCTTTATAACCGAATGATGTTTTTTCCATCGTATTACTCTAAGTTCTTGTTTATGTGTGATGTCGTAGAATTTTTTAGCGTTAGAAAAGCCGTGAAAAGAATTTGAAGACTATAATCGAGAGCCACAACTTTTGATAAGTGTAGGGTGCACGTCGAGTTCGTGAGTGACTATTACGCATATGGAGAAATCATAAAGATAATTCTAAGCTATATGAAATTTTGATATGAGGAGTATCACATATATATGATCGATTTTTGAAGATATTCTAATTCTGATATGCGAGTACCCACGACGTGGAAACACTATTGCCACACCGTGGAGAAATATTTATTTGCGATTACGAAATATTACTTGCATTACCAAAAAGTGGACATCACTTTGCCACGCCGTGGAGTCAATTCTGGTCGCAATATAGAATATCTCACACTTGATGTCACGACGTGGTTAACACTTTCCCACATCGTGGTCACTGTTCATATCAAAGATTTATATTTTGCAGCACATTTAAGAAGTCTATGTTCTTGGTTTCATTATTCTGGGACATTCAGAAGTAGCAATGTCCAGTTCCCAACAACGTTAGAGATGTCAAAGCTTACCCACTACAATTAGCCAATCCAATCTCGTGCTATTAATCAAGGTGAGTTCGTTCATTTTCTCCCTTTTTTATTTTATTTTATAAGCTTTTAATTGTTTTGATACAATGAGGACATTGTATAATTTAAGTGTGGGGTAGGGAATCGAATTAAAGGAAAACAGCATGCTATAAAAAATATATATTCTAGATTAAAAAAAATAGTTGACAAAATTAAAACTTGAAAAATGGTCTAAATTAGAAAACTCTAGAAATTTAAAAATTTTGTTGTTTTAGAACTATGTTTGCTTGTATTGTGTGGCCTAATTTGATGCAAATTTAAAGGTTTTGTTTAGCTAATTTGTTATAATATATTTGTAGCTTCCCAGTTCTGGTGAAATCAAGAGACAAAAACCCAATCTTGTGTAGTTTGAGGGACATAATATGTTTTGCATTGTGTACTGAAATATATCCAGAAAAACTTATGTAGTCATTGCACTCTAGACTAATACATTTAACCAATAAGGGTTGAGGTTAAGTTCCCTTGCTTAAGCATATGTTTTTTTAGGTTTTTAGTTTGAAAAAAAAATGAAAAAAGTTGTGAAAGAAAAAATTGAAAAAAAGGTTGTAAAAGTTTTGATTGAATAAAAGTTATCAAAGTATGAAGATCTTGAAGAAGTGAAGAAATAAAGAAAAATTGCCAAAAAGTCAAGGGCTATTGATTTGTAATTTTTCTTTCTAGGTTATTTTTATCATATGTATGCTTGGGAACTTAACAAAATACCGTGAGGTTGAGAAAGTTTTCTGAGGATGTATTCGGAGGGATGCAGAAATGAGTGTGGTTCAAAATAAGTAGGAAACGTGTATGAGGACTGTGAGTATTTAGAACTTGGGAAGTACTTGGGATTTCTTAGACCCCAATATATGCATTGAGGCTAGACATAATTTGCCAATTCAAATTGAGTTATTCTATGTGATGTTGGTAAGTAAAGTTTTGATATAGCATAATAACAATCTAGTTTGCTTAAGGACAAGCAAAAAGCAAGTGTGGGGTATTTTGATATTGGTATATTTATACATATATTTTTGTATTATTTAAGTACATTTTAGCTTTATTTTGTTTAATTACAAAGATATTTGGTGCTTAATAAGAAAAAATTTATTTTGTAGCCAAAGAAGGAAATTCTCAAGGAAAATGACTAAAAATGGACAAAGTTGGATACTTGGTGGTTGGAGCTTGCACAAAGAGGAAAAAAGAAGAACAAAGTGTGCCTAAAGAAGATTCCACATAGTGGAAGTCTCTGGTCCATGACGTGGCTATATAGAAGCTTCCCGATGAATCTGCGAAGACTTGAAGCCCACATGTATGAAGTGTATCCCACGGCGTGGCGACCAATTTAAGGAAAATATTTATACAAATTTTAGGTTGAATTTTGAGGGGGGTATGGGTTCTATTGATACCTATAACTAAAGGCGACAAAACACTTTTGAGAAACCCTTGGTAGGTTTGATTTCGATTGAAGAGCAAAGAATAGAGAGAATCAAGTGAAGAACATCAATAATCATTCGGTTTTCTAGTTTTGACTATGTTTGATCTAGTTTACTTCATGTTTCCATGTGTTTTTAATTTGATAATTGACTAATAACCTTTTACTTTCGTTTTGATTAGATGAACCCTAATACTATGTGTTGATTTCTTATTTTAGGGATTTACGAGTTGGTTTTAACTTGTGTTTGAAGGACTATCATCCTACTATATTAAAGTTCTTAGCTTTTCTGATTTTCCTTCAGGTTTGTGTAGTTAGATGATCAATTTGATTGCATGAACTTGTTATCTAGTTGTTTATGACATATAGTGTATCACTAGCTCACGACTTGAGGTTTGTAACCTATCGTGTTGACATATTCTTGTTTTTGTGCCCATTCCAGTTAAAAGTTGAGTATGCATGTGAGTTATATAAGTTCTCAATTTTTTGCATAAGGTGAGGGACCTTGATCATTGAAAGTTCATTGATCTGTATAGGTGAGCTGCTTAACAACTTGGAAGACATGGTAGGCCCTTGTGCTACTAAGTGGCAAGAAATTAAGATTGAACAAGTTCAGTCCATATGAGTTTGAATTTGTTATAGACCTTGTCTTATGATAATGGTTGGGAATGACAAATTCACATGGATAGGAACACATACACCATAAAATCTAAGTGTCATAAGGTTTCTCTCCAATTCATGAAAATGATTGTGAGGAAACGCATTCAGTAAGTAGATTTTAAGGAGATAGCAGTTGTGTTAATTGCGTTCTCAAATTCGATTATGATTACGACATCCCTCTTCATAGTTCGAATTGTGAGAAATGGCAAATAGTTTGAACATTCAGAACTTATTGTTGTGAGTTCTGAAATAGTTTAGACACACATATGGGATTTCTAATGAAAGGTGTATCAGCTTAGATAAAGGCTTATCGAAGCATCTCATATCAGAAATCTGAACTTTGGAAAGAAATTCAATAAAGTATTGATTTCTAGATGTCCAGCTGATTTTGGATACATGTCAAAGCTAGTGGGAGCATAAATGTTATGCTAGTAACAAAATAATTGTTATTCTAGTGGGAGCATAATTATTATGGTAAGTTTTGCGAGTTAGCAACACTATTTATAGGAAACAAAGTTCTAATTTGCAAAGTTGCAAAGGTTGAAAAGTTGTTTCGCTATAGTAAGGGAGAGGATACTTATAATTTATTTCGAATGTAAAGGTTTAGGTTGAAGTATTAATCAAACTTAGTCATGGGTATATATGAATACCATGTTGAAATATTTCAACATTGGAAATTCTATATATGGAAATATTATAGCAAAAGACTAGTTAAGTATCATGTATTTATGTATGACATTATGAATCATGTCCCATATGCTTCGGATATAGGATCGATTGCATATGACTAAAGTGGTTAAACAACTGTCAAGGACTAGAACCGGATATGACTAAAGTGGTTAAACAACTGTCAAGGACAATCTAAGGTTCGCTAAGGATTGGTTGCTTAAGGAGAGTTGGAAGTATAGTAATGGATGGACCATATTGAAATTATTATGAATAGACAGAATTCTATTAATAATGCATTTTCATATGGAAAATATGGAAATGGTTTCATAATAGGAGTTGGATATTAAGAATCTATGTGTAGGTTTGAAACCTTTATGCAAGAAGGATGTTCAAAGGAATGTACTTTGAATTTGAGACTTCGCTTCCTTGGAATTGTTTTGTTATCAATCTCCGGTGGAAAGTTTTGTAATATCGTTGGCAAAGTCTCTGTAACTTTAATACCTCGACATTACAAATGAAACATTGCATTATAGTTTAGAATCTAACACATTCTTATAGTGGAAAGAACTAGGTATTCTTAAACTAAGTAATAAGGATTTGAAATTGTGAAATGAGCATCATTGAAATGTTTTCAATTGATCTATTTCACAAAGTAAGGACCATATATAAACATAGTGTGCATCCTTGGAGCATGAGATAACTATTGTTTTAATTCAAGTATTAAGTTGATTAATCGAAACATTATATAATGAATAATGTTTAATCAATATGGTGATTAAATAAAAGGTGTTTTATTTATATTCAAAAGTTTTGAGACCATATTGAATTCGATTATTCTTCTGTTTCACTTTGCATTTTTTGACTTCCCGAATAATAAGATTATTCAAACTATCCACAGTCGATCATACTTTGGAAGTAGGTATTGAGGTACGACTGTCATGAATCCGTCTGTAGATTGTCTGAAGTGTTTAAACATGGCACAAGTTTGCTGCAGTGTTCATGAGTAATAAGATTTGAGTATTGGATTAAACCCACACTGATCTGAATCACTTCATGGATTTCAGCATGAGTGATTGTGAGACGATAATATCTTATATTCTTCAAACGAAAAAATATAGTTGCAGTTTACAAGTCGGTTGCACATTGATGATATGTAAACGCACCAGTAACTTGGTGTTATAAAACATATTGTTGTGTGTGATTTGATGAGTAAATAGATCAAGCATATGAGTCTAAGTTTATCCGTTCCTTTTACCCTAAGAGGGATAAAAGCGATATATGTGGGCCCCTCGATGATTTAGTGATGACACCCTAAGCGCTTGGCCATGCCTGGACTGATTTGATTTGTCCAATTAGTCGGTCGTCATAAATCGAAAATCGGGAAACAACACATGGACAGAGAGAATGATTATAATCCATGTCTCATGTCCATACGATATCTAGAATGGAGGAAGATATGACCCCTTATATAAAATGGCACGTCAGAGTTCGACAACGGCTTTTAAGAGCTACGATTGCTAGTTGGTTATAAGTCGTACTTGCAGTTATAGTTATTAGACTTATCAAAGTAGGAGACTGTTAGATTAGGTGTTTAAGCCCATAACTATAATTGGTATGTACTTGACCCGAGAGTAGTATGGTTCATTTTGGGTTGCATTCACCAGAACAATCTGATAGGATGGATATTTGAGAAAGAGGTTATTTATTGATATATTATATATTAACTGAGGAATCATATTATTTAACTAGTATTGATCAGGAATTAATTTGGAATTAGATTAGTGATCAAAAGAGACTAATTAAATATACAGGGGCTGATTGTGTAAATCAATGATACATATAGGTTGGGCTAATAATCCATGATTGATTAGTGATGGGCTAAGCTTATGTAAGGATCCATAAAGTGTTAGTCCATTACAAGCCTAAGTGTAAGAATTAGGGTTTACACCTAACCCTTGGGATTCTACACTATATATATATATATATATATATATATATATATATATATATATATATATATATATATATATATATATATATATATATATATATATATGTAACCCCTTGGCCTAAAATCGAATATACTAGTGTTCTTAGAGAAACTATAGCCGATTTTGAGTGCCTCCAACCTTTCTCTCAAGTTCTCCAATTGTTGGTAGTGTTTTGTGAACCATTTGAGGCATAACACTTGAGGTGGTAAGTTCTTAAAGGCCAAATACAACAAGCTACAACAAAAGGTATTCTTCTAACTAGTTTTTATGATTCATGTATCAAATTTTGTATGCTAGTTAGGCTTCATGCTTTGGAAAAAAATATTGTATGTATAATTAGAGAAAACTTAGATCCAAAGCATAAGGGTTGTATGTGCACCATAAGGTTGTTATAGCGCTAAAAACCCATCAGACACATCACCACTGCTTAAGCTACCATCGAACCAAACCCATTCATTACCCTGGAATCCTGCATTTTACGCCCTTGGCATATAGATGCCCCAAATCTCATCTCACTGATACGAAATCATGCACTTGAGTAATGCACCACGGCTTCCCGACATCCCTTACTTGACCGATAAGTAAATACCCTTAAGCCATTTCCCAGAGACTACCAGTCTCGCACCTGGTCTAACCTCTAGATTCCCAAGAGATCAATATCGAGGCTACCCAACATAGACTCCTTTGTGTCACATATTGATTATCCACATGATCCTGCAACTCAAGATCCAAACCCTTGACTAAACAGTCTATACTAGTTCCATCCTGAATTCCCATAATCATCCGGGATCGCCCGCGGACCCCAAAGATCCTCATCCTAGAATGGAGAGTAATTAATTGCCAACCCTGGCCGATGTGCCCAAATCACGAGCTTATCTCCCTTTCATACTTGTGACCATCACATAAATAGTCTAATTCGGACCGATGAATGCTATGATTCTATCGCATCCTAACACTACTTTGATCCAGCCATGCTTACCACCCATGGCCTTTCCACACTCCACTATCACATCATCGCACCTCTCGAGCCGAATCCTATATCCCATCAGGAGTTCGGGTCACACCTCTGGATTCCCACTTCTTACTATGCATAATCAAGGCGATGTCAACTGGCCCATACTACCTTCCACACATATCCATTCTTTCCTCAGCAATCCTCCTGAATCCTCTAAGTCAGCTAATCAACTGGTGCGCCAAATATCCGTTAAACAGCAACACAACACCCACCAAAGCAACTCCTAGGCTCCCCCTAGGTTCCCAACTTCAGCGAACCGCACCACTAAACTCATTGGAGCATATCCTAGTCTTTTCTAGGTTCCCAACCTCACCTTGCCATCAGCTGCTGAAGAACTCCCCATGATGCCAGCCATCCACCTCCTGGATATCGTCATATCCACTTAGTCGCTGACTCCCATCACTCAAGAGTTCCACAACGCAGAAAGCAAGCAGCATTCGTGCAGTACCACTCCGATCCAAAGAACTATTATAGAACATTCAGCCCACATATCGCAACTCGTGTTATCCACATCCATCCATCCTCACTGTCGGCTACCTTATGCATGCAAATTATACACAAAACATGATCTAATAGACTGTCGAATAATAGACTCTACCGTAGGAACACAACCAGACAAGGAACATGAAATAAGGCCAAATCAATTATTCTAAGGCTATAAGATCCTAACCGTATACAATTTTAAAAGAATACACTTAGCAGTTACTAATACCAATAATCCTTCTCATTCTAGCATGGCATACAGTATCTACAAGGCTACAAGCATCACATATCAGGCCAATATATCGCTGACAACTCAACACTAGCATGCAAGTCTGCCAACTCATACAACATATAAAGGCATCTCTCCTAGCCCTAACTAGCATGTGATTCTCAGATTCATAAACCAAGTCATAATAAATAACATGTATGGGTATTTTTGGGAAACTTACTTGAGATCGGCTGATTGCATGCACCACGCCCTTTCTTGTCTTAGAAAACTTTTTCCTTGAAAACAATTTTTTTTTCTTTTTGAAAACTTTACAGATCCTCAGTTTGACTTCAGACACACCCAAAAGTATGTCCAAACCCCTCAAACCAAGGCTCTGATACCAACTTGCAATGCCCCAAAAATGAGGGGTAAAAATTTCATTTTTCAATACAGTCAAAACACATGTATCTTTAATTCCATACATTCCAAAAACATGATTAATTAAAAACGTTCATCAGAGTTCGTCCCAAAATCATATATTGCGAAGACACAGGTCTGTGCGCTACGATCAAGTCGGGCCCTTCCTTTCCAAACAGATGATACCTGAAACCATAAACAAAACTGTAAGCACGAAGCTTAGTGAGTTCCCTAGAGCATACCCACATAATCAACATAACCACATAAACCATATAATTCACATAGGCCATATCAATCATATAAGCAATATAAGCCATGGATAGGATGTCGTGGAAACCCTTCAGGGTCTTACACACATACTCACACAAACCGTACCAACTACACAAGTCATGCATATAACATATAGGGATGCCCTGGAAACCCTCCAGGGTCTTACTCCGGATGCCCTGGAAACCCTCCAGGGTCTTAGCCCACTGCCATGGGAACCCCCACATGGTCTTCACTAATTACCAATCAAACCATACATACAAACATATGAGTTAAACATGCAAACATATAAGGATGCCCTGGAAACCCTCGAGGGTCTTACACCGGGTGCCATGGGAACCCCCACATGGTCTTAGCCCAATGCCATGGGAACCCCCACAAGGTTTTAACTAAGGATGCCAAGGAAACCCTCCAAGGTCTTAAACCCTAGTGTCTCGGGAACCCCCCGAGGTCTTTACCTAGGAAGCCGTGGAAACCCTCCAAGGTCTTGCACCTAGGTGCCCCGGGAACCCCCCGAGGTCTTCCTTGCAAGCATCACAAAGACAACTAGCATACCAAATATCACACAATCAACTAGCATACAACATATAACTAATTTCCATGGGAACCCCGCATGGTCTTCGCATAAATACATAATGTATCGATTGCACATTCCCAATAATCATCACAACTAAATAAATGGGTTGGCCTTCGTGCCTTAGACACATTGGTATGGTGAGGAGACTCACCTCGCACTGATGAAGTCCCGCGGATAAAACTTCCATTGCTGGTTGACAGATTCCCGAACTGTCAACATCAAAATGACACCCAATTAATAATTGGGTTCCAATGCATAACCACAATTCTATACTTAGGGTAAGGAGACTCTCTTACCCCTAACCTATTTTGGTCCAAAACAAAGGCCCAAACTCAAACTCTGAAGGCCCACAAGCCCAATAATCAACCAAGGCCCAACATATGACCTAATTTTCCAAATTGGGCCCAAACCTCTACTGAAAGAACCCCTTTCTATACTTTCATATTTCTGAAAGGCCCAAACTTTCATACTTGACAATATAGTTACTCCATAACATGCTACATGCATATTTATAAAATAATATTTTTACATTGATAAAGTCATTACAAAATATTGGATATAAACCGACTATATTTTAAGATTTTACATGACTACCCAGGATATTGTAAATCTATACAAACCTAAACCAAAATACAAAAAAAATAATATTACAACTATTCTAAGTCTTCCAACTATACTAGGTGCTTATTGCCTGCATTATGTTAAAACATTGGGAGGGGTAAGCGATAACGCTTAGTGAGTTCAATAATAGATACAATATAACGTTATGCCATATATATACCAATATGCCATAAGCAAATAGGAGCAAGGAACAACAAAGGCATAATGTGATAAGCTTTCCCTAACAATCATTGATTTGATTTAAAGATATATAATCATTGAGACATAACAATTTCCATACTTGATATACATCAATAACGCTTTGGCCCAAATGGCACAGAAGACATACAACTTCGGATTAACATTTTGGTAGATTTCAGGTTTTCACGCCCTGTCTAACCATCTGCCAATGCCATAGAATAGAGTCATTCACTTACTGGGGGACATGCTCTACATGGCCAGAGGCTACATACCAGTACCACTGTGAATCTGAGTTCTTAAACTGATCACATGGTCAAAGGTATAGCTTTGCTATCATAAATAGCAGAAATAAAAATAACACGGGAAAATACTCAGGAATATCATTCTACCGAAGCCAAAGTGATGCCTATGTCATACAGTTCATGGTTAACGGTTCATACCAATACCCAAGTGATGCCTATGCCACACACTTCAAGTCAGAGGTACAGCCTTGCTATAAAAATAGCGGATACAACAACTCGAGATGATAACATGGAAAAGCACATAACACATATAACACATAACATACAATTGTTTCTACATATTAAACTCACCGTGAATTAACCGGGGGTCAAAATAATAATTTGGGCAGCACTTCGGCTCTAAATATGACTTTCGTCGTTGAAAACCGGGCCTTGCGAAGGTAGGACTTCAAAACCGAAAAGATAAATTTTCCGGGTCTCCGGGCACTTCGGGGCGTGTTTCGGGCGTTGAAAATAATCCCGGGGGGTTCGGGGAATGACAAAATAATAGAAATATGGAAAAAGGGGGTGAAAATGGCAATTTTCCCATTTTCCCCGGGTAATCTCGCAAGAGATCTATTTATAGGGGAGGAGATCCGGAGCTTCGGATCCGAGGCTAGGAGGGTCAGCAGCTGCGAAGGCCACGCGACAACAGGAGCTCGGTTCGGAGGCCAGACGTCGCACCTGCGAGGAGTCCACGTGCGAGGCTCGGAAGGTGACACAGGGCGCGCATGCGAGGCACCAACTCATCAGACGCGTCCTCAACTTCGGACAGATGGAAGCTCCTGAGTGGACTGAGCTTCGGTCCAATGGGGAAAGAGGGTGACGACCTCGGACCAATCAGAGGGTGCCACGCGAGGCTACGGTCCAATCAGAAGATGCCACGTGGATCAACACTATTCATGCGAAAATTAAATGAAAATGTGCCCAATCTTGTAAAATCCATAACTTTCTCATACGGGCTCCGTTTTTGACGTTCTTTATATGCACGCGTAGAGAAAATTATGCTCTACAACTTTTGTTTAGACTTCGTCGGAAAATTTTGAATGTATTTTTATATTATTATTTTTAACAGACCGGGACTGGTAAATCCGTTAAAAATTCATAACTTCTTCATCCGACGTCCGTTTTCATCAGACTTTTTACCGTTGTACTACTAATGACGAGACCTTCAATTCTCGTTTAGGTTGTGTCGGAAAAAAATCACTCGATCAAAAATTCGAGTTTTTAGCTGTCTACTGCTAAGCTGAAACTTGTAAAAATCATAACTTCCTCATACGAAGTCAGATTTTGGCGTTCTTTTTATCGAACTTATTGGTTTAACGAATACTACGACTTTCACTTAGATCACTAAGGCTAAAAAGTAGTTTATCAAAAACTCACTTTTTACGCCATTCGGCACCGTGCCCGTTATATCGCGGATCTTCGATTGGTCATAACTTCTTCGTTATAACTCGGATTTCGATGAGGTTTTTGCCTACGTGTTTCTAACGAGATTATCTACAACTTTCAATAATAAAATTTTACTTATTTCAAATTTTATATTTTCGCTAAATTTCACTAATTGACTTTTAATTGGAATCTCATAAGACTTCCAACATTTAATGAGTGATTCTAAACATAGTTTTACTTCATTTCTAGTAAAATCTATCTGCTAGAACTCAACACTCAATTTCACATAATATTTCATAATATTTTATTTTAACTTTTCAAATTACATAACACGATTTCAAAACGTGTATGTTACAAATACCTCCTCCTTTTGAGGATTTCGTCCCCGAAATCACAATGATTTGGACAAATGAGGATATTTCGCTCTTATCTCATTCTTATTTTCCCTAAGTATAAGTTTATTATCCCGTTTCACCTTGGATAATGGAACCGTTTCATCATATACGCTCAAGCATTTACATAGATATCTTACATGAAATACATCATGAATACCTGCCAAATCTTCAGGCAATTTCCAAGCGATATGCTGGTTAGATAATTTTGAAAAGTGCAATAAATCTAGGGCTCAATCTCCTTTTTTTTTTCTCAAATTTCATAATACCTTTCCACGGGGTTACCTTCAGTATCACCCACTTGGAATTCTATGGATTGTATCCTCCATTGCTACACAGGTCTTTTGTCGATCCTGGGCTACTTTCATTCTTTCTCGTATAATTTAAATCTTATCAGTGGTGTCTTGAATCATTTCAGGGCCACCAAGGATTTTCTGTCCTACATGATGCAAACATAATGGTGTTCACAGTTACTACTGAACCCTAAGACACATGCACGATTCATATCTTCTACGGTTTGGATTGTTCTCTCCGTCTAACAATCTGTCTGGGGATGATAAGCTGTGTTGGGAGTAACTCGAGATCCCAATTCACTTTTCATACTAGCCCAAAAGTGAGAAGTGAAGCGAGTATCACGATCGGAAATAATCTTTAGTGGCACACCATGTCTCGCGATGATTTCGTCTAAGTAAACTTACGCGTATTTCTCCAATGGAGCCGTTTTACGTGTGGTGAGAATATATGCACTCTTCATCAGCCGGTCGAAAATTATCCAAATGCTATCATTCATAGTTTTCTTCTCCTCTTTCAAGGTATTAACTGTATAAGCCGGATAAGTAGAATATCCCTTCGATATAAATTTATGAGTTTTTAAGAAAGAAATTTATTATTTTCACCGTAGACATAAATAGAATCCCTCCTTTCGATAGGGATGCATATCATCTCTTCGTAGCACAAGAGATCTGCGTAGTTCTTTGACAATCGATTCATGTCGAGAATAATATCAAAGATAGGAATTAGGTTAGCAGGAAGATTATAACTTTCAATTCCTATAACACTATCTCTATAGACTTTATCAGCAAGTAATAATATATTTCCTATGTTATCTATGTGAAATGATTGGACAATTGCGTAACAAGCAATTTGAAAAGAATGTGCGAATTTATAACGCACGAAAGAATCTGAGGCATCATAATCAAATAAGATGTGAGCAGATCTAAAGTTTACGAGAAAATTACTAGTCACAACATTTGAGTCCTAACTTACTTCCTCCGTGGTAATCTAAAATATACGATTTTTAACTTTTGGTTTGCCAAACAATTGTCAAACTCTTCAAACTTCTTAATTACTAGCGGTGCTCAAACCTGCACCCGCTCATCACTCTCTATTGGGCTTTCGATCCTAATCTTTGAGTTAAAACTCAATTCTCATTGCAGACTCCCGCTCCTTCTTGGTTTATAGACTAAACCCAAGATAAGGTCTTTACTTTTGCTATAACAACAACTCGAATGGTCTTATTCTAATGACCTTTGATTTTATAACGCACAAGACACATAACGAACCAAACTCTTGTATTAGAATCAGATCGAATGAATCAAGCTGATGGAATAAAGAAAATGAAAAAAAAAGAGTTTGATCAACACGTGGATGCTTTGGAACAGAAAGAATAGCACCACGTATCTCTAATTTGTGCTTTCGGACATACACATCTTTTAGCTTTTGGCACCTCCTCCTTTTGAGTTGGAGTACTCTTTGATTGTTGAACGGAAAACTTGACTCCCCGCCATTTGACTAGTAAGAGTAGGGCGGAAACATTTCTTGTGGCCAGTAACACCACATAGCAAGTCACATCTCTGGCTAATGATTGCTCAATTCTTTAATGAAGGTTGTTATATTTCTATCGACTACCTCGACCATTTACTTCTTCAATATTCCTACTGAAGTGTTGTCACTATATAAGACATGGTTCTCTGAACCAATCAACTCCTTTCGCGGATTTATACTAATCGGACTCGATTCTTTATGACATTAAGATTTGAACGATAATTATCTTCTTAGTCATTACCGAAACGAAGGTAACGACACACATGAATAAAACGGAATCATTTACTAGCTTCTTGGTAACCTTGTGACTTTGCCTGATCCAAGCGTGAGTCCTGTGCTTCCAGTAGTATAGGCCTCTACTACTATTCACACCTACTCATACTCGTCCCAAGTATTGTCTCGCAGTTCCCAAGTCACCATTCAAAAGTTTTCACAAAGCAAATTTTCACACCTAAGTGCGTTTAAACAAGTACATACAACAATTTCTCCTAGACTCAACTAGGGTTTTCGCGTTTCTATCAAACATATATTGGATTACCTATACTCGCCTTCTAGGATTCTTCTCATGCATATACTCGATCTAGAATATTCTAATATTTTTCCATAGGTCGATAGAAATTTTACTTCCATTTCTTCATATAAATTCTTTCTCGGGTAGTGTCTACTCTGCAAGACATACTACACCCAAAATTTCCTCTAGCAGTGTAATGACAAATAGTTTCCAACTACTTACATCATCTTCTAACTCATGCAAATCATCATACATATTTGTTGGTTTCATTATCCTTTCATGATATCGTCATTCCTGTATCTGAGTAAGTTTTCTTCTCATGGTTGTATCTTTTAAGTCTACTTCATAGGAGTCTATCCTAAGAAGTCTGCATTATAGTTGCATCTCAGCAAGCTCTACTAGCTTGGTTCTCTGTCATTCTTAACTACAACATTTCTTCTCATACAATAATATGAGTGTATAACTTCTTCAACTAAGTACTCTACCTTACTCTAACAAGTAAGCCACTCAGCCTTTTCACAACCGAATAACCTATTTCACTATCCCAATCTTGTATGTTAAAGTCGGCTTAACACACAATGGAACTTCCATAAGGATGTGATAGAAGTCAATCATCACTCAGTATTATTAAATACTAAGTATGAGCATCCTGTATAGGGTTACTACTCGAACTACATACTTCATCACAAAGTCTTGGCCTAATAAGTCTAAAAACTTCATTAGCCTTTTCCTTGATCTTCATTTAATTCTTCTAAATCTTCTATTACATTAATTTCAATACTGTTGAAGTATTTATCACCATCCCCGGTTCTTCCGACTCTATAAACTATCACTGCTTTAATCTGGACACTGGTGGAACAACTTCATCGGTTGTGCCAAAACATTTATCTCATCTAAATGTATTTTAAACGCACATATTTTTTCCAAAGATGTTATTATATTATCTTACATATTTTAAATGTATAATACCACTCTATTGGTATTAATACACTATTTACGATTTCACTTCATATTTATTATTTTACGATATCCCGCAATCGTTTATTTATAAAGTTATCAATATCAATTATCATAAGTATCTTTATTACTTCGAAAATTTCATGTAAATTCTATTACGAAAATTCTTAGAATTCTGAACATAAAATTTTCTAAACCAAGGTCGGCAACAGACCTTAAACTTTCTTAAATAATATAGGTATGAAACCAAAAGCATGCTGTATTTACTTATAATTTAGCACATATTAGAGTATAAGACATATCTCCTCTCAATATTCTAGTGCTTGTTTCCATTTAGGTATTTAACTTAAGCATACCAGATACATATCGTATCATCTTCGCTTAACAATTCATGTTTAAGTCTAGAAATTCTCAAAATTCCTAGTTCACATAAACTAGTTCTCTAAAATTTTTGAAGTAACTTAATATCTTAGAATACTAGGATTTATCACTACCCAATACCCCACTTAAGTATTTCCTATGGTTTGTATCCATATACTCCTAATGAATCCGTTCATATATTGAACTTCCAATAGTTTAAGTCTAAATACCAATCCATGGAATTTAGTTCACTTAAACCACTGCTCTGATACCATGATTGAAAGAACCCATTTCTATACTTTCATATTTCTGAAAGACCCAAACTTTCATACTTGACAATATAGTTACTCCATAACATGCTACATGCATATTCATAAAATAATATTTTTACATTGATAAAGTCATTACAGAATATTGGATACAAACCGACTATGTTTTAAGATTTTACATGACTACCCAGGATATTGTAAATCTATACAAACCTAAACCAAAATACAAAAAAAAAATATTACAACTATTCTAAGTCTTCCAACTATACTGGGTGCTTATTGCCTGCATTATGTTAAAACATTGGGAGGGGTACGCGATAACGCTTAGTGAGTTCAATAATAGATACAATATAACGTTATGCCATATATATACCAATATGGCATAAGCAAATAGGAGCAAGGAACAACAAAGGCATAATGTGATAGGATTTCCCTAACAATCATTGATTTGATTCAAAGATATATAATCACTGAGACATAACAATTTCCATACTTGATATACATCAATAACGCTTTGGCCCAAATGGCACAGAAGACATACAACTTCGGATTAACATTTTGGTAGATTTCAGGTTTTCACGCCCTGTCTAACCATCTGCCAATGCCATAGAATAGAGTCATTCACTTACTGGGGGGCATGCTCTACATGGCCAGAGGCTACATACCAGTACCACTGTGAATCTGAGTTCTTAAACTGATCACATGGTCAAAGGTATAGCTTCGCTATCATAAATAGCAGAAATAAAAATAACACGGGAAAATACTCAGGAATATCATTCTACCGAAGCCAAAGTGATGCCTATGTCATACACTTCATGGTCAACGGTTCATACCAATACCCAAGTGATGCCTATGTCATACACTTCAAGTCAGAGGTACAACCTTGCTATAAAAATAGCGGATACAACAACTCGAGATGATAACATGGAAAAGCACATAGCACATATAACACATAACATACAATTGTTTCTACATATTAAACTCACCGTTAATTAACCGGGGGTCAAAATAATAATTTGGGCAGCACTTCGGCTCTAAATATGACTTTCCTCGTTGAAAACCGGGCCTTGCGAAGGTAGGACTTCAAAACCGAAAAGATAAATTTTCCGGGTCTCCGGGCACTTCGGGGCGTGTTTCGGGCATTGAAAATAATCTCGGGGGGTTCGGGGAATGACAAAATAATAGAAATATGGAAAAAGGTGGTGAAAATGGCAATTTTCCCATTTTCCTCGGGTAATCTCGCAAGAGATCTATTTATAGGGGAGGAGATCTGGAGCTTCGGATCCGAGGCTAGGAGGGTCAGCAGCTGCGAAGGCCACGCGGCAGCAGGATCTCGGTTCGGAGGCCAGACGTCGCACCTGCGAGGAGTCCACGTGCGAGGCTCGGAAGGTGACACGGGGCGCGCATGCGAGGCACCAGCTCATCAGACGCGTCCTCAACTTCGGACAGATGGAAGCTCCTGAGTGGACCGAGCTTCGGTCCAATGGGGAAAGAGGGTGACGACCTCGGACCAATCAGAGGGTGCCACGCGAGGCTGTGGTCCAATCAGAAGATGCCACGTGGATCAACACTATTCATGCGAAAATTAATTGAAAATGTGTCCAATCTTGTAAAATCCATAACTTTCTCATACGGGCTCCGTTTTTGACGTTCTTTATATGCACGCGTAGCGGAAATTATGCTCTACAACTTTCGTTTAGACTTCGTCGGAAAATTTTGAATTTATTTTTATATTATTATTTTTAACAGACCGGGACTGGTAAATCCGTTAAAAATTCATAACTTCTTCATCCGACGTCCGTTTTCGTCAGACTTTTTACCGTTGTACTACTTATGACGAGACCTTCAATTCTCGTTTAGGTTGTGTCGGCAAAAAATTAATCGATCAAAAATTCGAGTTTTTAGCTGTCTACTGCTAAGCTGAAACTTGTAAAAATCATAACTTCTTCATACGAAGTCAGATTTTGGCGTTCTTTTTATCGAACTTATTGGTTTAACGAATACTACGACTTTCATTTAGATCACTAAGGCTAAAAAGTAGTTTATGAAAAACTCACTTTTTACGCCATTCGGCACCGTGCCGGTTTTATCGCGGATCTTCGATTGGTCATAACTTCTTCGTTATAACTCGGATTTCGATGAGGTTTTCGCCTACGTGTTTCTAACGAGATTATCTACAACTTTCAATAATAAAATTTTACTTATTTCAAATTTTATATTTTCGCTAAATTTCACTAATTGGCTTTTAATTGGAATCTCATAAGACTTCCAACATTTAATGAGTGATTCTAAACATAGTTTTACTTCATTTCTAGTAAAAACTATCTGTTAGAACTCAACACTCAATTTCACATAATATTTCATAATATTTTATTTTAACTTTTCAAATTACATAACACGATTTCAAAACGTGTATGTTACATCTACATGGGCTTATCTTAAGGCCCAACCATTTATTCTAGTCCAAACACTTGGCATTCTGATGGCCCAACAGCTAATAATCCTCTAGGCCCAATTATGGCCCACTTATGGCCCAATTTTCCAAATTGGGCCCAAGCCTTTCCAATGGGCCTTATCCTTAGGCCTAATAATTCCCTTAGTCTATAATCATGTTCCCCATTTGGCCCACGAAGGCCCACAATAAGTCAGTCCGAGAAGTGGCCCAATAAGAACCCAAACCCAATAAGGGTTTTTCACAAAAAATGACGATTAGGGTTAAGTGTTCCTACTTAACCCATTAACGACTTAATCCATTAAGTCCAAACATACAACGAAATCGGGCTTGTGGCATAACTTCACTCCAATGGTCCAAAATGCGGGTCCCAATAAGTCTAAATTAGATTCTCCAAGATTAGGGTTTCCAACCCAAAACACGTCAATTCGGCCCAAAAGCTAAGTCTTTAGGTTAATTAATTATTAATTAAGTCGCACACCACCCACTACCTTCTCGGGTAGTGGTGGTCAACGGCGACTCGAGACGGCGGCCACCACCTCACGGTGGTGGTGACGAAATTCCTTGATTATTCCGGCCACTAATTACAATTGTACAACAATATCCAAAATAACACACACACAATATAACACACACATACACTCACGCAGAACCACCCTTGTGGTTGCCGACAGTGGTACAAGGTGGCAGCTACCACCTCACGGTGGTGGCGGTGGTATTTTCCAGCCAAAAGTCGCACATACAACCCCATGAACACAAATCACACCTTGTACACTCGAACACACACCAAAACACGCACACAGCCACCCCCTCCCCCACGGTGGCTGGTGGCGGCAAACGAAGTGACAGAAACGGCAGCCACCATGGCTGGCGGCCATGGTGGTTCTTCGCGGTTACCGACCAACATACACACACAATACACGAGGGCCGAAAGCAATCTCCCACCTG
The DNA here is from genome assembly GCF_052849685.1 of Lactuca virosa. Taxonomy (NCBI): domain Eukaryota; kingdom Viridiplantae; phylum Streptophyta; class Magnoliopsida; order Asterales; family Asteraceae; genus Lactuca; species Lactuca virosa. The sequence goes on along the minus strand of NC_136432.1, from coordinate 33,139,299 downwards.
GTGGCGTACAACGAACGGCGGCAATGACAACCCTAACAGTCGGCGGCGGACGATGGTTCATAGCAGCAACAGACGCCTAGCGTCCGGCGACAGCTTGTCTTCAACTGATACGGGCAGCGGCGGCAACCGAGGAATACAACGGAGGCGCTCTACAGCGATGTGGCATGCGAACGGATGGTGCTCGAACTCGACTGGCAACGGCTTCGCTCATTTAACCCCCAACAACCCCGTCGTCAAAAATTTACGACTCATTGAACTCTCCCTCGCCGGCAGCAAACATGGTGGAAGTCTGGTGGTCGCTGTGGCCGTTCGCTGATCGGAAACGAGATAGTGGCGGCGCCGGTGGGGAGACATAAGGGTGGGTGGCAGGTGAAGTTGGAGCTAGGGTTAGGGTTACATGTTGCATATATATGAAGGGGGTGACGGGTTTATGCCCGTCAATTTCAAAACTTAGACCATGATTACACTTCTAGCCCCTCCTTCCAAATTCTTTTCAACTTAAACCCGTTATTTACCAAATAGCCCCCATCCTTAATAATTCATTACAATCCAAGTCCCAAAAGTTACCATTTAACCCTCAACATTCCAAAATCCTTTCAATTTAAGTCCAGTAATTACTAAACACCCCCTGATTTCTAAAAATCTTAACAAAATAAATCCCGGAATCACACTTCAAACTCCGAAAACCCAAATTATGTCATTTGGCTCCCCGAAACCAACGCCCCGCTAAATATTATGGATTTTAGGGCCATTTTAAAATAATAAAAAAAAAATTACATCTTGGGGTTCCGGGTTTATTATTTTATTTAATTTATTTTATTTAAGTTCAAATGGAGCGTTACAACTCTCCCCCACTTAAATTAGATTTCGTCCTCGAAATCATCCCTTATCACTCCGGACACGCCAAACAACTTGAGCAACACGGTCACAACCACAAGCATACCCCAACCTTCCAAGGGAAACCAAAACCATCCCTTGCATGGTTCTAAAAACCTAAGGTTAATGAATTCCTTGCAATCTGATCACATCTGCTCCATCTGAAATCTGAAGTCTCGAGATGGCCTGTCTCGCTGACAGACCGCCCACATCGAATCATTGTCGAGTTCACGACACTTATCTCCCAACTGTCTATTCAACTTCTGATATTATTTAGTCCGACTGTAACCAACTTAGTATATGCCCCGAACGACAAACAACTCCACACACGGACCCCAAATCACTAAAATCACTCCAACTCATCTTGCTACCACATAGCTGCTTTCCTTCAGAACAACCGGGACCTCCCTGGTCCCAAATTGTCTGCCAACTGTCCGGAACACCAGACACCTACCCGATTGATGAGCCAAAATACACATACATAGAAGCTTCGTATCATATACGATCACCAACTACCCATCTTATCCTGATTCCAACATGTCGTGGCTCTATTACAGATAGAACCAACCTGAGACACATCACCACTACTTAAGCTACCATCGAACCAAACCCATTCATTACCCTGGAATCCTGCATTTGACGCCCTTGGCATATAGATGCCCCAAATCTCATCTCAATGATACGAAATCCTGCACTTTCATAATGCACCACGACTTCCCGACATCCCTTACTTGACCGATAAGTAAGTACCCTTAAGCCATTTCCCCGAGACTATCAGCCTCGCACCCGGTTTAACCACTAGATTCCCAAGAGATCAATATTGAGGCTACCTAGCCTAGACTCCTTTGTGTCACATACTGATTATCCACATGATCCTGCAACTCAAGATCCAAACCCTTGACTCAATAGTCTCTACCAGTTCCATCCTGAATTCTTATAATCATCTGGGCTCGCCCGCGGACCCCAAAGATCCTCATATTAGAACAGAGAGTAATTCATTGCTAACCCTGGCCAGTGTTCCCAAAGCACGAGCTTATCTCCCTTTCATGCTTGTGACCATCACATAAATAGTCTAATTCAGACCGACGAATGCTATGATCCTATCGCAGCCTAACACTACTTCCATCCAGCCATGCTTACCACCCATGGCCTTTCCACACTCCACTATCACATCGTCGCACCTCTCGAGCCGAATCCTATATCCCATCAGGAGTTCGGGTCACACCTCTGGATTCCCACTGCTTCCTATGTATAATCAAGGCGATGCCAACCGGCGATTGGGAGTTTCCAGAACTCCCACCACCACAACCTAGGCCTAAATAGCCACTTATTTCTCCCCCACCTAGACTCGACGATGCTCTTTCACCTCTTACGCCTTATGGATATCCGATCCATTTCCATCTATATGTACGACCTGCCCAAATCCTACGCCGAACAACACAAGCGCCCCATAGTTATCCAAACACAGTGATCACTCCGCTTTGGGAATCCCGAAGAATACTCTTGTATTCTAAACCAATCGGATGATCTGATCACTTCCCAAGGTGCCCTTTTTACCAAAGAAATACGTAGGCAATTACAAATTTACCACCATCTTAATGCTGCCTAAGGTCCGGTAAATGCTACGGGCTGCCCCGCAGACTTACAACACTCTAGCCTCATCACAACTGTCCAAAATCTTACCGCTGATCCATCAAATCGGACACCCCAAGTCGAGCATCCACTCGCAATGTCACCTGCTGACACTATCAATCCTGCTACGCTGGTAGCAACCCATACTCCTAGAGCGATAACTCCATCGTATAGTTTCCCGCATGTGTCGTGCTGACTCCGGCCTTGTTGGCCTCTCAATGTTGCTCAGAAGTCTTGGGTCTTTTCCCGAGACCCTCCACCAAATGCACATGACCTGAACCTCTCTTCTCGAAATACTCCAAATCAATCTTCCGCCCTTGGGCTCTGGGATCCATATCATTCAGGGTGTCGTCAATGGCTGAACTGCAAAAGCTGGAGCAACCTTTGCTCTAAATCGGCTACAAACTACCCCCATACATAGTCTCCAATCCCGAAAGTGTAATATATCAGACAATAAATCCTTGCCTCCTGATACAAGAGATCCAAGGCGAACTCAAAATCCTGGCAGTCCTTCCACTAGCTGGCTCACCACCGGAGCCGAGACCAAACCCGGGTCCTTCCCATACGTGCTCATCCTCATTCTGCAAAGCATCTATTCGCACGATCAAAACATAACCAAGATTTCTCCTTCCCATAGGCTTCTTAGATTCTCCAAGACTCTCACCGATTCGAGTATGGATCTTGTGCTTTTAGTAGTACGGGCCCATACTACTTTCCACACCTATCCATACTTTCCTCAGCAGTCCTCCCAAATCCTCTAAGTAACCTAATCCACCAATGCACCAAATATTCATTAAACAGCAACACAACACCCACCAAAGCAACTCCTAGGCTCCCCTAGGTTCCCAACTTCAGTGAACCGCCCCACTAAACTCATTGGAGCATATCCTAGGCTTTCCTAGGTTCCCAACCTCACCTTGCCATCAGCTGATGAAGAACTCCCCATGATGCCAGCCATACACCTCCTGGATATCGTCGTATCCACTTAGTAGCTGACTCCCATCACTCAAGAGTACCACAAAGCACAAAGCAAGCAACATTCATGTAGTAGCACTCGGATCCAAAGAACTATCATAGAACATTTAGCCCACATATCGCAACTCGAGCTATCCACATCCATCCATCCTCACTGCCGGCTGCCTTATGCATGTAAATTATACACAGAACAGGAACTAATAGACTGTCGAATAATAGACTCTACCCTAGGACCACAACCAGGAAAAGAACAGGAAATAAGGCCAAATCAATTATTCTAGGGTTATAAGATCCTAACCGTATACAATTTTAAAAGCATACACTTAGCAATTACTAATACCAATAATCCTTCTCATTCTAGCATGGCATACAATATCTCCAAGGCTAGAAGCATCACATATCAGGCCAATCTACGTTGAATACTCAGCACTAGCTTGCAAGTCTACCAGCTCATACAACATATAAGGGCATCTCTCTTAGCCCAAACTAGCATGCGATTCTCAGATTCGTAAACTATGTCATAATAGATAACATGTATGGGTATTCTGGGGAAACTTACTTGAGCTTGGCTGATTGCATGCACCACACCCTTTCTTGTCTTAGAAAACTTTTTCCTTGAAAACATTTTTCTTCTTTTTGAAAACTTTACAGATCCTCAGTTTGAGTTCAGACACACCTGAAAGTATGTCCAAATCCCTCAAACCAAGGCTCTGATACCAACTTCTAACGACCCAAAAATCAGGGGTAAAAATTTCATTTTTCAATATAGTCAAAACACATATATCTTTAAATCCAAACATTCCAAAAACATGATTAATTAAAAACATTCATCAGAGTTCGTCCCAAAATCATATATTACGGAAATACGGGTGTGTGCGCTACGATTAAGCCGAGCCCTTCCTTTCCAAACCGATGATACCTAAAACCATAAACAAAACTTTAAGCATGAAGCTTAGTGAGTTCCCCAGAGCATACCCCACATAATCCACAAAATCGCATAAACCATATCAATCACATAGGCCATATCAATCATATAAGCAATATAATCCATGTATAGGATGCCGTGGAAACCCTCGAGGGTCTTACACACATACACACACAAACTGTACCAACTACACAAGTCATGCATATAACATATAGGGATGCCCTGGAAACCCTCCAGGGTCTTAGTCCGGGTGCCTTGGAAACCCTCCAGGGTCTTAGCCCACTGCCATGGGAACCCCCACATGGTCTTCACTAACTACCAATCAAACCATACATACAAACATATGAGCTAAACATTCAAACGTATAAGGATGCCCTGGAAACCATCGAGGGTCTTACACCGGGTGCCATGGGAACCCCAACATGGTCTTAGCCCAATGCCATGGGAACCCTCACAAGGATTTAACTAAGGATGCCATGGAAACCCTCAAAGGTCTTAAACCCTAGTGTCTCGGGAACCCCCCGAGGTCTTTACCTAGGAAGTCGTGAAAACCCTCCAAGGTATTACACCTAGGTGCGCCGAGAACCCCCTGAGGTCTTCCATGCAAGTATCACAAAGATAACTAGCATACCAAATATCACACAATCAACTAGCATACAACATATAACTAATTGCCAGGGGAACCCCCACATGGTCTTCACATAAATACATAATGTATCGATAGCACATTCCCAATAATCATCACAACTAAATAAATGGTCCGGCCTTGGTGCCTTATACCCATTGGTACAGTGAGGAGACTCACCTGGCACTGCTGAAGTCCCGTGGATAAAACTCCCATTATTGGTTGACAGATTCCCGAACTGTCAACTTCAAAATGATACCCAATTAATAATTGGGTTCCAATGCATAACCACAATTCCATACTTGGGGTAAGGAGACTCTCTTATCCCTAACCTAGTTTGGTCCAAAACAAAGGCCCAAACTCAAATTATGAAGGCCCACAAGTCCAATAATCAACCAAGGCCCAACATATGGCCCAATTTTCCAAATTGGGCCCAAACCTCTACATGGGCTTATCTTAAGGCACAACCATTTATTCTAGTCCAAACACCTGGCATTCTGATGGCCTAATAGCTAATAATCCTCTAGGGCCAATTATGGACCACTTATGGCCTAATTTTCCAAATTGGGCCCAAGACTTTCCAATGGGCCTCATCCTAAGGCCCAATAATTCCCTTAGTCTATAAGCATGTTCCCCATTTGGCCTACGAAGGCCCACAGCAAGTCAACCCGAGAAGTGGCCCAATAAGAACCCAAACCCAATTAGGGTTTTCACATAAAATGACGATTAGGGTTAAGTGTTCCTACTTAACCCATTAAAGACTTAATCCATTAGGTCGAAACATACAACGAAATCGGGCTTGAGTCATAACTTCACTCCAATGGTCGAAAATGCGGGTCCCAATAAGTCCAAATTAGAATCTCCAAGATTAGGGTTTTCTAGACCCTAATTAGGGTTTTCTAGACCCTAATTAGGTTTTCCAACCCAAAACACGTGAATTAGGCCCAAAAGCTAACTCTTTAGGTTAATTAATTATTAATTAAGTCGGGCACCACCCACTACCACCTCGGGTAGTGGTGGTCAATGGCAGCTCGCGGCGGTGGCCACCACCTCCTGGTGGTGGTGACGAAATTCCTTGATTATTTCAGCCACTAATTACAATTGTACAACAATATCCGAAATAACACACACACACACACAATATAACAAACACATACACTCACGCACAACGACCCTTGTGGTGGCCGGCAGTGGTACAAGGTGGCAGCCACCACCTCACGGTGGTGGCGGTGGGTTTTTCCGGCTAAAAGTCGCACATACAACCCCATGAACACAAAACACAGCTTGTACACTCGAACACACACCAAAACACGCATAGAGCCACCCCCCTACGGTGGCTGGTGGTGGCAAACGAAGTGACAGAAACGGCAGCCACCATGGCTGGTGGCCATGGTGGTTCTTCGCGGTTACCGACCAACAACACACACAATACACGAGGTCCGAAAGCAATCTCCTACCTGGTGGCGTACAACGAACATCGGCAATGGCAACCCTAACAGCCAAAGACAGACGATGGTTCACAGCAGCAACAGACGCCTAGCGTCCAACGACAACTTGTCTTCAACAGATACGGGCAACGGCGGCAACCGAGGAATGCAACGGCGACGCTCTTCAACGAGGTAGCGTGCGAACGGATGGTGCTTGAACTCGACTGGCAGCGGCTTCGCTCATTCAACCCCCAATAGCCCTGTCTTCCAAAATTTACTACTCATTGAACTCTTCCTTGCCGGCAGCAAAAATGGTGGAAGTCTGGTGGTCGCTGTGGTCGTTCGCTGATCGGAAGCGGGATGGTGGTGGCGCCGGTGGAGAGACATAAGGGTGGGTGGCGGATGAAGTTGGAGCTAGGGTTAGGGTTACATGTTGCATATATATGGAGGGGGTGACGGGTTTATGCCCGTCAATTTCAAAACATAGACCATAATTACACTTCAAGCCCGTCCTTCCAAATTCTTTTCAACTTAAATCCGTTATTTACCAAATAGCCTCCATCCTTAATAATTCATTACAATACAAGTCCCAGAAGTTACCATTTAACCCTAAACATTCCAAAATCCTTTCAATTTAAGTCCAATAATTACTAAACACCCCCTGATTTCTAAAAATCTTAACAAAATAAATCCCGGAATCACACTTCAACCCCCGAAAACCCAAATTATGTCATTTGGCTCCCTGAAACCAACGTCCCGCTAAATATTATGGACTTTAGGGCCATTTTAAAATAATATAAAATAAAAACTACATCTTGGAGTTCCGGGTTTATTATTTTATTTAATTGATTTTATTTAATTTGAAATGGAGTGTTACACAAATGGAACTAATCATGATGATGATGATGCTCAAGGTAATGAATTTCATGATATATATGATAATATTTCTATTACAGATGAATTGTCAGAAGCTGAAGAGACATTTGAGGATGCACATTTGAAGATTGATCCTAGATTTCCTCCTATGGAGACATGGACAAGGGATCATCCCAAAGAACAAATTCTTGGTGGCCCTAGTTCAGGTATTCTAACACGGGCACATGTTTGAGCTAGGAATGAGTCTCTCAGTGTTGATCAGGAATATTGTATATTTAACATTTTTATTTCAAAAAATCGAACCAAAAACAGTTAAGAATACATTAGAACGTCCTAATTGGGTTGTTGCGATGCGATCCGAGTTGGCTAAATTCGAAGGAACAAAGTTTGGAGGTTAATTCCCAAACCTGATAATGTTTTGGTTGTTGGTCTTAATTGGGTTTTAAAAATTAAATGGGCAAAGAGGGAAATGTGGTTCGCAACAAAGCTAGATTAGTCGTAAAAGGTGATTATCAACAATAGGGAATTAATTACGAAGAGACCTTTGCCCCTGTCGCAATTCTCGAGGCTATAAGAATTTTTCTTGCTTGTGCAGCTCACAAGAATTTCGATGTCTATCAGATGGATGTTAAGTGCACATTTCTTAACGGTGTTCTTAAAGAGACGGGGTATGTCGAACTGCCTCCTAGATTCATAAACGATAATTATCATGATCATTGTTATATCCTTGACAAAGTTGTTTATCGGTTAAAACAAGCACCTCGTGCTTGGTATGCGACGCTAACCAATTTTTCGAAAATCACTAATTTTAAGTAAGGATCAGTTGATCCCACTCTATTTTAAGTATGGGCGGTCTGTCAGGGAACCAGACAATCCCGAGACTATAGATTTCAGACGGAGTAGATGTGATCATGTTTCAAGGAATTTGTTCATCTATGGGTTTTAGAACCCTGCGAGGGATGGTTTTGGTTGCCTTAGAAATGCTAGGGTGTGCTGGTGGTTGCGGCCGTGTTGCTCAAGTTGTTTGGCATGTTAGGAGTGGTAAGGAATGATTTCGAGGACGAAATCTAATTGAAGTGAGGGAGAGTTGTAACATTCCATTTGAAATTAAATAAAATAAGTAAATAAATAATAAACTCTAAAACCCCGATACGTAAATTACATTTTATTTTATATTAGTGTAGCCAAAATCAACAATAATTTAGCAAGGTGTTGGCTTCGGGGAGTTAAACGTCATAATCTTGAAATTGGGGATTAAAAGTGTAAGTCCAGATTGGTTTTGTAAAGATATTCAGAAGTCAAGGAGTGTTTGCTATCATTTGGACTTATATTGAATACATTTTGGAGACTAAGGGGCTGAATGGTAATTTATGGACCTTATTTGAAAAGAATGAGAGGTGGAGGGGATAATGGTGTCAACATGTGATGAAGTTTCATATGGAGTCGGGGTATATAACTCGTCACCCCCGTCCCATAACCCTAACCCTAAGGAGCTCTTTCAGCCGCCACCCTCACATCAACCAACTCCGGCGCCGCCACCTTGTCACCCCTCATCCCTAGCCGTCGTTGTCAACCATGTCGCTGCCAGATACCGTTATTGCACCGCTGACGTCGAATCCGGAAGCCACCAAGTAAAGGTTCGTCGTTGTGTTCCCGTTGTTGTTGAGGACAAGGAACCACGACGGACGTCGTGGTCGCTGCTGTGGTCAGTGACAGACGTAACCACCGCTCTGCCGCCACCTTCATCCGCCAATCCCGTCGAAAATAAAGCCGCCGAGCTCCGCTGTTGCTGTAACGCTGCTATTGAAGGCCAAGGCTGCCATGGGACGTCATGGCAGTGGATGGCCGGAAGAATCACGTCGATGGTCGTCGTTGCGGCAGTTTCCGGTGGGAGTCTCCCACCCTCTTCGCTTCTTCTTCTTCTTATGTTGCATCGCCGTTGATCACCACTTCAGCGGCTGTTCCACCACTATCATCTGCCGCCGTTAGCCGTTGTTGTTGCCGCCGTTCATGCCACTGTCGTCGCCGTACGCCACTAGGTGGGTGGTTGATTTCCTGTTCCGGACAAAGATGGGTCGTGTGTGTCGTTTTCTTAGCCGGATTTCACGAGAAAAGCCATCACCACCACCGCGAGGTGGTGGCTGTCGCCTCCAACCACCGCTTGCCGCCACAAGGGTAGCTGAGTGTATGTGTTATTTTGTGTGTGTGTTCATTTGTATTTTCTGTTGTACAATTGTATTTTGGCCGGAATAATTAAGGAAATCTGTCACCACCACCGTGAGGTGGTGGCCGCCACCTTGAGCCGCCGTTGACCACCACTACCCAAAGTGGTAGTGGGTGGTGCCCGACTTAATTAACAGTTAATTAATCTAAAAGCTTAACAAATGGACTAATTGGAACGCGATTGGGTTGGAAACCCTAATTAGGGTTTACAAAACCCTAATTTTAGATATGTTAATTTGGAATTGTCGGGACCCGCATGTTTAGACCATTGAATGGGAATTATGAATTAATCCCGACCACATTGTATGTTTGACCTAGTAAAGTGATGGGCTTAATGGACTAAGTCCTTATTGGGTTAAGTAAGAACACTTAACCCTAATCGTCATTTTATGTGAAAACCCTAATTTTTGCTTAGGCCTTGAGTTGGGCCTTTCTATTGGGCTTTGGTGATTGGGCTATTGATGGGCCATCCAAGAACAAGTATATGTACTAGAATATTTGGATGGGCTTTAAGGTAAGGCCCGTGTGAGGGGTTTTGGCCCAATTTGGAAAATTGGGCCATAGATGGGTCATAATTGGGCCTTGATGATTATGAGATACTGGACCATCGGAATGCCAAGTGTTGGGACTAGAATAAATGGTTGGGCCTTAGGGTAAGACCATGTAAAGGTTTGGGCCCAATTTGGAAAATTGGGCCATATGTTGGGCTTTGGTTCATTGGTTGACTTTTAGGCCTTTGGAGTGTGAGTTTAGGCCTTGGGCTTAAATCAAGCTAAGTTGGGGGTAAAGTAGTATTTTACCCCAAGCATGGACTTATGGTTATGTATTGGAACCCAATTATTAATTGAGTGTTTTTTTATGTTGATAGTTCGGGAATCTGTCATCCAGCAGCTTGGGTTTTGTCCGCGGGACTTCAGCAGTGTGAGGTGATTTCTTCTCATTATATTAATAGGGTCTAAGGCACCAAGGCCGGCCCTTTTGGATTGTATCCTGGTTATAGGATGATGTTATGTTAGTGATCTGTTAGATCTGTATCATGGTTATAGGATGATGTTATGTTAGTGATCTGTTAGATCGGTATCCTGGTATATAGGATGATGTTTTCATTAGTGATATGTTAGATCTATATCCTGGTTATAGGATGATGCTATGTTAGTGATCTGTTAGATCGGTATCCTGGTATATAGGATAATGCTATGATTAGTGATCTGTTAGATCTGTATGATTATCTGTACATGCTAGCTAGCGTATGATATTATGTGTTATTTGTATGATTGGAGGTGGGTTGAGGCGATCCTGCTTTGTGCTCTAGGCCAACATACCCAGGGCGGCCCGGATAGACTGCAGACCCGGTAGGGCGTACTAGTCAGGCCGAAGGCCCGGAGAACTGTCCAAACAGGCTGAAGGCCCGGGAGGGCGGACTAGACATGCTGAAGGTTCTGAGAGTGGGCCAGATAGACTGATGGCCCGGTGAGGGCGGTCCAGTCATACTTTAGACTCTGAAAGTGGGCCAGATAGATTAATGGTCCGGTGAGGGTGGTCCAGTCACACTGTAGACTCTATATGCATGTTGTTTATTATGATATTGTTATGGTTTCTATGGCGTTGGTATTTTGTGGGTAACTCACTAAGCCTTCGAGCTTACATTTATGGATTATTGTTTCAGGTACTTCGGATGACCGCGGGAAGGCGAAGGCGTGACCGTACACTTCCTCGTTTCTTGATTGTGATTTCTAGGAAAACTCTTATATGGATTTATTTTGAAAACAATTTGTGAACATTACTGGTTTTGGATGATTTTGCAAACAATTTATGAACTTGGGTTGATTTTAAAAAGTTTAAATCTTTGTGAATTTTTATGGATGTTACAGTTATCACTAAGTCTTAGTGTAATATTCCTTATGACTAATGATAGTATAGATTTTTGAATAATCCCAATGTCTATTCATCTATAGCTGATAATGGACAACCAGGTAGGATTATATCGGAGGTAGGGTCCGTTTGGTATACAAACTATACTGTTTGCAAATCTCACTTTAAACACCTCACTAAATCTAGCCTATACATCATCCCCATAAGTAGATCAATCAGTAATATGATGTTGGATTTACTTACAAATCTTATTTATAAATTTATAACATCGAATATGAATTTAAATAAATTACACTAAAATGAAAATAGAGTTTAATTAAACTTACAGAGATTCCCTAGACAAAAGTCCGAAAATTACAATGACAGAGCTTCTACTCGAGGACTACTACTTGTCGGGCACTCATTGGTCGCAGGGCTTCGCTGATGTACTAGAAACTAAGGAAATTTGGATCTAATGCAGAGATGACTTGAGGGATTGAGCTACAGGGATGGGTATTTATAGTCGAAAAAAATATGTGCGTCGCACATTTTGTCAGGACGTGCTATGTAAATGGTCGGCGTGCTGACATGTCATTTTTTGTGTGGTGTCACGTGTCCAGATTTTGGTGGATGTTAGATGTGCGCCGCACGTCTTATATGTCCATGCGGTTGCGCGCAATTTTTTCTGTTTTCATAAAAAAATCATAACTTGCTCATATGAGCTTCATTTTCGACAATTTTTATATCCACGTGTAGCTATCGACGAGATGTACAACTTTCATTTAGACTCCGTCAGGTAGTTTTGAATCTAGTTTTAAAGTAATATTTTTTTCACAAGCTTAGACTGTTAAACTCCGTTAAAAATTCATAACTTTATCGTACGATATCCATTCTCGACTGTCTTTATATCAAATGATAGGTATTGACGAGATCTTTAACTGTTGTTTAGACTGTTTTTCCTAACAATCGACCGATTTGAATTTCGGTTTCTGAGCCATATACTGCTACGCTGAAATATTAGAAAAATCATAACTTCCTCTCACGAAGTCAGGTTTGGACATTCTTTATATGCATGTTCTCAGTTTTACGACTACTATGAATTTCGTTTAGATCACTCGGGCTAATAAGTAATCTATCAAAAATCCACATTTTACGATACGTAGAGCCGTGTTGGTTTAATCGCGAAACTTCGAAGAAACATAATTTCTTCATACGAAGTCGGATTTCAGCGTTCTTTATAAGTGTGGAATCCTTGTCACATAGACTATAACTTTTTTTTAATGATTATCTATCCTAAATAACCTTTTATCCAAAAAGTCATTTTTAATGCTCACAACGACTAGTATGAATCTGCGGGTGTTACAATTTTCACTAACACTTCACCAAAAGTGAAAATGGTCAAAAAGTCAATGGCCAACGGTCAACGGTCTAACGCGCCATGGCACACCATTGACCACGTCGTGTTCCGGTCCAAACAAAAATGATGTGAATCAAATGACCACCACATTGTGGTCAGCCAATAATCGCATCTTGGTGGATCTGATTGACGCTTAATTTTTTAAGCACTTAATCCTTACAGATCAAGGCTCAAAACTTTAGATCTGTTTCTCTTGAGTGATTTAATGGATAAAGTTTCCAATTTTATCCATTCCAAGGCTAAGGCTACCCAAAACTCGAACCCTAACAAGATTATGTCCAATAAAGTCCACAATTCATTGCATAGCTGACCCATAACACAATCTTATACATTTTTCTACTTCATAAGGGTTAAAGGCATGCTCAAACACTTGCTGGAAATATGGAGTTGCTCAAACTCCAAGATTATAAGGTTAAATGTCCTTAAATGACCAAATCTCAATGGAAAACTTTGGTTTTATGCCTCAAAAGGAGGAGACATGGGTTCAGAAGACTTACAAAGTAGCAACACCAGGATTTAAGATGGATTCTTGAGTTGGAAATGGAAGCAAGAAACAATAACACACTTGAGAGCTTCTTAGACCACCAAATAAACTCCAAACACTTCAATGCAAACACAAGGGAGCTAGGGTTTCGAGTGAGGAGAGTGAGGCTCAAGAAATGAGCAAACCCGGATCCCTACATTCCGTAAATAGGGCTTAAGGCCCAAGGCCTATGGTTTTAGGCTGTGGCGGCCACCACGCCGTGGTTGAAGGTTTTTCCCCAAAACTTTATTTCTCAAAACCCCAATTCCTTAAGCCGATCAATCCTGAACACGGGTGCTACAAAATGTGAAATATATATTTTAACAACTTGAATGTTGACTAAGAAATCGATATATTTTAACAACTTTTGTATATGATTATCAATTACATTGAATATTAACGATAATTTATTATACGTTAACGAGTAATTAGTAAATTACCAATAATTGTTGAAAAAACCAAGTACGATAACTATTTATCTGTGAATTATCTTCAATAGATATTTAGTATAGATCTCATTTACAAGAACATCTGACATAAGGAACCAAAGATACAAGATTTTTTTTTTTTCGTTTTTTATATATTGTGGATCTCTATAAAAGATGACGAAAAATCGTCGACATTGGTATAATCTTTTTTTTTTTCCGATAAAAGCATGACCAAAAAAAGTAAAACAAAAAAACGAAGTGAGTTTTTATATAATCCGGTGTAAATCTGTCAAAAATATAAATCTACAACATATATTTTGGTGGTTGACGGTTTTATATTCCGATACTTTGAACCGATTTCTTAATTTCTTGATTAATAATAGTTGGACAAAATTAAAAAATAAATGATCTTTATAATTTGTTATTTTGTATAACTAAGATCCAAATATGATCCTTTTCAACCGAAATTCTTATCCGTACAATGGCAGCCGCCATCTGGTTATTTGGTAAAACAAAGTAATCAAATACATCAATACAAACAGCATCCATTGTATATTGCTCCGACATACTTGGCCATCTCTGTTGATTGGGCCTCTGCTTCACGTGTTCTTCATATGCAAAACTTGAAGGTCTCACGTGATGTCGTGTGACTTTCACATGATTCTCAGAGTTCTGTAAAAGTATTTGCACGTTTTCTAAAATCCGTCTATATATATAGTTGTGTGATTTTGTTTGTATTTTAGAAATTTGTCTGTTTATAGTACATTTTTTTATCTAAAATTCCAAAACAACTTATATTATATTTTTTTTATCTTTGCAATATATTTATGTTGTCATATTCTGTAATATATAAATATAATAGCTAACGAAAAGAGTGAGATGTGTGATGGTAAGCACATTCTATAAATCTTCAACAAATAGCTTAGGTTTTGAATTATATTGTTACAAAGGGGACAACTACTTTAGCTGGAATGGAACGAACACAAGAATTGTTTTCTTTAAAATTATTGCATGTTTTTCTTAATGTTTATGTAATTATACTCCTGGCTTCTAGCTAGTTTTCCCCTAATATTTTTTTTTCTAGCCATTCAAAAAAACGATGTCCGACATTTTATCCTGCATTTAAGACATAGATTAGTGTGCCGTAGTTTTTACCTTTTTTTAAAAAAAAGATGTCAGACATTTTATCAATTTCTTTCTTATTAGAACATTGTACTATTAAATAAATGAAAGATTGTTGTTTTTACATGCATGTAACCAGGCTACTGATTCAATTATAGTAACGAGAGTCGGATGCGATATTTAACAAATAATCATAAAATGATTATTCTTTCAATTACTTTCTTATTAAAGCATTGTACTTTCAAAAAACTGAAAGTACATTGATATTTCTTGCATATAACCTTAATAGATGTGAGAGTAGGGTGTTATACTTACATTACCATTGATCAACACTTCAAATCCTTCCTCAACTCTGTTTCATGAACTTTAACATATAGTATCAACATCCAGTACTACCCCGCTACCCCGTTGACATGGACATTACACAATTACATAATATATTATCAACGTAACATTGATCCAGATAATAAACTTAAAGCTGCAATTTTAATAAGGAATTAAGTGTTCACCGTAACACTAACCCAGTTGAGTTTAACCCTTTTGTTGGATCTACTTTGTGTAGCATACAAGACCATTGCCCTACAAAAAAAAAAATTAAGAAATATATCAAAGAATATAATATAATATTTCGATAAATAATACAATTTTATCAATAATTTGCCTCAATTGTAAATTGACATTCCAAGGCATGATTGTTGTCATGTTTAGTAGGCCTAACACCCAATGTTTTCTATAAAAACCAAAAACCAAGTTAAGTCATACAAATAAGTTACTAATATAGATTAATAATTATTGTATTTAAAATCAAATGGAAAATCGAACCTGTGATTATACGGCAATAAGATGATGTCATTGTCTGTTCTTGTAGACAACACAAATATTTTGATATAGAATTCCAGTTTCATATTTTTTAGTTAAGAATATATTGTAGACCACGTTTTTAATTAGAATGTTTTATACAATACATGTTTTATGAATATTATTAAGGGATTGAAATTATATAGGTAATTGATCTAATACTTTTAGATATATGAATGACAAAAACGGGACATATTTTTATGTAGGTAACGATGAGATACTAATGGAAAACTATTAGACAATACAGATATTTTGATGTATAAATTCAGTTTCATATTTTTATGTGTTTCGTCCCACCATAAGATTATTTAGTTGTTAATATGGGTCCCAAAGTTGAATGTTGTGTGACAGCCTTTATGAGAATCGTGTTGAATTTACATACACAAAACTGAACAAGATAATATTAAAAACGTATTAATTGTGATAGTGTTCGTGGTATTAAAATAACAGCAAAATATTGTGTGATAGCCATGGTAGGATCGTGTTGAATTTGAATACACAACTTAAATATCATATCCTGCATTAATACCATCAAATATCCTTGTTGATAATATAATATGATGCAAGTACATATGTTGGGGAATCTCCTATGTTCATAAATATAAAAGTATTTTTAAAACATTTTTATTCAGTTTTGTAGGCAGATATCGATCTTACATACAATGTGGGCATTATCCATTTATAGTCGATTATGACGTTCCTTTTTAACAGTTTAATGACCTTATTGCTTATAAAATTTTTTTATTATTTTTTTATTTTTTACTTTTTAACGATAAATTTAATTAATATACACTCGTTCTATTCCTAATATTATTTATACACAAAGTAGACTTGAATCTAATATACTTTTATTTTATTTTTACTCCTAATATTATTTATATATCAAGTACACCAACCTTCAATTCCATGTCTGGAAGGCAAACATCATACTACCGGATTTGAATTCAATTTTACTATTACATTCGTTCCATCTTAAGAAAATCTTGATGTTAAATTTGGATTGATAACTCTTCAAGAAAGTTTTCCCAAACATCTTTATGGTTCTCCTTTCAGCATAGTGTCAGCCAACAATTTCCATAAGCTTAGCACTCCAGTCTTTAGCTGCCCGACCGCAAGGATGACCTTTTGTCTGTTGCTGCAGTTGCAGCTCTCAAACACCATCTCCATCTCGGAGATCCAACCATAACTTCTACTAGTGTCTGTTGGAAATTATGAAGGTATAATAGCAAGTTGGCTATTTTTCCTTTATCCCATATTGATGGGGGAAGAAACCTTGTGAAAGTTTATAAGTCTTTTCCCTTGATAGACCTTCAAAGGCTTTAGTGGATCAAATATATGGGCAAAACCCACATATGCGCGTCTAGCCTAATACTAGCCAGCGCCGCGAGTGCGACAAATGGCGCGATTTAGGCGCACCTGGGATCAGTCGTTGGGAGATAAGGAGCTTTTATTTTTAGTAGTTTCAGGATCGGTCGAGTCGGACTGAATCTGGTTCATTCGTTCAGGATCGGTCGAGTCGGACTGAATCTGGTTCATTCGGAATATTCTGGAAGGCCCTGTAAACTGCTTCCTTGGAGAGGAAGGCGTTGCCCTAGGATTTCTAGGGGCCGACCCATGAGGGTTTTTTCATGCCTTGTAGGTTTTTCGAAATCTATAAATACAACTCTCTAGGAGCCGTATTTTCTGCTCCAAAATTAACATCTCTCTCTCTCTCTCTCTCTCATTCTCTCTTGGCGATTTCCATTGTTGTTCGAAACTCGGTAATCTGCATTAAATCTTGGGGTTTTACTTCTGTTGTTTACAGCCAATAGAAGTAAAGTAAAAACCTTTAAGGACAGGAGTTCGATTCGTGCAGTTATTCCACGATCAAGATCGGCCTTCAACAGGTCGGTTTTACATTATTATCTTGTTTTTAATTTCGTCCAACAACAGGAAAGTCAGCTCCTACTCCTTTCTTATAATTAGATCTGATCGAGAAGGATTGATCTAATTTCTGGACGAAAATTGATTATTATAATAATGATTAGATTTATTTATCGCAATTAATCGACATATAATTCTCAATATTATTTGTCAGTTTTCTTGCGTGTCGATTAGATATGATTTTCAACAATCTTAAAGGTTTTTATATCTTGTTTGTGATAAATCAACATACTAATGGACACCCAAATCCCAACTGCTAGTCTCCACTACATGACCAAGAGTTTGCCAAGCTTGACCGATTCGATGGTCAGAACTACACCCGTTGGGCTAACAACGTCAAGTTCATGCTTCATGTGTTGAAGCTCGCCTATGTTTTAGACCCAAATTGGCCCCGATTCCTGCTGATCCAATTCCCGAGGCGGGGTAAACTGTGGATCCGACGATCATCTCTGATCTGGAAAAGCAAAGGGGTCTACGTAGAGAGTCTGAGGAACTGTGTGTGGGTCACATCAAGAACTCGCTGTCTGATCGGCTCTATGATCTTTACGCGTCGGTCAAAGATCCGAGAGAGCCATAGAGTTCTTTGGAACTCAAGTACAAGGCACATGAGGAAGGTACCAACAAGTACCTAGTGTCAAATTACCTAGAGTTTCGAATGGCTGATGGAAAACCTTTCATGGAGTAAGTGCATGAACTCAAGGTCATGGTCAACAACCTGAACGCGCTCTCCATCTCGATACCAGAACTCTTTCAGGTTGGTGGGATCATCGTAAAACTGCCACCCTGGTGGAAAGACTTCTCTAAGAGAATGATGCACAAATCTGAGGACTACTCCTTGGATAATCTGATGAAAAACCTTCGCATTGAGGAGGAAACTCGCATCAGGGACAAATGTGGTAAAGTCAGATCGAGTGTGCACCATGTATCAGCTGGGGGTTCTGGTCATAAGACCAAGTCTGGGGGACAAAACAAAAGGAACTTGGGACCCAAGAAACAAAGCTTCAAGAAACCAAGTTATCAGAATCCTAAGTCAAAGCCGAAGAGGTTCGGACCTTGCTACGTTTGCGGAGAGATTCGGCAATATGCGAGAGAATGCAAAGATAGGAAATCAGGACCGGTTGCACATGCAGTCGTGCAAGTGACTAATATGGTGGCAAGTGTGAACCTTGGAGAGATTTTCATGATCTCTTCGCTTACCTGAGCAATTTGTGCTCGAGGATGGTTCGTAGACACTGGAGCCACTGTGCATGTTTTTGGGCAACGAGAGAGCTTCCACACTTACCATCCAATGCCACTAGGAACGGTAGTTGTCTGTGTGGATGGTCACAGAGCTGAAGTTCAAGGAAGAGGTGATGTTCGTCTAAAGTTCACACACGATGAATGGGTTACCCTTCGAGATGTTCTTCATGTTCCTACTATATCGAAGGGCTTGGTTTCTGCGGACAAGTTTGACAAAGGTGGGTTCAAGATGAAGCTTGAGAAAGGCGGGATTGTGATCACCAAGGGAAGAAGATATGTTGGAAGGGCCAACAACTGTTTAGGAATGTATCGTCTTTCCTTTAGTGATGAGGGTAGTGCAAGTAGGTCAAGTGTTGAGAGTGGTGGTTCTAATGTTGAAAATGTGTCTTGTATGGGTATGAATGATGTAACTGATAGAATGATTGCTAATGTGAATGAAGTGAACTTTTCTGGTTACTTTGTTTGTTCAATTTCTTTATGGAATAAACGTTTAGCACACACTAATGTTGAAAACATTGAAAAAATTCAAAAAAAAGGAATGTTAAAATATGACTCAAAGATTTTAAAAATTGTGAAAGTTGTGTGAAATCAAAGTTTACAAAGAAACCATTTCCATCAGTTAAAAGAAATACATCGTTACTTGTGTTGATTCATTCTGACATATATGAATTAAATGGAATACTTACTCGAGGAGGAAAAAGGTATTTCATCACATTCTGTGATGACTCCAGTCGATATTTACATGTTTATTTGCTAAGATCAAAAGATGAAGCTTTTGATGCATTTAAACTATATAAGGCTGAAGTCGAAAATCGCCTTGAAAGACACGTCAAAATCCTTCGCTTGGACAGAGGCAGAGAATACTTCAACGAAGAGTTTTACACATTCTGTGAAGAGAATGGAATCAAACATGAGAGAACTTCACCATATACTCCCCAACAGAATGGTTTGGCTGAAAGAAAGAACTGAACCCTTTGTGAGATGGTCAACTGTATGTTAATTCAATCAGGTCAACCAAACAATCTGTGGGGGAAGCACTATTGAATGCTTGTTATGTTCATAACAGGATCACTAGTCGTGTGATTCCAACAAGCCCTTATGAGTTATGGAAAGGTATAAAGCCTAACCTAGACTATCTGAAAGTGTGGGGGTGTGTTGCTTATTATCGGACTCCAGATCCTAAGCAAACCAAATTGGGAGGACGAGCTAATAAAAGTATATTTATTGGATAAGCTCACAATAGCAAGGCTCACCGATTATTAGATATTGAATCAATTGTTGTTGTGGAATCCAGAGATGTGGAATTCTTTGAGGATAAGTGTTCTAGGGATGATGAAAACTCCAGTCATACAACATCTACAAGTACTTATGGAGAAATACTCCCACCTCTTCCTATTGTTGAGGAACCAAGGAGAAGTACTAGGGCTAGAATAGAGAAAAGTTTTGGAGATGATTTCTATTCTTATTTGGTCTAAGGAACACAAAAGAAAGTGACAAGATAGGTCATCTTCTCCATTAACTTGGATGATGATCTTAAGACCTTTACTAAAGCCATGACGTCTAGAGATGCTCCTTTGTGGAAGGAAGCCATCAATGATGAAATGGCCTCAATTATGGGTACTGGAACTTGGGAGTTAGCTGACCTACCAAAGGGAATGAGCTCCATATTATCCAAATGGATATTCAAGAGAAAATATCATCCAGATGGATCCATATCTGCCTATAAAGCAAGATTAGTTGCTAAAGGCAACGGGTAGCGAGAAGGGATCGATTATTTTGATAGCTATGCCCCAGTTGCTAGGATTAGTTCTATTAGAACTCTCATAGCAATATCACCTTTAAAAGGTTGGTACATTCGTCAAATGGATGTGAAGACAGCCTTTCTAAATGGTTATCCCAATGAGGAGATTTACTAGGAGCAACCTAAAGGTTTCGTGATAACTGGACAAGAAAATAAAGTGTGTTGACTTATTAAATCCTTGTACGAGTTGAAGAAAGCTCCCAAACAGTGGCATGAGAGATTTAACACCACTGTGACTGCTTTTAGATTTCAGCACAATTGTGCTGACATGTGTATTTATTCCAAATACACATCCGATTACATATTAGTAATATGTCTTTATGCTGATGATATGTTGCTCATTGGCACTCCCCTAGAAGGTATTCTTAAGACGAAGAAATACCTATCCTCCAAATTTAAGATGAAAGATCTTGGTGAAGTTGATACAATTCGTGGTATCAAGGTGAAAAGGATAGAAAGTCAGATTTCTCTGAGTCAATCTCATTACATAGAGAAAAATCTGAAAAAGTTTCAACATTTGAATATTTTAGAATTCAACACTCATTTTGATTCAAGTGTGAAACTAAACGTGAATTCTGGACGAGTAGTGGCTCAACTAGAATATGCAAGTGCAATTGGGAGCATGATGTATGCTACACATTGCACTCGGCCTGACATCGCATTCGTTGTAAGAAAACTGAGCCAATATACTGTCAATCCAGGGACGGAGCACTGGAAGGCAATGGGTAGAGTACTAGGATACCTGAAAAGGACAAGTACTTTTGAGTTGACGTATTCGTCATCAAATAGAATACTAGAAGGGTATTCTGATGCTATATGGATAGATCACACCAGTGACTCGAAATCCACAAGTGGTTGGATTTATACTCTAGATGGAGGTGTTATTTCTTGGGCGGGCAAGAAACAGACATGCATAAATCATTCAATGATGGAAGCAAACCTAATTCCATTAGCAGCAGCAGGAAAAGATGCAGAGTGGATTCGAGATCTACATATGGATATCCGTCTGTGAGATATTCCAATTCCTTCAATACCCATGTACTGTGACAGTGAGGCCACACTGTCTAAAGTATATAATGCAATATATAATGGGAAGTCGAGACATGTAGGAGTGCGACACAATTTTGTGAGACAACTAATTGAAAGTGGTACCATCAAAGTTGTCTATTTCAAGACAAGTAGGAACTTGGCAGATCCATTTACCAAACCTCTGACGAGATATTTTGTTACATCTACCCTGAGAGTGATGGTTCTAAAATCACAATAGAATCGCTTAGTGATGGAAACCCAACTTGGTATTAGTGCTCCTAATTCCCAAGTTTAAAGTGTAACAATGAAGTCACTAACGATAGAAGGTACTATCATTAATGCTAGATCCATGTGAGGTAGGATAATACATTGTTGCCGAGAACGAGGTTGAGTTACGGCTCTTAACAAAGTTTTGGATACATCTAAGCAACAAAGATGTTGTAAAACTTTGCCTATATGATCTAGAGGTGGTGCCGCCTCAAGTGAAGATTAGTGGTTTATCTTCTAAATGGTCATGAAAAGAATTTACAGCGCATGGCCGGATTAGTGCTCAGGGAGAATGCAAAGACAGCATGTGATGTGTGGGGGTTAACCGGAGAGATCACAAGGTTCATGGTTTAAACCTATAAGGATATCATTGAATTGGTCTCATCTTGTTTGTTCTTAATAAAATAGGGTTTAATCTTCGTGACACCCAAGTGACATCATTTGTCTCAGTGAAAGGAAACTTTCCAACTTGGTGTGGAATTGTTGGAAATTATGAAGGTATAATAGCAAGTTGGCTGTTTTCCTTTATCCCACATTGGTGTGGGAAGAAACCTTATGTAGGTTTATAAGTATTTTCCCTTGATAGGTCTTCAAAGGATTTAGTGGATCAAAGGAATGTTTCAAGCCCACACACGCGCGCCTAGCCTAGCCTAGCACTAGCTGACACCTCGAGTGCGCAAAATCGCATGATTTAGGCGCACTTGGCACTTTGCACAACACATTGGTAACTGGGAGTTGAGGAGGTTTTAGTTTTAGTAGTTTTGGGATCGGTCAAGTCGGATCGAATCTGGTTCGTTCGGAATATTCTGGAAGGCCCAGTAAATGACTTTCTCGAAGAGCAAGGTGTTGCCCTAGGGTTTCTAGGGGCCGGCTCATGAGGGTTTTTTTATGCCTTTTAGGTTTTTCGAAATCTATAAATACAACTCTCTAGGAGTCGTATTTTTTGCTCGAAAATTAACAACTCTCTCTTTCTCTCTTGGAAATTTCTTCCACTTTTTGAGAATTCACTTTGCGTTTATCGTTTTCCATTGTGTTGGAAACTCGGTAAATAGTCATTAAATCCTAGGGTTCTACTCTGTTGCTTACAACCAATAAAAGTGAAGTAAAAACCTTTAAGGATCGGGTTCTACTCTACTTGTACTCTTTTCTTATAATCAGATCTGATCGAGAAGGATTGATCTGATTTTTGGACGAAACTTGGTAATTATAATAATAATAATTTGATTTATTTATCACAATTAATCGACATATAATTCTCAATATTATATGTCGGTTTCCTTACATGTCTATTAGATCTGATTTTCAACAGTGTCGGGCTCCCGGAAAGACTTGGTGGTTTGGCGGACATGAAGTCTTTGTACTTGCATCTATCATTTTCAATTTCTTCATCAAGGTTCTTCCTTCTAACCCTTCGAGGTTCATCTTGGCTAACATTCTGTTGGGTTTGCGCCATAAGAACTTTCCTATGTGCACATGCAAACCCTAATGCTTGGATCTAGGTTTCTCTAATTGAACATGCATTGTATCCAAGGCATACAATCCTAGATCTAGAGAATACAATTGAAACATAACACATGAAATCAGATCTAGATGAATACCTTAAGTTGCTTGCTTGAATCTTCTTGTTCTTGGAGCTTAGAGTCACAATTGTCACTCCTCTAATGGCTTAGAAACACCAACTAGCAAGAGGTTGATTTGGAGAGAGAGGAGAGGTGTAGAAATCGGCTCTAGGGTTCCCAAGGAAGCAAGGTTTCCGATTTCTCCAACCCATAGGGTCTATTTATATTATGAGCTACTAGGGTTACCTCCTTAACCCTAATTGAATAACTTAGGCCTTAAGCAATCCAAGGATCCTTCTAGATTAAGGCTTGGACGAATTCAAGGAGCCCATACTCCTTATTTCGGCCATCCTATATCCCATAACGATCCATAGCCCAAAAAACTCAACTATCACACATTTGACAGTTTAAGCCCCTTTATTCAATTAACCTCTTTTAGTCACCAAATTAATTCCTAATTAATTTATGACTAATATTAATTAAATAATATTATTATTCCTTTAATATATTATTCTCATAATATATTAATATAATAATATCTCTTCGCTCTTCATAAATCACCCTGTCAAGTTGCTATGGTGAAGGCAACCCAAAAGGACCATGCACAACCGGGTCAAGTACTTACCAAATATAGTTACGGGCTTAGACACTAATCCAACAGTCTCCCACTTGGATAAGTCTAGTAACTATAAATGCAAACCTAATCCGATTAGCAATCGTAGCTCTCAAAGACGCTGTCAAAATCTGATCTTATCAGTAACCTGTCCTTCAGATAAGGGATCGTATAATCCTCTGTTCTAGATATCGTGCAGACAATTACATGGAACATTGTCATACTTATTGTCCAGTAATTGGTTTCTCGATCTCAGATTCATTTGACATAGAACTTAATTGAACACATCAATTCAGTCCTGATCGGGCCCGACACATAAGTCAAATCAAATCATCGAGGGGCCCTGATATCGCTTTTAACCTCTTAGGATAAAAGGAACAGATAAACTTCGACTTATATGCATTTATTATCCATTAATCAAATCATACACAACAATGTGTTTTATAACATCAAGTTACTGATGCGTTTACGCATTATCAATGCACAACTAATTAATGAATAATAAACCGTATATCTAGGTTTTAAGACCATATGATATTACCATCTTGCGATCACTCATGATAAATTCCATGAAGTGATTCCAGCAAGCGTGGGTTTATTCCAATGCTCAAATCAAGTTCATAAGCACTCATGAACGTTGTAGCAAACTTTTGCTATGTATAATACACTTTATACAATCTACACACCAATTCATGACAGTCTTCATTCATATATACTTCCAACATATGAACGACTGTGGACCGTTCGAATAATTCGATTATTATCAAATAACTCAATTATTCAGGAAGTCAAAACATGCAAAATTGAAACAATAGGTAAAAGATTAACATAAGACAGTAACATTACTAATAAATAATACTCCTTTATTTAATCATCAAATGTTAATAACAACTTATCTATTACACGTTTCCAAACTTTCTAATCTAAACTAATATCGTCCTTCAGCCCAATGCTCCTAGCGTGCTGCAAGTGCTTAACCCTGCTCAGTCCCTTCGTAAGCGGATCTGCTGGGTTATCCTCTGACGATACCCTCTTTACTACGAGGAGTCCTTCTTCCACCCGATGTCGAATAAAGTGATATTTTCTGTCGATATGTCGAGATCTACCGTGATCTCTTGGTTCCTTGGTCAAGGCAACCGCTCCTTCATTATCACAGAAAATCTCCATGGGCTCCTTTATGGCTGGCACAACTCCAAGGTCTCCAATGAATTTCTTCAACCATATTGCCTCCTTTGACGCTTCGCTTGCTGCAATGTACTCTGATTCGCACGTTGAATCAGCTACAGTTTCCTTCTTGGAACTCTTCCAAGTTACTGCTCCTCCATTGAGAGTAAAGACCCAGCCCGACTGCGAACGATAGTTGTCCCTGTCGGTCTGAAAGCTGGCGTCGTTGTACCCTAGCACCTTTAAGTCATCACTCCCACCGAGGACTAGAAACCATTCCTTGGTCCTCCGAAGGTACTTAAGAATGTTCTTGACTGCGATCCAATGCACTCTGCCAGGGTTCACTTGATATCTGCTGACCATGCTCAAAGCGAAGGCCACATCAGGGCGAGTACAAGTCATAGCGTACATGATCGAGCCAACTGCGGAAGCGTAAGGTACTCGGCTCATCTCTGCTATCTTGACTTCAGTACTCGGACTCTGAGTCTTACTCAAATTTGCATTACTTTGGATTGGTAACTCCCCTTTCTTCGAATTCTCCATACTAAAACGTTTTAGTACCTTGTCCAAGTAAGTATTCTGACTAAGTCCTATTAGTCTCTTACTTCTGTCTCTTACTATCCTTATTCCCAGAATATAGGAAGCCTCTCCGAGGTCCTCTAGCTGAGCCATGTAAACATCCTCAGCCAACTTCCCATTAAGGAAAGCGGTTTTGACATCCATCTGCCATATTTCATAGTCATGAAATGCAGCAATGGCCAGCATCACCCTGATAGACTTTATCTTCGCAACTGGTGAGAAGGTTTCGTCGTAGTCAACTCCAGGAGTTTGAGTGAAACCCTTCGCAACCAATCGCGCTTTATAAGTGTGCACGTTTCCATCCACGTCAGTCTTCTTCTTGAAGATCCACTTGCACCCGACCGTCTTACGACCTGGTACATTGTCAACCAAATTCCAAACTTGGTTGTCATACATGGATTGAATCTCGCAGTCCATAGCCTCTTTCCATTTCGTAGACTCTGGGCCTGCCATGGCTTCCTTATAGCTGTTAGGTTCGTCCATATTCACTAGTGTACTATCACTAATGAACATATCCCCTTCCACAGTAATATGAAAACCATAGAACTGGGGTGGAACACTAACCCTTTCGGAACGTCTAAGAGGTAATGACTCGTCAATCGGTTCAACCGAAGTTTCCTCCTCGGGTTGAGCGCCAGTGTTAGAGGTTCCTTCATCGCTCGACTCTTGAAGCTCTTCAAGATCGATTTGCCTCCCACTGTCTCCTTGGCTTATGAGTTCTCGCTCTCGGAAAACCCCTCTCCTCGCAACGAAGACAACATTGTCACTCGGTCTGTAGAAGAGATATCCAAAGGATTTCTGTGTGTAGCCAATGAAAATACATCGCTCACTACGAGGTTCGAGTTTGTCGTGAGTTTCTCGTCTTACGAAAACTTCGCAACCCCAAACCTTGATATGTGCCAAAGAGGGAGCCTTCCCTGTCCACATATCGTGAGGTGTTTTGGCAACCTTCTTTGTAGGTACTAAGTTAAGGATATGGGCGGCAGTCTCTAAGGCATACCCCCAGAATGAGATAGATAGTGAAGCACGAATCATCATGGAACGAACCATGTCTAGCAAGGTTCGATTACGCCTCTCAGCTACACCATTTAATTGTGGTGTCCTAGGTGGCATTAATTGTGAAAGTATTCCACATTCCTTGAGGTAGTCGTGGAACCCAAGACTTAGGTACTCTCCACCTCGATCAGATCGAAGCATCTTGATTTTCCTGCCCAACTGATTCTCCAATTCTTGTTTAAACTCTTTGAACTTTTCAAAGGTTTCTGACTTGTGCTTGATTAAGTAGATATACTCATATCTGCTATAATCATATGTGAAAGTCACATAGAAGCGATTCGCATCCCTCGTGGTGGTTCTAAAGAGTCCACATACATCTGTATGTATGAGATCCAATAAACCCTCACCCCTTGCACAAGTGCCAGTGAAGGGTGACTTGGTCATCTTTCCAAGTAAACAAGACTCGCACACGTCATCGTCCCTAAGGTCGAATAACTCCAACACTCCATCCTTTTGGATTTGGGTTATGCGTTTCTTGTTGACATGTCCTAGACGACAATGCCACAAGCATGCTTTATCCATACTATTGGAAGAATCCACACACAACACATCATTCCTAAATTGTCTACAACCATCACAGTTTCATATATTCCATTACAAGGCAATGCTTCAAAATATAAAACATTATTAAAATAAGCGTAAATAGAACTCTTTTCATTATCAAATGAATATTTAAAACCTTGTTTATATAAACCATGAACTGAAATGATGTTTCTAGCCATATCTGGTGAATAGCAACAATTATTCAAATTTAAATCTAAACCATTACTAAACACTAAGGAATAAACTCCAATCTTGGTCACAGGCAACGATCTTCTGTTTCCCATGATCAGATTCATCCTTCCACGCTCCACATCCCTATTTCCTTTTAGTCCCTGCAAATCAGAACATATGTGAAAACCACATCCTGTATCAAGAACCCAAGAAGTAGCATGTGATAAACTATTAGATTTAATTGTGTAAATACCTGCGAAAGGTGGCTTGATCTTTCCATCCTTGATGGCTTGCAGATATTCTGGGCAGCTTCTCTTCCAATGCCCTATCTTGTGGCAGTGGTGGCACTCTGCCTCCTTAGGGTTAGAGTTGGGTTTAGCAGAACCAACTTTGGTTCCACTAGAAGAGGTGCCATCTTGGGACTTTCCCTTGTGGTTGCCCCTTGAAGAGGCCTTCCTCTTCTTACCCTTCCCTTGCCCTATTGCCAAGACAGGGGCAGCAGCTGGAGTAGGAGGCGATGCAACAGATTTATCCTTGAGGTTGCTCTCAGAAGTCCTCAATAAGCCCTGAAGCTTGCTCAAGGAGACCTCTTCCTTAGGGTTAGAAATGAATTTCCCCAATTAATCACCCAAATGAGAAATTAGGGCTAGGAACCAACAACATTATTTACAAATTAGAAAAGGGATGCCGTAATCTAACAAGTAAATAATTTGAAGGCAAGTGAATGTCGATTCACTAATTCTCCACCATGAAAAACGAAAAAGAAATTAGGTTTTAAATGTATTGAAAACTCCTAGATCTTTTGAGATACATTGAACCTTTCAATGGCATGTTTAAATCTCGATATGCCCCTCTCGTTTGTGACTGGGATGCCGAGGATCATAAAGTGGGTGTGAATAACCATGCAAATGTACATGGTGCCCTTATTGTTACAGTCACCTATTCGATGTGCTGGTTAACCACACACGCTCCATCGAACTATGACAAACAATGAGTCACCCTTTGCTACCATTGCTTAGAACCCAATTAATGTGCCGGTTAACCATACGCGCTCCGTTAACGTCTTAGCAAGGGCACAAAGTGTAATTTCATGGAATTGCATCAATTCACTTTTGCCTAAAGTAACTAAGATTGGGAATTTTATGAAAACGTTCTAGTTACTTTATATAGATTCATTATACTTTTAATGAGGAAAGGTTTGCCCGATCCTACCCGTTCGACTAACGACCCTCCACCAATCAAGGAAGCGGTGGGTGAGAATGGACACCCATTAAACGACCATTTTATAGGCCATACACTTATACCCCCCTTATAGATCGGCTTCGTGAATGAGGCCTACTAACGATAAGACTAGCATTTAAGTTATACGTATATATATTAATCTTATAATACTATAAGTATAAGGTTGAATTTTAAAACTTGTAAAATCCTAAGGTTGAAATTTAAATGGTTCAAATTAAAACTTTTAATCATAAAACTTAAATTTCAAAACTTGAGGACAAGTTTTGAACTTTTCAAAACATAAAGGATCAAATAGCAAATAATATAAATTAACTAATTAATTTAGTGGTTATCTAAATTTGACCTAGTCAATATTACTTGCAAGACAATCTACCAATTAATTCAAATAATCAATTATTATCACATAAGGAAATTATTATTTAACTAAATGGTAATTATCTTTTGTTTTGTCAAGGATATAGTCAAATATATGATAAAATTCGGATTTTATTGACCCAAAACGATTAAGGCAAGTATCCTCAAGCAAAACAGCAAGAAATCCCGAAAATTACTCTGACAGACGCTTGGACTCGCGGAGTACCATCATGGACTCGCCGAGTCCACAATGGGACTCGCCGAGTCTGTCAGTCAGGGGCACAAAAAAATGATTTTTCATGGCAAGAACAATCAAACAATGCATCAATTCAATAGAAATCAATCTAAGCTCTGATACCACTGTTGGGTTTGAGCCAAAAGAACTTTCCTATGTGCACATGCAAACCCTAATGCTTAGATCTAGATTTCTCTAATTGAACATGCAATGTATCCAAGGCTTACAATCCTAGATCTAGAGAATACAATTGAAACATAACACATGAAATCAGATCTAGATGAATACCTTAAGTTTCTTGCTTGAATCTTCTTGTTCTTGGAGCATAGAGTCACAATTGTCACTCCTCTAATGGCTTACAAACACCAACTAGCAAGAGGTTGATTTGGAGAGAGAGGAGAGGTGTAGAAATCGGCTCTAGGGTTCCCAAGGAAGCAAGGTTGCCGATTTCTCCAACCCATAGGGTCTATTTATACTATGAGCTACTAGGGTTACCTCCTTAACCCTAATTGAATAACTTAGGCCTTAAGAAATCCAAGGGTCTTTCTAGATTAAGGCTTGGACGAATTCAAGGAGCCCATACTCCTTAATTTCGGCCATCCTATATCCCATAAGGATCCATAGCCCAAAAAACTCAACTATCACACATTTGACAGTTTAAGCCCCTTTAGTCAATTAACCTCTTTTAGTCACCAAATTAATTCCTAATTAATTTATGACTAATATTAATTAAATAATGTTATTATTCCTTTAATATATTATTCTCATAATATATTAACATAATAATATCTCTTCTCTCTTCATAAATCACCCTGTCAAGTTGCTATGGTGAAGGCAACCCAAAAGGACCATGCACAACCGGGTCAAGTACTTACCAAATATAGTTAAGGGCTTAGACACTAATCCAACACATTCCGACTATAATTTCCTTCATCTGAATGATACTCACTCAGCTCACGCTGCACAACTGGTGCAGTAGGTTCTCTTATGTTTTCTCGAATGAGCTCTCTCAGTTGTTTCCTAACAAATGCCTAATCATCGCCATCGTGAAAGGTTCAACTAAAAACACTGCTCCAGGTGCATGCTCGACTACAGGGAGCTAAGGCTGTTGATTCCCATTACCGTTTCCTAATCGGCTACGAGTTCTCGCCATGACGTTCTGTAAGGGTTAAAATGTTGTAATTAGTCGAAATATATTTTGCTTCTTCGAATGTTTTGTACTGTATTTTACTAAGGCGCTTTTATTCGAAACTTAAGTGTATATGCCTTAGTATATTTTTTGTACGCTTTCTGTTCCCTATAAATAGGGATATTTACTAGAGTTAGATAAGAGTTTTTACAGACCTGTCTTTGAACTCTGTAAACATTCGAAAGCGTAATAGAGCTGAAACAAGATCATATTTACATCCGGTGTTCAATATCGCTTTCTTACTTGATTCTATACTCTGATTCATTTTATACTCGATTCTTTGATTCTTCAATTGGTATCAGAGCAGGAATCACATCTGTGATCTGATTTTCATCCATTCAAAAAGTTTTTGAATCAAATTTTTGGTTCAAAAGTTTCCGCACTTTTTGATTGTGAAAAATTTGTCTAGATTTTAGTTTGTGATTTGATTCTGCATTTGAATTGTTGAATCGAGTGTTCTTCTTGTAATTCCGATTTGATTCAACTAGTTTATTTTCAAATTTCCAAATCTTCTTAAAAATTTTCAAAGTCATCTTCCGTACAACAATGGCGAGCTTCAATCTCAATTCGATGACCTCGTTTTCTCATTTGTTAGGATCATCAACCAAAATTCCAATGCTAATCCCTGAATATTATGATCAGTGGGCTGATCGTATGCAGGATTATCTGAATGGTCTTGATGAAGAATTATGGTCATGTATCACTGGAAATGTCAATGTTCCGGTGAATGTTCAAGCAATTGGATCATCTTCTACAAGTTCTGGTGTTGATAATCCCTCTCGACGATGAAGCTTATCCCCCATCGTCTCACTGGCCGACCTTGACCCCTGTTATTTTGAGGTCATATCTAGTATTCAGGGTATGCCGATGGTTGGAGGGCTACTTAACATCATTCTCTAATAAATCAGCCCCATGAGATCATCCCGTTGCACCCCTCACGCAACGTTAGAGGGCTGGGTCCCCTCCCAAGTCAAGTTATAAGGTAAGCGTTGTGCTAAGTTTAGAAGTCTGTCTATGTCGATTCAGTTGTAGTTATTCGCCTTTCTTGCGAGCCAGAAGTTTGAGTTGTTTTCCTTTCATTAACTGATCGTCTGAAGAAACTGAAGAAGAGGTGTATGAGGGAATTGCAAGGAGCTTTACCTCCAGTTGTGTACAATTATGTAAGAAGTTGTACAACTGCAAAGGAGATCTGGAACAATCTGAAAGATAAGTTTCAAGGAAGTGAGAAGACGAAAATCAATTCAGTCAAACAGTGTTTGGTTGAGCTGAAAGATTTCAGACAAAAAGAAGGTGAAACAATTGAAGTCTACTATGATCGACTGAACGAGTTAATCTATCGTTGTAATCGCTATGGAATTACCAGGACTTTAGTGGAATTCAATCTCATCTTTGTGATGGGTCTTCGAAAAGAATGGAGAAGCGTGAGTATGATGGTGAAGAATCAGCAAAGTTTTGATACATCAACTCTCAATGATTTGTACAATCAGTTGAAGACACACGAAACTGAGGTAAATGAAATTGCTGAGGAGACGAAGCTGAATTTGGGAGGTCCATTGGCACTTGTGTCAAAGATATCTAAGAAAGAAGCTGAAAATGGTGATTCTGAGGAAGAAGAGGGATTCATCATGAATTCGGATGATGAGGCAATAGCATTTTACTCGAATAATCGTGTCAAGAAGTTTTTCAAAAAGTCGTTCAATTTGAAGGCTAAGCTTGCTGAGGTAAAAGGAAGTACTGTGAGTAAAACTGTTGTTGAGGAGAAAAAG
Organism: Lactuca virosa; assembly: GCF_052849685.1. Taxonomy (NCBI): domain Eukaryota; kingdom Viridiplantae; phylum Streptophyta; class Magnoliopsida; order Asterales; family Asteraceae; genus Lactuca; species Lactuca virosa. Next base: position 33,106,811 of record NC_136432.1, on the reverse strand, counting down.
AAGATTGAGAAGAAAGATTCGAAAATGTCTGAAGGAAAGAGTGAGAAAAAGCTGAAAGGTGATGCTGGTGTTGATTGCCATTATTGCAATGGAGCCAATCATCTTGCGAATGATTGTATGATTAGGAAGAAGGATGAGAGAAAGAATAAAGTCAAAGATGAGGCTTATTATGCATAGAGGGTTGAGGAGGTTCGTGCGAAAGCCAAGAATTTATCACTAGTTGCAAGGGGTGAACAGGAGGAGGATGGAACATATCAAATCTGGTCATTCGGATCAGACGATGAAGAAATGAGGAATCCAACACATGGAGCAATGTATGCGAAGATGGAGGAGGACTCAGATGAAGAGGAATTCGAAGTGAAAGGAAGATGCTTCGTATCCAAGACAGCAGACAAATCTCCAATGACAACAAAGGTACGTAATATTCTCGAATCTTTTAATATTCTTACACATGCTTATGACTCTGAACTAATATCTTTTGATGAGACTGTTACTTATTTTGATTCAATTGTTGTGTCTGCTAGCAATGAGGCCAACAAGTTGTCCATGGAGTTATTAGAGACCAAAAAGCGATTAGACATGAAAATAAGTAAAGTTGATTGTTTAGAATTACAAATAACGAATATTATGTGTGATAGAGATACTTTGTCAAATGAAGTCAAACTTTTGCTAGCACAAAGAAACACATACTGTAATTCTGCTAAGAGACTTTATAGCAAATTAACTGATTTACATCATTCATGTGAAATAAGTAAAGAGCAACATAGAAAATTACTACCTTTTCTAGCATTCGAAAGAGATAAGGTAGATAATATTACGTATGATTGTGAGAAAATAATAGCTGATTTTGACAAAGTTCCTGATGATAGATATAAATATGGAATTGTCAAAATTGATGAATGTCTTGATGCGAATGAGTTAGTTAACATAGTGAATGATACTTTGACTAAATCTGAACAAATTCAAATTTTGAAAAAGACTGAGAATTCAACATCTGATTCTCAATCTAATTTTGCTGATATTGAAGATAATTCTGACAATATTAGTGAAATTAGTGATCCTGAGGATGTTGACTATTCCCAGTTGTCTGTTGTTAATGTTGCATCAACATTTAAAGGGAAAGAAAAAGTTAAGGACTTGATGGTTAAGAAAGAAACTGATATACCCTCAACTTCGAAAGTTTGTGATATGGACTTCGTGGATCTCAGAGACAGTCAAACTGATGATAGCGATGATGAAAAAGAAGAAGAAATTTCGAAGGAAAAGAAATCTTCAAAGGAAGAAGAAATTCATCGAATAGTGGTTGATCAAGTGTATGGTGATACATAAAAAGTTTGAAAAAGTGATGAATGAAAAAGGTGATCACTATCTTGAAACGAATACTGTGGTTTATCCAAATTTCAAGTGTACAAATGATGTCATTTTTCCAAATCAAGTATTCGTAACTACTGGAAATGTTGAGAATATCAAACCAGAATTAAAGAAGTTAGTTGAAGAAGATAATTTGAAAACAACTGATGAAGGTTTCTTTGCAAATCAAAGCACAGTTCAAAACAACCTAACAAAGAATTCGTATGTTTTTCACCGTCAAAAACCGCAAAGAAAATCGGTTGAAAAATCAAAAGTTGAAAAAGAGAATTCAAAACAAGTTGTAAAGGAAAATGAAAAAGTTGTCAAACTAAACTCCACGGAATTCAAAGATCAAATTGACAAATTTTCGAAGGAAAATAACATTTCAAAAAGACAATCTAGGAAGAAAATATTTTGGCGGATTATTGAGTCTCAAAAGATGTCTGAATTACAATCACCCAAAAATGTTTTTAAAGCTAAAAATTCCTCTTTTTCAATAAATAATCAACATTCATCAAAATCAAATCATTTAAGGTCTGAAGTGAATAAACAACCAAAGTTTTCGAAAGTCTCACAATCTAAAATTTCAAATACATCAAATCCAAATCAAAAATTCTTTCAACGTCAAGATTTTAAATCCACTGTTGATACATCTTATGGTGAATCTTTTCTAACCAATCCAAAAGTTGATTTTGTTCCTAAAAAACCAAATTTTCCTAATCATACGAAGAAAGAAACTATGAAAATTTCACATGAAAAGGGGATAACTTCAAGGAAGAACATTGATCATTGGCTTGAAGGCAAAGGAAAAATCTATCAGTCGAATACATTTTCAAAGGAGCAAATTCACGAAGCCTATGAAAAGTATGTAAATACTTCATCAAATGGAAGTTTATCTTCTAAGGATTCGAACATATCTGTCAAAGCTTGGAAACCAGTAATCAAAACAAAGAATGTACATTCACAAACTCAGAATATGAAGGGTAATGTCAGTGAACATTCGAAACCATCAAAATCTTATGTTTCGGTTCCTTTAAATGAAGATGTGAACTTAATTGATAGTCTCAAAACCAAAGTTTGTGATTGGGTTAAAAGTTCTTCATTACATTCGAAATTGAAATCTAATTTCCAATGACCCAAAAAGCCTTGGGTGCCTAAAATTTTCCACTGATTGTAGGTACTATGTGACGAGCAATATGATAATAAATGGTACATTGATAGTGGTTGCTCTCGTCACATGACTGGCAAGAAGGAGAATTTACGTGATTTTCGAAGCCTAAAGAATGTTGGAGTTGTGAAGTTTGGGAACAATCAAAAATGTCAAGGCAAAGGATATGGGAAGATAACAAACGGACAGTTCACAGTGAATCATGTTGCGTATGTTGAAGGTCTTCAACATAACTTGATAAGTGTTTCCCAACTTGTTGTGGGCACTAGCAATCAAGTTCTTTTTAATGAAGAAGGAAGTGTTATTTCGAATGTCAACACTAACGAAGTTTTACTTAAATCCAAAAGGGAAGGTGACATGTTTACTTTGGACATCAATCCGATAGTAGGGAAACCGGCAATATGTCTTCTTTCAAAAGCAACATCAGACTTAAGTTGGCTTTGGCATCGAAGACTTTCTCATCTCAACTTTCGAAACATCAATAAACTTGTGATACAAGATCTGGTAAGAGGTTTACCTGTACTTAAATTTGATAATGATTCTTTATGTGCAGCTTGTGAAGTTGGAAAGCAACATAAACAATGACATCCAATTACGATAGATTCGAAAATAGTCGCACCTCTGGAACTGTTACATATTGATTTGTGTGGTCCATCAACAGTTTCAACAATCAACAAGAAACGATACATATTAGTCATTGTTGATGATTTTTCCAGATTTACGTGGGTTTATTTTCTCAGGCTTAAATCCGAAGTTGCACAAATCATGATTGACTTTATCAAAAAGATGGAAACAACATTGAAGAAGATTGTTCGAAAAATTAAGAGTGATCATGGAACTGAGTTTAAGAACAATGTTCTTGATTCATTTTTGGTGGACAAAGTGATTTCGCATAATTTTTCATCTCTATACACACCACAACAAAATGGTGTTGTTGAACGAAGAAATAGGTCTCTATGCGAAGCAGCAAGGACTATGTTGGCATATGCGAATCTTCCACAATACCTTTGGGCTGAAGCAGTATCCACCGCATGTTTTACTCAAAACAGATCTTTCATTCATCGTCGTTTTAACATCACTCCATATGAAATTCTTAACAATCACAAACCTAATGTCAAATTTTTCCATGTTTTCGGATGCAAGTGCTTTATTATGAATCTCAAGGACAATCTTACAAAATTTCAAGCTAAAGCAGATGAAGGGATTTTCTTGGGATATTCGCATAATTCAACCGCATATCGTGTGTTGAACAAAAGAACACGAAAAGATCATGTTGTTGATGCTGAAATAAATGCAAATGATAATCATCTCTCTAAATTAACGAAGCTTACTGATGATTCAACATCAACTTTTCCAGAGAAAGGCGAAAGTATGCAAAATAATCCAGTGGAGGGGGAGCACTTGGATTCGAACACTCTAGTTGAGGGAGAACATTCTTTCGAGGGGGAGAATGAAAGATTGAATGCTGATGTTGAGGGGGAGCATAATGTTGAGGGGGAGCATTTAGAAAACATTGAGAATAATAATGATTTTGATGATGTTTGTTCGATTGCAGGTTCTGAGAATGATGATTTATACGAAGATGCACCTTTGGAATTTGATCCAGCTTATCCGCCAATGGAAAAGTGGACAAGAGATCATCCGAAAGATCAAATAATTGGAAATCCACAAGAGGGTGTTTTAACTAGAGCTCAAATACGTGCAAAGAATGAGGTATTGAATACTCATCAAGAATTTTGCAAGTTTAATGTTTTCATCTCTAAAATTGAACCAAAAACAGTTAAGGTTGCAATGGAACACTCAGATTGGGTTGTTGCTATGCAATCTAAATTGTCTGAATTTGAACGAAACAAGGTTTTGAGATTAATTCCTAAACCTGAAAATGTTTTGATTGTCGGGTTAAAATGGATTTTTAAAAACAAAACCGACAAAGATGGAAATATTGTTCGAAACAAAGCCAGACTTGTTGTTAAATGATATTCACAACAAGAAGGAATCGACTATGAAGAAACTTTTGCCCCTGTCGCAAGACTCGAGGCTGTTCTTATATTTCTGGCTTATGCAGCTCACAAAGACTTTGATGTTTATCAAATGGACGTGAAGTGTGCATTTTTAAATGGAGAGCTTGAAGAAACAGTTTACGTGGAACAACCCCCAGGTTTTATTAACGAAGAATATCCAGATCATTTTTATATTTTAGATAAGGCAGTTTATGGTTTAAAACAAGCACCACGAGCATGGTATGCAACTCTTACTTCATTTTTGAAACAATCTAAATTTAAACAAGGATCTGTTGACCCCACATTATTTCGAAAGAAATTTGGGAATCATCTAATGCTTGTTCAAATTTATGTTGATGATATTATTTTTGGCTCAACTGACCCTGCTTTATCTAGAGAATTCGAAGATTTGATGAAAAGTAAGTTCGAAATGAGCATGATGGGAAAAATCAATAATTTTCTTGGACTGAATATTTATCAAAGCAGAGAAGGAATTTTTATTAATCAAGAAAAATATACGAAGAATCTGCTAGAGAAGTTTGGATTGACGAATAGCACAAAGTTACGAGTTCCTATGGCAACTGGCATAAAGTTGACACCTTCGTTAGATAAACCTGCAGTTGACATAACTCTTTACAGGAGCATGATTGGTTCATTACTTTTATCTTACAGCAAGTAGACCTGATATCATGTTTTCTGTGTGTAATTGTGCTAGGTATCAGTCAAATCCATGAGAACCACATCTCACTGCTGTGAAGAATATATTTCGTTATCTTAAAGGAACAATTTCGTTAGGATTGTGGTATCCTTCGAAAACTGGGTTCTTTGTACAAGCTTATTCGGATGCAAACTTGGGTGGTTGTAATGTTGATAGAAAAAGCACAAGTGGCGGATGTCAATTTCTCGATGGCAAATTGGTGAGCTGGCAGTCGAAAAAGCAAACATTTGTATCAATTTCAACAGCTGAAGCAGAATATGTGGCTGCTGCTGCTTGCACATCACAAATTATATGGATTCAAAGTCAATTGCGTGATTATGCAATCAATATGAAAAAGATTCCATTATATTATGATTCTCAGTTAGCTGATATTTTCACAAAACCTTTAGATGAAAAATCCTTTGTGAAAATTTTAGAAGGACTTGGAACGATAGATGGAAATTCCGTTCCATGCGAAAAAGGAGAATGATTATTGACCAGGAATGATTTAGAGGTGCTGAATGAAAAACAAAGCAATAACAGTCAACGTTCAGAGGTTACTGTTCATAGTCAACGTTTCGAATCCCTTCGAATTCGTAAATTTGTCATATAGTTTAAGGGTTGATTCAGAGGTTACTATTCATAGTCAACGCTTCGAATCCCTTCGATTTCGTAAATTTGTCACTTATCAGGGGATGATAAAATTTCGTGTATTTGCAACAAGTACAGTTAGCTTTTAATTTTTGAAAAATTAAAAATCCAAAAAGATTTTCGTTTGTTATTGTCATTTAATTTTCAAAAAATTAAAAATCCAAAAAGATTTTCATTTGTTTTTGTCATTTAATTTTCGAAAAATTAAAAAATCCAAAAAGATTTTCGTTTGTTTTTGTCATTTAATTTTCGAAAAATTAAAAATCCAAAAAGATTTTGTTTTGCTTTTGTTCTGTCTCTATTTTCGAAAAATCAAAACAACAAAAATATTATATTTCCTATTTCTTTTTAGTATTTTGTTGCAGATATACATGATGATACACAGTGGATTTTGCTTGCAGTTCTAGGGTCAGGTACATTTTTCGTACGAATCGATAAATTATCAATATTTTGAACTAGTTAAGTTGTCCCTAGAAGCATGCGGCTGCATGTTGTCCAAAGCCTCCAATGACTCAATGTGTGTGTACGAAAGCCTTAATGAAATTATTCATACGAAAATTTCTTCCCAATAAGGCTTATATTCACATTAGTCTCTGAGCTACCTGACTCTTCTCAAAATGAGTTAAGAGTTTACTGTTTTGTCCAAAAATAACAGAGGTACCTTTCGTGTCTTACACCAATCTTTTTCACCCATAAAGTTCTTACACGATCACACACGAAGACATATGTCCGAGAGGTCTCTGATCAAACCCATCGAGACTTAGATATATCAAAAATATGTGTTTATGATCTGACATCATGAGACCGTGATGAAAGAGAAACCCAATTTTCTAAACTTTTAAGGAATTGATGGGGAACTATGTTCCAGATTTTCACGAAACATTTGGTTTAGTACCAACATTCGAAACTCCAAATCATATTCATATCGTATGAGTGGTCTTGATCAAACATTCGAAACCCATGATGTTTGTTACCCAACAAGATCCAGCACAAAATTTTTTCTTGAAAATGATTTCCGTGTGAGTTTCATTCAAACTTCAATGTCACTTCAAATTTATCAAAACAAATTTGTCCCTGACTACACTGGTCAAACAAGTAATTTATGTTACAATTTATCACCTTATGTTTAGGATGACATGTAACGAAAATTTTAAACTACCCACGAAGCATTATAAAATAAGCCCTTTGATACTTATTTACAAGTATTCGATTGAATTTCACGGGAACCGACACAAGCTGTTGATCATTTCTCTTAATGATTAATGAAGCAATCTTTGCCCGGGATTTTATCTGCCTTTGTGTCAAATTAATATTTTGACATCACAATATCCCAAAATTTTCTTATCTTTGTTTCTCGTCTAAATTCTTTGGAACACTGCACTCACGAAATCCTTGAGGTTCTGAGTAATACCAACTCAGGCTGATGATTTCAAACATCTGGCATATGACTTCGCTTTTCATCCCAAAAGCGAAAGAGCCTTGCTTCCATACGAAGGGTTCTGACGGTTACAATCTTCTTGGGGATAACAATACAGGCTGGTTTTTAATGACGTATGGTATTCTGTCCGGATTTCAAGGTGATGTGACAGATACTTTTTGACACATGGCTACTTTTACGCAGTAATGGTCCGATTTTCAAGGTGCCACGTCAGATATCATTAAATATACATCCCGCTTTAAATTCAAACTTCAGGGTTACATATAAAAGGGGATTCAAGGATTCATTATCAATTTACGCGATCAAAAAGAACAAATTCCCAAATTCTCTGATCTTCAAAGTTTTCAAACCCTAACAATGGCGACTTCTGTTCATGTTGATGTTGATCCTTCTCATACCACTGAAGATGTATCTTCATTGCCAATTATGAAGATTCAAGCAACTAACTATTACTTAGAGGGTGATGTTTCTAAATACCCTGAAGAATTGAAGATGTTAATCGTTGCCTTGAAGAGCTCTGTTTTATCTAAGGCGATGTTCAGTTCATTCTCTGTTCCAATGTCATGGCTTTCTCAAGCCGGATCAACCGCTACTTACAATAAAGCTTCTGATACAATTACTTTCCATCTGGTGAATGACAAAAAGGTCAGATTATCAAAGAAACTCTTTTGCCAAATTCTTGAAATTCCGAATTCACCTCCGTATGTTGCTTTCACATTTCCTCAAATAGTTCATATGTTTAATGAGATGGGATATCAGCCTCAGTTATCCAAGATCAGTGATTTTAAGAAATCTGGTCTTCCAAGTATCTGGAATTTCTTATTTGGTATTTTTCTAAGATGATTAACTGGGAGAACAGTTGGTCTTGACAAAGGAAGAATGGAAGTATATGTCATGGTTGTTGGGCTATACTATGATCTTCAAGTGGATTATTCTACACAATTGTGGAAGGAATTCCAAAAGAGTGTAGAACACACGAATGCTATTCATGGTATTTCGTGTGCAAGATACTGAAGCTTGATTTTACAACATTTTTACAATAAGGAAGGGATTTTGGTACCCAATGATGAAGAAAAAGCTGTTTTTCAACCATACCACTATCCGAAGGATGTCACAGATAGTGCTGAGGTTTTTCCATCTGTTGCTCGTATTCCAGATGCAATGCTCAAAAGAGTTGATCCTTCGAATTCTGTTTTAGTGGCATATTTGAAGACTATTGATTCTACTATCGAAACTGGGAAACTATTGGACAGGGAAGGTAAGAAATCCAAGCGGTCAAAGAATACTGAAACTACTTCTCATGAAGACAAAATCACAGAGTTGACTTCTTCGAAATCTCCAAAGAAGAAGCCTCTAACAGTTGAAGTGTCTGTTGCTGAGACACAAGTGATTGAGCCTATTGCTGAAGAAACTCAAGAACACGTGATCATTCCTTCGAAGACTGGTATGTTTCGAAGAATCAAAATGAAGTCAACACATAAAATCAAGTCTCCAACACAAAAAGTGGTTCGAAAACCTCACATCACTCATCAACGTGTTTTAATTCGAGAAGTGCCAGCACCTGTTTCTCCATTATCCAAGAAACGAAGGGCTGAGGATATGGCCAAACATTTGTCGAAGAAGAAGAAGAAGAAGACACGAAATCTTATGCTTTCTGCTGAGTCTACAGAAGATGATGATGAAAGAATTCCTGAAACACCAAAAGTAACTCCTCATGTAGAAAGTTCAATTCCTGAGTAGACAATAGTCATACCACCCGAAGATTCAGTTGCCAAATCAGTTTCTGAGGAGGTACGAACTTCAGGCATCCCTGCAAACTTATCTGATACGGATGCAAATGTCAATATGGATGAAGGAGATTCGAATAAAGAAGATCAAGGTCATCCAACTTCTTTAACTTTCGAACATACTGTTTCTTTACCTCCACCAATTATTCCAATTACTTCCACCACTGATTCCCCTACATTCGAAAACATAATCAATCAACCCTTCACTTCTATTTTTCTTCTCAATCCACTGATACACCCAAACCTAATTCCACCGTTCAAGAAACCGTTTTTATGGAAACAGAAACTAATAATGAGGGTTTTGGAGGTACGTTTGAAGAATTAGAGTTTCATGAAGAAGAAGAGGAGTTTCCAGATCATATGCTGATGACAATGAAGCAATTTAAAATTTTGAATCAGAAGTTGAATTCTATAATTCAATCTCAAGCTGATCTGGGGGGTGGTTCGTCTGTTTCAAGTTTAGAGGTTGATTCATTGTTGAAAATGTTCGAAGCCAGAGTTGTAAGTAAAGTATCTGGGATGATCACAGACTCTGAATCTCGAATTTTAGAGAAGGTTGATCATAGTGATCAAAATAATGAACTACGCATCAATTCTCAAAATTCGAAGTTTGCCGGAGATATGAAAGAATTCAAGGATGTAACAAAGGAAAGGCATGTTCTATTTGTTCAAGAAGTAAAGAAAGTCAGGGAGGATGTCAATCTGCAGATTCAGGAACTTCGAGAAGATATGCAAAAAGAGATTGCAACTGTTCAAAAAGATTATGCATCTCTGACTCAGAAGGTTGATATTATTTGTGACGCTGTCACAAGATTTGTCAAATTATATGAAAATTTGAGTCCTCAACTTACTCATCTTTCAACAACAGAAAGTGCCAAATTTTTGGAAGTGACTACTTTGTTAAAGGAATTAAAAGACCTATCTGTCCAGCTGGTTTCCTCTTCCCTGATTACTCCTGAATTTTTATCTCAAAAGTTCCTACACTTCGAAGCAATTCTCAACAAGCAACTTGCTCCTCTATCTTGCATATCCAGCCTTCTTCCAACAACAAATGCCCCACCTGTTTTCACAGGGGTGCAAGGGGGAGAAAGAAAAACTGGTGATTCGAAGGCCAGTGGTGATGATGCGAAGGTTGTAGGAAAGATGTTTTCTTCAAAGATCCCAACAACAAAGCCAGTTATAGTATCTGCTGGGCCGATTACTTCAACAGTCGTAACAACCATGCCAATTACAAGACCAATTTTGAAAAGAATTATGATTGGTAAACCTACTAATAATGTTGGGAGTAGTTTGAAAACAATGGAGGTGAAAGATGATTCAGTCGTGAAAGATAAAGGGAAAACAATTGTGGTGGAAAAATCGAAAAAAGAAAGGAAAGCCGAAGCAGAAGCTGAAATCGAAAAGCTAAGATTGATTCAAAGCATAATGACTCAGCGTGCAAGTGATTCGAAGGGAATGGACAAAGGTGATCAGGCCAAACACTACAATTATGAAACAATTGAGGCCAAAGTAGCTTTTAATCATATGTTTTCGTTTGAGAAGAAACCAAAACAAAGTTATATGGTTACGAATACTGATTCAAGTCAGCTGGACTTTCCGATAAACGAAATGATGTTCATCATGCCTCAATTTAAAGCAGAAGGTAATTTCAAAGAAAAGGATGATGGTACACACATGAAAATTCGATTTCATGCTGTTCTTGCAAAAGCCCCTGAGGAAGTTTGGTCATTGATAAAGATCAAGAAAGTGATCAGTATGAAAAAGGATGTGGTATTCGAAAACACAGTCCAAAATATCAAGTATGTGGTTGCCAGGGCAAATGGAAATATTTGCGAATTTACAATTGCAGATTTTCCATTAATGAACTTGTATGATCTTATACAGGTTGCTTTGATTCTGAAAGACAAATCGTTTTCACATCTTCAAAACACAGAACCTGATGAATTTAAGCTTGGGCTTGCTCACATCAAGATTTTCATCGAAAATTATCATGAGTGCTTGGCTCTAACAGATGTGGAGTTAGCTACGGCTAAAGGTATGGAAATTAAAGCTCCAATGGCTCCTACAAAGACTCAGGTAGAATTGAAGAAGTATATTGATGGTGAAATCTGCTTGAAGCCTTTTGGAATGGTCTTCGCAGGAAAAGACAAAGCTGGAAAAGCAAAACGTTTCTTGTTCCAGGCATGCGAAGTGGAAAGGTATTCAACGCCTCAATATACGAACTTAATTGTTCATATGAATCATTGTAAGAAGAACAATGAAGAAGATAAGAAAGAGCTTAAGAAGATTATTTCCTGGTACACAGAAATTCGAAGAGTGATGCTGTATTCCATCCAGCTTCTTACGAATTAAGTTGTTCGACTATGATTACAAAGGGGGAGATTGTAAGGGTTAAAATGTTGTAATTAGTCGAAATATATTTTGCTTCTTCGAATGTTTTGTAATGTATTTTACTAAGGCGCTTTTATTTGAAACTTAAGTGTCTATGCCTTAGTATATTTTTTGTACGCTTTCTGTTCCCTATAAATAGGGATATTTACTAGAGTTAGATAAGAGTTTTTACAGACCTGTCTTTGAACTCTGTAAACATTCGAAAGCGTAATAGAGCTGAAACAAGATCATATTTACATCCGGTGTTCAATCTCGCTTTCTTACTTGATTCTATACTCTGATTCATTTTATACTCGATTCTTTGATTCTTCACGTTCTATACACCAATGCGGCATTTAGTGTACCGAGATGAGAATGTAGATAGGGAAAGTTCAGACGAATAGTTCTCCTTATCACTCCGAAAAGTTATATGTAAGTTCTAATACCATAATTAAACGTTTAGAAACCTGAACACATAAATTTCCTAATTTTGGGTTGGCAACAAATTTTAAACCTAATAATAGCAATTTAGATAGGTAACCTAAGGCATGTTATAATTCAAACCATTTAGCACATAAGGGAAAATTAGGCATCTTGTCCTAAAGTGAATTAATGTTTGTGTCAATTCAAGTGTACTACCTAAAATCTAATAGACATACATCTTACGATCATTGCTTAGCATTATAAGTTGAAGTCTAGAAATCCTCAAATATTCCGAGTTCGCTAAAACTAATGCTCTGATACCAATTGTGGCATCCCCATTTTCACGGCCATTTTAAAACTTCTTTTTATGCTTATTTAAAACTTTTATTATTGCGGAATTGGTACCAAAATATCATTGACATGAAATAATATCAAAGCAAGGCATTTCAGAATATTTTATATTTTAAAAGTCTGGGATGTCATAAATGATACAAGAAACATAAGCATAAACGGAGACTTACAACATCTCATTATACTAATGGTTTACATCACCTTGAATCTCCCAGCAGACACATACATCATTATCCAGGTATCTTTATTTAAATACCTGTGATATAAATAAACTGAGTGGTTCAGGTTGGAAAACCTGGTGGGTACATAGGGTTTTCAACCCACAATATTATAATTTATTAATTATATTTTTTTCAATAAACAAATAAGCCAGTTACCCATTCTCAATATCATCACTTCCTAATCTTTAAATAAATGATCTCGAGGGATCTTTCCTAAAGTATATTTATCAGCAGCAGTTGTCATCTATCCTTCCTTAAACCTCTAGGCACAACAGGACAATAGTACTTTGGGCACAACAACACGATAGTACATTGGTCATAGCCAACAGGTCACAACTCGTTATTTTGCACAACATTTTACTAACTCTTATATTCCTATGTGACTACGCAAAACAATACAATAGTATTTTAGTTATAGCACAGCGGGTCACAACTCGTTATTTTTCACAATCCTTACCTCAGCCACTCATTTATTATTTTACTCTGCCATTTACTAACCTATCACAACCTATCATCGTTTATGACACACATCCCTTCACTACCCAATCATATTTTAAGTATAATAATTTATATATGGTTTAATCAAGTAATAGCTATATCATATTACACAGATATCTTAAACACAACTAAAAAGCACACATAACAGTTAAGCATTTAGAATACTTGTAGTTATGTGTAAGCATAAAAGAACTATGCACTCACTTGTTAAAATGGATGATTGAAAAGTTGGCCAGTGCTTCGCTTCGGTACTTAGCTTTTCCTTTTGATGCGACCTAGGTTTATATTCTAAGTATTATTCTTATATTCATGGCGACTATTGATAGTTTGGATTCCTCACTAATCCTGATGTCTACATCAAGATCTATCAAGCAAGGAACAACCAGGTAGGATCATATCGGAGGTAGGGTCCTTTTGGTATACAGAGTATACTGTTCGAAAATCCCACCTCACAAAATCCAGCCTAGACATCATCCACATAAGTAGATCAATCAATATAATGACTTGGAATCACTGATTAATATTAATTATAGATTCATAATAACGACTATGACTATAATTATAAGTTACATATGAATAAAATAAATATAGCTTAACTTATAGAGCTTTCTGATGAAAATCGGAAATTAATGTAACGTCCCAAAAATCAGAGTAAAAATTTTCATTTTTAAGACACAATTCCATAAATCCACAAGTTACCAAAACATTGTTTACAAATCATAATAAGTCGCAATAACGAATCAGAGTATTAATCAACATAAGCTAAGGAATGATGTGTACAATCACGCCTTCGCTTTTCCTCGCTCATCAGAAGTACCTGAAACATTAAAATCCAAACCGTAAGCCAAAGCGTAGTGAGCTTCCCAAAATACCCCAAAACACAAACAAATACAGATACAATACAAACATGCATACAAGGTTTATTGGTCCTGGACCTCAACCCAATTATATTGGGTTTGTTGGTTTACAGCATAGAGCAGTAAAACCCCAACCAAACTGTCTAGGGTTTGTTGGCACACGACCACAAACCAATAATCCAGGTTTTTTGAAATGTGGCCTCAACATCACCATACCGGGTTTGTTGACCTCCAGTCTAAACCCAACCATATCGGGTTTGTTGGCACGTGGCCTCAACCGAAATGTACATATGTTAACATATCGACAAACAACTCACACATACAAATATCATGGCAATCCTACATCCTAGGATATATAAATTCAATAAATGGGTCGGTATTGGTGCCTTAGACCCATTGCCATAGTGAGAGAACTCACCTCTCAGTCTGAACAAAATCTAAAATAAATCTCGGCTCCGAATACCGGCTCTACCCGTCGCCTACTATTAAAATCATTGCCCAAATTAAATTTAATATCAAAATACCCAAAATACCCTTTGATTAAAATTGGTCAAATTCAACAAACCATCCGAATCAACCCAGCTGAGTATGTTGGGTGTTCCCAGCTGAACACGGGGCATACTCGGACGTTGACTAGATATGGGGGCTTGACCGCGTTTGTGCAGCGTACCACTTGGTAGGCCCAGCGTACGCATCTGGATTCCTTCCCAACTTACTAATTGCTTAATACTTAATCCCTTACGTCCAAATTACAAATCCATTCCCCAAATGTTTTCCTTGACCATAAAGTTTCAAATTTATGGTCTTGCATGGCTATTAAGTGCTAAATACTAAAAACCCCAACATCTTAAGCCATTAACACAACCATACTCATGTATAGGGAAGAACAAAGAGTCAAAATCATATTTATATTACTCTAGACATAGAAAAACGTCTAAAAGGACAGCCCATATGCTCTATAGCATGCCATGCACAAGAAAGTCATAACTTGGGGACAGAAGCTCATAATATCACATATAACCAAGATTTATCAAGTTAATCACCAAGGTATGGACTTTATACCTTCTGGAGGTTGAGGATGATGCAAGACTTCCAAATCAAAGCTTCACCACCACCTTCTTCTTCCTTTTAAACACAACAAAAACACATTCTCAAGCTTCAAAATGCAATTATGGGGCTAGGGTTTGCAAGGGGGAACTTTTCTACTGACAAAGGCTGGAAATGGGATGGGGAAATGGAACTTAAGTTTCAATATATAGGGTCCAAACCCTAAAGATTAGAGTTTATGTCCACCCAAAGTACGCCCGATATACTCAGCGTACGCCCAACGTACTCTTCAAAATGCCACCGTTTCGCCTAATGCCCCTTACGCCCAGCGTACCATCCAGGTACGCCCCGCGTAAGGTCCAAAGTTGCAAAAATTACAATTTAAAGGGTAGAAAGGGAAACTTACCAGGACTCGAGTGTAACAATTCTCCCCCACTTGGATCACACTTCGTCCTTGAAGTCTGCCGAAGTGAACAACTCCAGATAATGCTCCCTCATTTTCGACTTTGGTTCCCAAGTCGACTCAGATCCCTTCCGATGTTTCCACTGAACCTTGACCAATGGTACCACCTTTTTGCACAAGGCCTTCGTATTCCGATTAAGAATCGTTATCGATCTCTCAATGTAGTTCAGGAAATCATCAAACTGAATGTAATCTAGAGGTACCACCACCGTATCATCAGCCAAGCACTTCCGTAACTGAGAAACATGAAAATTTCTATGAATCTGACTGAGCTCATCCGGTAGATCTAACCGGTAAGCCACCTTGCCCACCCTGTAAATCACACAAAATGGTCTAATGAATCGGGGTACCAACTTGCCTCGCTTCCTGAAGAGTGTCACACCTTTCCATGGTGACACCTTCATTAAAAACATGTCCCCAACCTAGAACTCCAGCTCAGAACGTCGTCGGTCTGCATAGCTCTTCTTCCGGCTCTAAGATATTTGCAGCCTCTGTCTGACCTGCTGAATCATCTTTTTAGTTTGGAGCACTACCTTAGTGCTCCCCATAATCCTCTGTCCGACCTCACCCCAACATATCAGGGTGCGACACTTCCTCCCATAGAGAAGCTCAAAGGGAGGTGCACCAATACTGGAGTGGTAACTATTGTTGTACGAGAACTCCGCCAAAGGAAGGTTGGTATCCCAACTCCCACCAAAATCAATGACGCAAGTCCTCAACATATCCTCCAGTGTCTGGATCATACACCTCACTCTGACTGTCGGTCTGTGGGTGATAAGCAGTGTTGAAGTGTAATCTTGTACCCAACTCCTCATGAAACCTCTTCCAAAACCAGGAAGTAAAACGAACATCCATGTCTGATACTGATATGTGCATATTTAGCTATATATTTATTATATATTTTTGTTATTTATTGGCTAATTTATTGCAATTTATGGACAAAAGGTACTTAATTATGTTTAAATTGTATTTTCAGTCCAAAAGATATGCTCGGAAGCAAAAGGAAGCAGGAGATGCGATCAGAAGCTCGGGAATTGAAGATCTAAAGAAAAAGAGCCAAATCCTGAAGGACTCGGCGAGTCTAGACGTCTACTCGACGAGTACCCATGAATGTTCGTGAAGCAAAACATAAAGTCCTTGCCGTACACGGATTCTATGAGGGGACTCGGCGAGTCGATTGGCTACTCGACGAGTAGCCTCTGTTTTCTGAAAACTATAAATAGAGGTCAAATTCCGAAACAAAACCCTCTCTGAAATTTTTGGAGGATTACCTTGCGACTAGGAAGGCTGCTGGAGCTCTGGAAATCGTGAGAGTCAACCCCAACTTCAATTCTAAGAATATTAAAGGCAACATAAGTTTACTCTTTACTTTATCTATTGTTTTAATCATGTTTGAACTACTAGACATTGTTTTTGAGTTGCTTTCTGCTACAATTATGAGCTAAACTTTATATCTTCTCTTTAGGGTAGGAAAATTTACAACTATGTATTGATTTGTGGTTGGATTAATTTTTATTGGTGAATTTAGTTTTATTATGCTTGTTAAAGAACCTTATGCATTAACCATAACTATTTTCTGTTAATTATCAAGTAATTAAGCTGCATGAACATCTCTTAATTGCTTATCTTATGTGATTTATGTGAAAGCATTGTTATGTGCCTTGGATTAGCGAACGTGAAACTAGGATTAACTAGAAAGTGGGTAAATTAATGTGTTAGCTTGTGTGATAAACCATCAACAAGAGGTTAATGGAACAACCAATTTAATTAACCACTACAAGTCTTATTTAACCCGAATAATTAACTAGGAAATTTATTAGTTTAATCAACTGGCCACTGTTTGAATTGTTATGTTTTCTAAGGGTTGGTAATAGCGAATGTGAACCTAATCACTTTAATCGGTAGCCAATAACAATTAATCCATTGCACTTGTCATAAATCAACCATAGGAGTAAATAAACCGAACCTAAACAGAAGTCTTCTTATTATTGAATTTAGATGATTTTTACTTGTTTTAGCTGTTAGTTATTTAATTTGCGTGTTAGTTAGTTTATCTAAGTTTCTAGTCTTGCAAAACTAGAGAAACCCTTTTACTTTTATTACTTGTCATAATTAATTCTAGTTATTAGTTTAATTATCGTTCCCTGAGTACGATACCCTGCTTATTCAACTATACCACCAATTGACAGGTCCACTGCCCTTTTGTGTGTCTAATTCATATTTTAAAAGTAGGATAAAACTAGTTCGTTTAACACACGTCAAGTTTTTGGCGCCGTTGTCGGGGAACGGTTCAAAAATTAATTCTAATTTCTAGTATTATCGATCCTTTGTGTGAGATCCATCTTGCACAAAGTTACTGCTTTAGTAATTTAGTTATTAGGTTAAGTTTTAAGTTTTTCTGTTTTTAGAACTTTTGTTTAATTTATTTTTGTTTAAGCTCTATACTCGCCGAGTGCAGTCGAAGCTACTCGACGAGTCCATCGCTGAACGCATAATTTCGTTTTTAGTTTATTTTTGTTCTTTTTACGCGTGTTTTCTGTTTTGATTGTAGTCGTTTATGACCAGAGGAGGACGTACACCTTTGATTCCACCACTTGAAGACCCGGAAGCAACTTTGAGAAAAAACAAAGGCAAAACCGTAAGAGAAACTGCAACATTGAAGAATTCGCCGTTGAAGAATCTCAAATCTGTTTTTAGTAAGAAAAAGGGCAAGAAAGTGGGAGAATCAACATCTCTTCAGTGGCGGACGAAGACCCAAAGAAGGAGGATATCGTGTACGAATCCGAAAAGGAAGAAAGCGAATCTAAAGAAGGAAGCGACATAGAGGGTGAACTAGCTAACACCATGGCTAACATCGATGAAGTACCCATGGATGAATGGAAGAAAAGGATGCGTGACGACACCGGCCCGGGACTCGTGCAACCCGCGATTCCCGCAACTGCCACCTTTGAACTTATGGGCCACATACTTGATCAACTTAAGGAAATCACATTCTACGGGAAGGATCATGAAGACGCATACAAGAATCTTGACAAGGTCAATGACATAGCCGACTACTTTAATGTCCCTAATGTGACTCACGACACTGTTTTGCTACGTATGCTACCAATCACATTCAAGGGAGCCACGAAAGATTGGCTGAAATCACTCCCTACAGGATCCATCACTACTTGGACTAAAATGAAAGAAGAATTTATATACCACTTTTTCCCTCCCTCAAAGATAGCCAAGTTGAAGAAAGTCATAGCTAATTTTGAACAACAAGCGGGAAAGTCACTTTATGAGGCGTGGGAGAGATATACGGGCTTATTAAGGAAATGCCCACATCATTATCTGAACAGTCAACAAGCAGTCTTCATTTTCTATGATGGAGTGAATGTCACAACTAGGCAGCTCCTTGATTCGCAAGGGCCACTCACAAAGAAGGCACCCCCGGTGATAAAGGCCCTAATTGAAGAATTTTCTAAGAACTCTAGAGAATATCATAACCCAAGGAATGACCCAAATCGAGGGGTGGTGAACTCAGTTACTGATAGCATGGCAGCAGTGATGGCTAAGTTGGAGAGTTTGGATCGAAGAATGAATAAGATGGACCAATCCATCCATGCTATCCGGGTGGGATGTGAGAATTGTAACGGGCCTCACCTTACTAGAGATTGTGATTTGGACGAGAATAGGAACCGGAAAGCACAAGTGTGCTATTCAAGTGGCGATAAATATGATGATGATTGGCGAAAACCCAAGAAAGAATGGCTCCCGTACGATGAATACAAAAAGGCAAAGGAGGAAAAGTTTAAGCAAAAGGCAAGGGGTTTTTATCAAAAGGAGGAACCTGTGCAAGAAAAGAAATCAGACTTGGAAGATATGTTTAGAAGATTTGTAGCCACGTCCGAGAAAAGGCACAATGATACCGACGCTGAAATGAAGGAGCAACGAAATATGATTAGAGAGCACCAATCTATGATGATGGATCAACAAACTATGCTTAGGAATCAGCAAGCATCCATTCATAACATTGAAAAACAGCTAGGCCAGCTTGCACAACAAATCAACCAACGAGGACCGGGTGAACTTCCTAATAATACCGAACAGAATCCAAGAATGGCACATGTGAAAACAATAACAACATATTCTAAGAAACTTTTCACTCCTCTGACCCCTATCCAGAAGAATCCCAAAAAGGTGCAAACAGAATAGGAAATTAATTGGGAGTCGGGTAATCCCGACTCAACTCGTCGAGTCGCGAACAAGGACTCGACGAGTCCAAGACCTAATGACAAAACTAGCTCTCTTTTAAATCCTTACCAGCCCCCTTTGCCATTTCCAAGTCGCGCCATACCTGGTGGGCAGATTCAAGAATATAGGAAGTTTATGGAGCAGATGAAGGCACTCCAAGTGAATATTATGTTTATTGAAACGATAGTTCAAACTCCAAAATATGCAAGTTTGCTTAAGAGCCTCTTTACAACTAGAAGAAATATGGAAGAAGTGGCTGAGATAGTATTGAATGAGCTGCCAAAAAAGAGGGGCGATCCGGGAAGCATCACCGTATCGTGCCAATTTGGGAACTTAATGACCACACGAGCGTTGACTGATTCAGGGGCAAGTATAAATATTATGCCATATTCTTTCTTCCAAAAGCTAAACCTTCCAGTCCCAAAGCCTATTCAAATGAAAATCCATCTAGCCGATAAAACAATAATACATCCAATGGGAGTGTGCGAACACCTTCTCATCAAGGTAGATAAACTAGTGGTCCCTGTTGACTTCATAATTTTAGACATGGAAGAGGACCTTAAAGTCCCAATCATTCTCAGGCGACCGTTTTTTAATACCGCTTGTGCCGTGGTAGATATGCGTAAATCTACACTAACACTAAGGGTAGGGGATAATTCAGTGACTTTTAAAGCTGATAAAATGGATAAGCACATAGAGTCAAGAGAAGATGAAGTTTCCTCAATGGATTTGGAGGATGAATTATTAGAAAAAGAGCTTGCATTCTTGCAAGAAAGTGATCCAAATCCATTTGTATTATCTTTGGAAGAGAATTTTGATGTTGAAGGAGACCTGAAAGAGATAGAGAGGCTGTTAGAGGAAGCTGATTACCTAGAAACAATCAAAAGTGTTGAAAGCTCACCGACTCGTCGAGTAGCACCCACTGACTCAACGAGTCCAGACGAGAAGGCACGATTTGATGAAGGTTTTGGCCTGAAGACCATGAATACCCCTTCTGGACCCGAAGTTCACATTTTTCTTGATCAAATGGAGAATTCGATTGAGGAAAGTAAAGTTGTTAAATATTTGAGCAACTTTGAAAATGCACACTTGGCTTGTCTTGACATAATTATGCAATATGATGAAGCAGTCCAAGATGACAAGAAGGAAAGCTTAGAAGATAAAGAGAATGCCAAGGCTTGGAAAAATGATGAGCATAACTCTTCCATTGACTCACACATGCCTGATCAAGAAGCAATGTCAACTACAATCACAAGCACCAAGCCTCGAGCCCTAGTCTCTACTACATTTGAAGTTTTCACTTTTAAACCACCAGATTATTTATTATGTGATGAAAGTAAGAAAGAATTCGTGACCTCGAGTGATGATGAGATAATGACTAAAAAGGCAATCAAGGAAGATAGAGGAGGAAGGGAGACGATGGGGCGTAAAGAGAAAGGAGTGAAAAAGACGACGCGTGGTAGAGGTATAAAGCGTAAATCTGAAGAAAGTGCCACAAGAAGAAGGGAAGAAGAATTGAAAAGGGCATATAAGAGAAAAATCCATATTTACAAAACCAAGTATAAAGTGCAAAAACTAAAGAAGGAGATCTTATTGGAGGAAGCCGCAGAAACGTAGAGCGGAAAGGAGTCCAGCTAACGACTCCTCAAAAAGAAGCGCTCAACGGGAGGCAACCCGTCAACAAAGTTTGCTTTTCTTTTTCGTTATCATTTTTCATTTTTGTTTTGTGTGGTTTTTCTTAGTATTCTAAATCTTCATTTTCATTTACAAATGATTGCTTGAGGACAAGAAAGGCCTAAGTGTGGGGTGTGGTGTTTTTTATTAAAAAGGAGAAAAGTTTTTAATATATATATAAATATATATATATATATATATATATATATATATATATATATATATATATATATATATATATATATATATATATATATCCAACAGATTAAAAGACTCGACGAGTCAATGCGTAAATGTTGAACTAAAATTTGCAACTCGACTCGCCGAGTCGCCACACTGACTCGACAAGTCGCCTATTTTTACTGAAAAAAATTATTTTTACAATTCTGTAAGATTAGGGTTTTTACCCTAATTGGAAAACACTTTCATTTTACACAGCCGACACACACCGCTCGACGTGCCAAAATTCTCTCAAGCAACCATCTTGATTCTATTCAATTTCTTCAATATTCTTCAACAAGGTAACATCTTTTACCTCTAATCTTATTAAAGTTCTAATCTTTGGCAGAATAATGGTCCTAATTTGTTGAAAACCCGATTTTGACTTGACTAAGATTCTAGGGTTTTAGATTTTTGTTTAATTTGAGTGTTATAGTTGAAATTTATTGTGAATTGGTACTTAGAAAACCTTCCGAGACAAACCCCTGGACTGAATTTAGAGATTTCATGACCTATTATAATCCGAATCACAGCAGCACTCGAGCAGTTCATCAGACTCAACGAGTCTGTTCATGACTCGAAGAGTCCGGTTGCAGTTGCCCAGATTTTTGGTTTTGATATTTTTCTATGTTTTGTGGTCCTGTTGTTTTTGATGTTGTGCAGAACATGTTTTCCAGAAGAGGCCAAGGCTTAAGGGGTAACCAAGGGGCCCATCCTTGGTTAAGTTTTCCACGAATTGACTCAGACTCAACAATGCGGAAATGGAGAAAGAAGTTAGAGGAGCTGAAAAAGAAAGAGATATACGTTCCTAATGAGATAGACTGTGAGTGGTTTGGTCGAGTCGGATTGACGGAGGAAGTAATTCCATATTTGGTTAATACATTTATACATGATGGGGTAACCATAACGTGCGATGGGTGGAACCGGCTGTTTAGAATTCAGGAGCCAGTATACCAAGAACTGTATTTGGAATTTTTCTCAACTTTTAATTTCCGTGGAGGGGTTGACTTCTACAATCCGAGTGTCCTCACGTTTTGCATTGGCGGGGAATATCGCCAATGTAGCATGGTTGAGCTCGTATGGAGAATGGGCATCTATGACCAACATGTGGTCAACACTCAAGCTTTTGGTGCTTTCTTGGAGCATTGTCATAAAACTTTTCCGGAGGGAGTTGTGGGTTCCACATGGTGGAACACTATTGCAAACAAAGTCTATATTCCCAAGTCCGCTCAAGAAGGTAGCATTAGATCACCAATCCACCGCTTGATTCATCACCTCATCTCTAGCACAATTAACATGTGAAAGGATGATGACAAGGTTCCTAACCTTGATGTTTTCTACTTGTGGAGTATCATTACCCCAAATACTTTTTGCAATCTCCCATACTGTTTGGCAAATTATTTGGCTAAGGGAGCGGTTAAGGATAGAAAAACCTCAAAGATTAATGGCGGGATGTTCGTGCCCCGTTTGGCAAGATCATTCGAGGTACTAGAAAGTGGAGCTGGAAGTGGTTTGACCGAAATACCCACACCTCATTTTAGTGTCACACTTTACAGACGGGCACGAATCATTGAGGATTATGGAGGGGGGGGCATTTTTCCATTCCTCATGATGATGTAATTATAGGACCCGAGGAGCCGGGAAGGAGAGTTAGGCCGAGACATGAACGAGCACATGAAGATCCACCGGTGATTCCGGTTGAAGATGAGATACTCGCGGAATGGTTTAACATGGAGGGAAGAAAATACCAAGACGATTTGGGGGAGGAGCTTAAATTTCACCAACCGGTCATTCATTCAAATGTTTACTCATTTTAACATCCAACATGTAGATGGGGGCGAATTTCCTTATGTGCCTACTTGGGAAGAGCTGATAAACGCCCGTGGAAGTGAAGCCGGGGGGAGCAGAGTGAGAGAAGATGATGAAGAGGAAGAAGATGACGATTGAGATCTATCCTTTTTATTTGTTGGGTTGTGTTAAAACAATTTTTATTTGTTTGGTTGTTTTTGGTTGGTTTGTTCGAACTTTTAAGTAGGATTTTAATTGTTTGTTTTTCCTTTTTATTACTTGTGTTTGCTTTTGGTTCTTTTCAGAATTTGAATAAGGGTATGCATGCAAAGGGTCTAGAGAGTGAAAGAATAGTGGGAAGAATCGAGTCTAAGCGAGAGGGGAAATAGAGTTTTGAGTTCGAGTATAGAGTCCGGTTATGAAGATGATTAAAAAGTGTCTAATTATTAAAGAAAAATGAGCGTAAGTGTCATTTTGATGTTACTTCAGTAGACCAGAAACGAACTTGGAGCAGAAGGCAAAATTTTCCATACAACGATGTACTCGCCGAGTGTACATCTCAGACTCGACGAGTCACAGTGCAAATTCACGACTTCTGCTAGTTTCGCGCTACAACTCGGCGAGTCACCTTACAAACTCGACGAGTTGATTTCCATTTCACCTCTAGAGCTGACGATTTGATGATATTTTATACGAAAATTAGCTGCATTCTTGAAGATTAATTCCTGGAGATTTCCAAGAGTCTTTCCTGCATTTTTAGAGCTTAACCACACGAGATTTGACGCTCGAGACATGGATGAGATATTCCCATGTCTAAAGTTAATTAAAGAAGGAGCTTTGAATGAAGAACATCGACCTCGCGACTACTATCCCAGGGGAGTTTGTTCCAATTCCCTCTTTATTTTTATGTTTTATTATTCATGCATAATATGCAATGGGGACATTGCATAAATTAAGTGTGGGGTAGGGGGTTGATTATATTAGTTACATTAGAATCCCAATTTAGGTATAGTTTTGAGAATTTTCCATTAAAAATTACTAAGATTAATTTAGAAAATTTTGGTAAAAAACAATTAGGTTTCCATGCTAGTGTTATGTTTGATGATTACATGAAGACCCAAATGTTTAGTTGAGCCAATATACATTGTAGTGCATTTGTGGCCCCCTTTATTCTAGTGAAATCATGGGACAAAAACACAACTTCGCTTAGTTTGAGGGATGCAATATATTTAGCATCGTGTACCATAAATGTATCCAGGAAAATTTTTATCTTTAATCAATAAAGGTTGAAGTTGAGCGCCCTTGCTTAAGCATGTAGGTTTTGAGTGAAAAAAAAGTGAGTTACATGTGAAAACAAAAGAGAGGGAATTACAAGAAAATTTGTAAGAATTTTGGAGCAATCAAAGTGAAGATCAAAAGATCAAAATTCCGAAAGTTCAAAAGTTGAAGATACCAAAAAATCAAATAAAAGAAGGTGGTGAATTCAAGAAATCAAGACAAATTATCAAAGAAGTGAAGAATTCCAAATAAGCTCTATAGTGGTATCAAAAAGTTGTAATTGTCTAGATTATGTATGCTTGGGTTGCTCAACCAAAAACACCTTGAGGCTAGGAGGTTTTCTGTGGATGGATTCGGAGGGATGCATAAAATGAGCATTGTTCAAAAGAAGTGGGCGAGTGTTTATGAGGATTGTAAGTATTTAGAATTGAGGGGGGTCCTTAGGAAAAACTTTAGACACAAATTCATGTGTTGCGGTCTTGGCATAATGGGTGGGTTCGATTGGGATTGTCTTCTATGATATTAGTGTGTTAAAATTCAGCTTTGCTTGGGGGCAAGCAAACGTCAAGTGTGGGGTATTTTGATATGTGCATATTTAGCTATATATTTAGTATAGATTTTTGTTATTTATTGGCTAATTTATTGCAATTTATGGACAAAAGGTACTTAATTATGTTTAAATTGTATTTTCAGTCCAAAAGATATGCTCGGAAGCAAAAGGAAGCAGGAGATGCGATCAGAAGCTCGGGAATTGAAGATCTAAAGAAAAAGAGCCAAATCCTGAAGGACTCGGCGAGTCTAGACGTCTACTCGACGAGTAGCCACGAATGTTCGTGAAGCAAAACATAAAGTCCTTGCCGTACACGGATTCTACGAGGGGACTCGGCGAGTCGATTGGCTACTCGACGAGTAGCCTCTGTTTTCTGAAAACTATAAATAGAGGTCAAATTCCGAAACAAAACCCTCTCTGAAATTTTTGGAGGATTACCTTGCGACTAGGAAGGCTGCTGGAGCTCTGGAAATCGTGAGAGTCAACCCCAACTTCAATTCTAAGAATATTAAAGGCAACATAAGTTTACTCTTTACTTTATCTATTGTTTTAATCATGTTTGAACTACTAGACATTGTTTTTGAGTTGCTTTCTGCTACAATTATGAGCTAAACTTTATATCTTCTCTTTAGGGTAGGAAAATTTACAACTATGTATTGATTTGTGCTTAGACTAATTTTTTATTGGTGAATTTAGTTTTATTAAGCTTGTTAAAGAACCTTATGCATTAACCATAACTATTTTCTGTTAATTATCAAGTAATTAAGCTGCATGAACATCTCTTAATTGCTTATCTTATGTGATTTATGTGAAAGCATTGTTATGTGCCTAGGATTAGCGAACGTGAAACTAGGATTAACTAGAAAGTGGGTAAATTAATGTGTTAGCTTGTGTGATAAACCATCAACAAGAGGTTAATTGAACAACCAATTTAATTAACCACTACAAGTCTTATTTAACCCGAATAATTAACTAGGAAATTTATTAGTTTAATCAATTGGCCACTGTTTGAATTGATATGTTTTGTAAGGGTTGGTAATAGCGAATGTGAACCTAATCACTTTAATCGGTAGCCAATAACAATTAATCCATTGCACTTGTCATAATTCAACCATAGGAGTAAATAAGCCGAACCTAAACAGAAGTCTTCTTATTATTGAATTTAGTTGATTTTTACATGTTTTAGCTGTTAGTTATTTAATTTGCGTGTTAGTTAGTTTATCTAAGTTTCTAGTCTTGCAAAACTAGAGAAACCCTTTTACTTTTATTACTTGTCTTAGTTAATTCTAGTTATTAGTTTAATTACCGTTCCTTAAGTTCGATACCCTGCTTATTCAACTATACCACCAATTGATAGGTACACTGCCCTTTTGTGTGTCTAATTCATATTTTAAAAGTAGGATAAAACTAGTTCGTTTAACACACATCAGACACGATGGAAACCGGTACTCCATGGCGAGAGATCACCTCTCAAACGTAGATATTTTCCAACTTCTCGGCTGAAGAACTCTCTTGAATAGCAAGAAAATGAGCACTCTTGGTCAATCTATCCACAATCACCCAAATAGTATCAAAGCCACGAGGATTCCAGGGTAACTTCGTGATGAAGTCCATATATATCTGCTCCCATTTCCAAATGAGAATCTCCAAAGGCTGTAGCTTTCCGTGAGGCATCTAATGTCCGGCCTTGACTTTCCTGCAAGACAAGCACCTCTCCACATATCCAACAATATCCCTCTTCATGAAAGGCCACCAATAGCTGAGTCTCAAGTCCCGGTGGATCTTGGCCGCACAAGGATGTAAAGAAAGTTGAGACTTATGTGCCTCATCGATCAAAATCTGTCTCATGCCTCCAGTATCTGGAATCCATACCCTACCACACTATGTCAACAATCCTCTGCTATCCATGAAAAAGGTAGCAAACAGACCCTTGATCTTCTCTTTCTTCCGGTTCCCTTCCTTGACCCTCTCCGTATATGCCTCCCTAACCAACTCCAAGAGTAGGGAGGTAATCATCACCCTCATACACCCACTCACCACCTTGCGACTCAGTGCGTCGGCCACCATGTTGGCCTTCACGGGTGGTACAGAATCTCACAGTCACAATCCTTGACCACGTCAAGCCACCTCCTCTGCCTCATTTTCAAGTTCGGCTAGTCTACAAGGTATCTCAAACTCTTGTGGTCCGTATAGATAGTGGAATGGACCCCGTACAGATAATGTCTCCAAATATTGAGGGCAAAAACCACAACCCCCAACTCTAAATTGTGAGTAGGGTATTTAGCCTCATGAGGCTTCGACTGACATGACGCATAAGCAATCACACTACCCCGTTGCATGTGTACCGCACCCAACCCGGTGAAGGAAGCATCACAGTACACCACCATATCCTCCATGCCATCTGGAAGGGTCAACACTTGATCCTCACACAATCTTTTCTGTAAAGTCTCGAATGGCGCCTGCTGCTTAGGCCCCCAAACAAAAACCACACCCTTATTCGTCAGACGAGTGAGAGGAACAACAATCTTGGAGAAATCCTGAATGAATCTCCCATAATACCCGAACAAGCCCAGAAAACTATTGATCTCTGAGGGAGTCGTTGGGACCTCCTGTTGGGTTATGAGCATTCTAACACTCCTAAGTGTACATGCAACCCTAAATACCTTGGATCTATGTTTTCTCTATTATACATACATTTATGAACATCCAAGGTATTGTCCTAATCTAGCATACAAAATAATAAATATAACAAGATAGAATACATACCTCTTTGATGTAGAATGTCTTCATGAAGCTTGAGTGCCTAGTTCCCCAAGTGTGACACCTCAAATGGTTCACACAACACCAAATACACTTGGAATAACTTGAGAGAAACTTGAACACTCCTTGAAATCGTCTAGCCCTCACACTCACACATTAGTGCACGATTTCTTGAGCCATGGGATTCTTTTATATGATGGCTATTAGGGTTACACCATGTAACTCATAACTTTACCCATTCCTTATGCTCCATGGATTTTAACCTCCATGGAGTATCCATGGGTCACCCCATGGACTTAGTCCAACATAAGGAATCTTGGATCACAAGCCCACATATATAAGAATGAATGATTTACACAATCAACCCATATATTTAATTAGTCTCCTTTTGATCACTTAATTAATTCCAAATTAATTCTTGATCAATACTAATTAAATAACCTTATTAATATATTAGAACTTATAATATATTAACCAACCTTAAGTGTTATTTCTCTCATTATAGTCTATCCAAATGCATGATGCCATGCAACCCAAATGGACCATGCCGGGTCGGGTCAAGTCTTACCAATTATAGTTATGGACTTAGACATTAATCCAACAGTCTCCCACTTGGATAAGTCTAAAACTATTATTGCGTATGACTTCAGGAACCGATCAGCAATCGTAGCTCTCAAAAGCTTCTGTCGAACTCTGACCTTGTCGATGAACTCTGACCTTTGTCAATAACTTGTCCATTAGATAAGGGATCATATTTTCCTCCATTCTAGATATCATATGGACTGAGACATGGATTATCAATCATTCTCTCTGTCCATTTGTTGTTTCCCGATTTCCGATTCATGATGACTGACTGATTGAACAAATCAAATCAGTCCTGGCTTGGCCAAGCACTCACATGTATCATCTTTAAATCATCGAGGGGCCCACAGATATCGCTTTTATCCCGAAGGTAAAAGGAATGGATAAACTTCGACTCATATGGCTTGTTCTACTACTTGTTGAATCATACACAAAGGCACGTTTTATAACATCGAGTTACCAATGCGTTTTCGTGCAATCAATGTATAACCAACTCATAGTAACAACTCATATCTCTAGGTTTGAAGAATATAAGATATTATCGTCTCATGATCACTCGTGATAAAATCCATGAAGTGATTCAAATGAGCGCGGGTTGAATCCAATACTCAGAACTTATGAGTACTCATGAGTGTTGTAGCACCACTTTGTCCACCAACTTGGACCTCTACAAACCAACCCATGACAGTCTTGATTCATATCTACTTCCAACATATGACCGACTGTGGATGGTTTGAATAACTTAATCATTCAGGAAGAGTGACTTAGTTATTCTGGAAGTCAAAACATGCAAAGTAAAACACAAGAATAAATGAATCAAATATGGTATCAAACCCTATGAATATAAATAAACACTTTTATTTATCACCATACTGATTACTCATTATTCATTGTTTCGGTTTTATCAACTTTATACTTGAATTTAAAACAATAGTTGTCCCATGCTCCAAGCATGTACACTATGTTTTCTAAACACTAGTCATGCCATACACCAAGTATGCATACTATGTTTGTCTATGATCTTTACTTTGTAAAATAGATCAATTGAACATCACTCCAATGATCCTCTTTTCACAGTCCCAAATCCTTACTGCAAATGCAAGAATTCCAAATTCATGCCATTTACTGAAATCTGTTAGATTCTAAACTTATATGCATTGATCCTCTTACTGATTATGCACGAAGTCAGAAAGACTTGACAACAATCATTACAGAGAATTCCAAAGGAGATCAGCTCCTTGGAAACATCCTTCTTTCATTAAGTTTCCTAATCTTACACAGATTGAATAATTTCTAACTTTGAAACATTTCCATATTCCATTTTGACTATCACTTCTGAACAGGAGTTGCCTCCTTACAGATTATGTCAATATGGTCCTTCCAGGATTAACATTATACTTCCAACTGTCCTTGAGCAACCAATCTTTGGTAAACCTTAGATTGTCCTCGACAATTGCTTAATAATTTTAGTCATATCCAATTCTAGACCTTTTCCCTTCATAATGCCCCAGGCATTTGGAAAATTTTAGAAATGATGAATATAGCACATGTAATCGATCCTATATCCGAAGCATATGGGACACGATTCATGATGTCTCACATAAAGACTAAACCAGTCTTTTGCTATAATATTTCCATTTCAATTTGCCAAGTTCTCAAAATTCAGATTATGAAAAGGGATGTCGTAATCATAATCGAATTTTAGAACGCAAATAATGGACCCATATATAGAATTTCCTTATGTTGAGCCATTCCAACATGAAATTCATATATATATCCTTGATTAAATACGATTAAAATCTCAATCTAAGCTTTTAGAATTGAAATGAAGTATAATTTCCTCTCCCTTAATTATAGCAAAACAACTTTTTCAACCCTTGCAACCTCACGAATTGAAACTTTTGTTTTCTATAATTAACATTGCTAACTTGCAACCTTTGTCATAATTATCATGCTCCCACTAACATGATGATTATTAGCATAACACTTATGCTCCCACTAGCTTTGACATGTACTCAGAAATCAGCTGACTTTCTTACCAAAGTTCAGATTTCTGATACTAGATTGTTTTGATAAAACTTTATCAAAATCATACACCTCCCTTAGATAGCTCACATGTGTGTCTAAACAATTTTAGAACTATGAAAAGGGATGCCGTAATCATAGTCTCAATTGTTTAGACCTTTGCCACTTCTCACAAGTCCATGTTAGTGTGCCGGTAAACCACACACGCTCCACTAACGACTTTGAGAATGCAAATATCACAATTGCTATCTAGCTAAAATCTACTTAGTGAAAGTGTTTCCTCACCATAATTTTCATGAATCGGAGAGAAACCTTATGACACTTAGATTTAATAGTGTATGTGTTCTTATCCATGTGGATTTGTCAAAACCATAATCACAAGACAAGGTTAGTGACAAATCCAAACTCATATTGATTAAACTTGTGCAATCTTAAATTCTTGCCATTTGGCAGCTCAGGTGCCTGCCATTGCTTCCAAGTAGTTGTGCGACCAATTGAGAACTCTCAGAACTCCTATGCAAAGCCAACTTGAATAGGCACAAAAATTTCAACACGATAGGTTATAAACCTCAAGTCGTGTGTTAGTGAAGGACTTTAGGTTTTATTCTTGATTAAGTCTTGAAACTTTCAAGAGCTTTAAGACTCCCACTGTCCTCTTGACATATAAGACTCCCTTGTCAAATATTCAAGAGATAGTGCGGATTCTTTATCAAGACTAACAATTTACACAATTGGCCTAAGTTGGTCTCTGTTTTATCCAAAACATCCCAACTTACCAATTTCAAATGTACAAGAGTGGATAACCTTTTACTCTTACATTTGACTAGTGTTAACAAACCCTCTTTAAGATATGTCACTCAAGTTACAATCTTGGAGTATGACTCTAAGAATTGTTTTGGAACGAAGTATGACTCATCTTTTTGATTTAACCATTTCAACAATTCATGACTCCTCTTCTTAGTCATAAGAATGCACTAAGATGACTTTAGAGGACCAATTGTGATATGGTATCTTAATCATTAAGATGATCATAAACATGATACTAAAGTACTCTCCCATCTTTTCAGATTTGAGAAACTTTTATCTTTCTGCCATACTTTGATTCTTCTTATTCGTTCTGTCTCACATTGAAACTTCTCCAATGCTACAGACTTATACTTAAACTTATAAGTATAACCATATTTACTGAACTTAAGTAAATCATGACGAATAGTCTTCTTGATCTTTTGTGGTGGACTTGACCAGTGCACAAGAATGTATACTCGATCCCTTAGTCCTTTCCTTATTCACATAAGGAATTAGTCTTAATTTTCCAAGCTGAAAGTTCTCATTCATCATACTGTACAACTTGCATGATTCCAAGTTTCGGTCCAATTGAACCTTGGGTGATGAGAATCTTTCCTTATTTGGTAATATTAGACACTAACACAACCGAAAGAATCAAATCCATTTTTCCAATATTGCTATCAATGGAATCTTATAAGCAACAACTTTTCACAAATGCCATTGTAAGGATACTTAAAATAAATAAAATCAAAACCTTTTTCTTTTATTTTAAAACTTTGCGGAAAAACTTATCCTTACAATCCATATGAAAACCTTGTTGTTATCTATTCCTAAGCAATATAAATATCATAACTCTTAAGTAATAGCCCAAAATTCTGATCACCGAACCATGCGATTGAAATCTATCTTCGCGATCAGAATCAACATGTACTTAATAGAGTTAGACAATGGACTTTACCTGAAGTAGAGCCAAACTTATTGACTTTAACATCCTTAGGTAAATTTGGCAGCTTCGTAACCAATGCCCCTTCCTTTGGCAATAGTTACCTATGGATCCTTGATAATGGGACTATCTCAGACTTTGCCTCTCTCTTTACCATCGGGTCAACCGAGTTGACTATGGCCGATCCCTTTCCATTGGGAAGAGAGAGCTTTACTGGATATCCAATGTTATCATTGTCAATGTCCATAGCGTTTTAGGAAGTTGATCTTAGCAAATAGATAAGATCATTAAGGGTCTTGTCTTAGTCTGTTTCATAGGATTCCCAAAAGAACTCACTATGTGACTTAGAAAGTAGTTGAGCCACCAACTTTCTCAAGACTTTGACACCCAACTCTCCCGGCTTGTCAATATGTGACTACATCTCCAAGATGTGATCACACCTAGACCTTGCCTTGCCAATAGGGCTTGAGTGACCTTAAACTTTTTAGGAACTTGTGGGTTAGGGAGAATAATTGGAGGAGGTGAAAGAAGTATGATATCCATGGGACATCATCTTCATTAAGAGAACAATAGCCTGACAAGGGTTCGGTCCGTTTAGGTGCCCAGTTAGGTGCCAAACAGACCCCATCATTGATTTGATATATTGATAAGGTGAATACCCAGTCTATTCAATGCTAGGCTGAGCATAAGGGCCTCAAAAAAATCTCTTTTCGTCCTATGAACTTTAAGGTGTACGAAGTTTCATATTTGATTTTTAAATAGAGCGAAAGCTTGTTTCAAGAGATTTGGGAAGATCATAAATGTCTAGACCAGACATCTTTTTGGGAGATATTCAAGATAGTTGATTTAAAGTCCTTAATATGACACCCAATATGAAATATTAAGGCTAGGACCCAACAAACTATTTTATAACTTAGAAGAGGGATGCCGTAATCCAAGCTATAAAATATTTGAAGGTAGGTGAATGACGATTCACCAATTTCCACCATGAAAAACGAAATAATTTATTAGGTTTTAATTGGATTTGAAAGTCCTAGATCTTTGAGATTCATTGAACTGTTCAAAGGCATGTTTCAATCTCGAGTGTGCCCTTCAGGTTTTGTAACTGGGATGCCGAGGATCACAAAACAAGGTGTGAATAACCATGCAAATATACTTGGTACCCTTAATATTTACCCCTTAATCAGTGTGCCGGTTAACCACACATGCTCCACCGATACTATGATAAATATTAAGTTACCCTTTGCCTACCTTGTTAAGTCCAGGTTAGTGTGCCGGTTAACCACACACGCTCCACTAACGACTTAAGCAAAGTGCAAAGTGTAATTTCATGGGTTAGCACCAAATTCACATTTTCCTAAGTAACTAACATTGGGTATTAATAAGAGTTTAGTTACTTAGTATTTATCATTAATACTTTTAATGAAAGGAGAATTATAGTCCTTGTCCTACCCGTTCGGCTAACGACCCTCCATCAGTCAAGGAAGCGGTGGGTGAGAGTGGACACCCATTAAACTGCCATTTTATAGGCAGTAACCTTATACCCCCCTTATAGACCGGCTTCGTGAATGAGGCCTACTAACGGTAAGACTGACTTTACTCTTATACATATATATAAATATTATTAACTTATAATATTATAAAGTATAAGGGTTGAATTTTAACTTTTAAAATTCTAAGGGCTAACTTGGAATTAAAGTATTCATAAGTGAAAACTTTTCAAATTCCAAAACTTGAGGGCAAGTTTTGAAACTATTCAAAAACTAATTAATTCCATAACTTATGAGTTTAAAGTAGTTTTAATTAAAAAAAACTCTTCAAGTTCCATAACTTGAGGACAAGTTATGGAAGACTTTAAACTAATTAATAAAAAAAATAACTTTTTTTTATTGTTACTTATGGAACTAATTAAGGTTACACTTTTTTTTTAATTTAATGAAGAGACTCTTGAACCTCCATAACTTGAGGACAAGTTATGGAGTCATAAAACCTTTTAATTAGAACTAGACTCTTCATTTTGTAACCTTTGCCAACTTTTATGAGTTTTATGATTCTTAAATGTGACTTTTCATATAACTTGAGGACAAGTTACAAAAACACACTTTGGAATCAACTCTTAGATTAAAATGGATTGAAAACAACTATTTCACACAACTTTTCTATTAATCTAAGAACCTCATAAGAACAAGATAATTCAAATCATCAATCTTCAAGAAATTAGCATGAACATACAAACTAATACAAATCTTGAAATTATGACAATTATCTTAGAAATTGGATTAGCATGAACATTAACACATCAAAAACAAGTTTATAAGTCCAAAAACATCTTAGGGTAATGTTCCTAGTCCAATTCCAGCCAAAACAATCGAATATATGCATCCAACTCGATTTTTCAGCTACTTTTGCAAGTATAACAAGAAAACAAGCCCAGTCTCTGATACCACTGTTGGGTTATGAGCATTCTAACACTCCTAAGTGTACATGCAACCCTAAATACCTTGGATCTATGTTTCTCTATTATACATACAATTATGAACATCCAAGGTATTGTCCTAATCTAGCATACAAAATAATAAATATAACAAGATAGAATACATACCTCTTTGATGTAGAATGTCTTCATGAAGCTTGAGTGCCTAGTGCCCCAAGTGTGACACCTCAAATGGTTCACACAACACCAAATACACTTGGAATAACTTGAGAGAAACTTGAACACTCCTTGAAATCGTCTAGCCCTCACACTCACACATTAGTGCACGATTTCTTGAGCCATGGGATTCTTTTATATGGTGGCTATTAGGGTTACACCATGTAACTCATAACTTTACCCATTCCTTATGCTCCATGGATTTTAACCTCCATGGAGTATCCATGGGTCACCCCATGGACTTAGTCCAACATAAGGAATCTTGGATCACAAGCCCACATATATAAGAATGAATGATTTACACAATCAACCCATATATTTAATTAGTCTCCTTTTGATCACTTAATTAATTCCAAATTAATTCTTGATCAATACTAATTAAATAACCTTATTAATATATTAGAACTTATAATATATTAACCAACCTTAAGTGTTATTTCTCTCATTATAGTCTATCCAAATGCATGATGCCATGCAACCCAAATGGACCATGCCGGGTCGGGTCAAGTCTTACCAATTATAGTTATGGACTTAGATATTAATCCAACACCTCCCACTGCATCAATTCCTCAATCTTGGTCGTATCGACCAATATCCCATTCTGGTTAACGACCTGTCCCAAAAACTGAACCTCACGCAACCAGAACTCGCACTTGGAGAACTTGGCATTTTGCCTCTCCCTCCTCAGAACCTACAGAAGCTCCCGCAAATTCTCCTCATGCTGCTCTCTCGTCTTGGAAAAGACCAATATGTCATTGATGAACACAATAATGGACCGATCGAGCATCGGCCGACACACCCTGTTCATCATATCCATGAATGTTACCGGTGCATTGGTGAGCCCAAATGGCCTCACCACAAACTCCTAATGCCCATAACAAGTACGGAAATTCGTCTTCCTCTACATCCTCCTCTCTAACTCTCATTTGATGGTACCCTGACCTTAAATCAATCTTGGAAAACCATGATGCACCTTGTAGCTGATCCAAGAGGTCATCAATCCTCAGGAGTGGGTAACGATTCTTCAGTGTCAACTTATTCAGCTCCTGGTAATCTACGCACATCTGATCGGTACCTTCCTTGTTCTTCACAAACAGAATCGATCCTCCCAAAAGCGAATTGATTAGTCGAATGAATTGCTTGCCCAACAGCTCCAATAGCTGAGAGGACAACTCGTGCATCACATGCGGTGCAAGGGGATATGGTGCCTTGGCTGTAACAACCTAAATTTTCAAATAAAAATTTTCATTTAAATATTAAAACCCAGGTTCATTAATTGTAAATTCCTCGCATAATTTACTTCTCAAAATCCATTACATCGAATAATTATTCAAAAGATCAGAGTGTCCACGACAAATGCTGGAGAATGCATGTTGCGCCATCATGTTGGGCCCTTGCCCTTTGATCCAGAAGTACCTGAAACAACCAACAAACTGTAAGCTAATGCTTAGTGAGTTCACCAGAACGTATCCCACATAAACCCACATAAGTCATGCATACAAACATAAAAGGATGTCATGGAAACCCTCGATGGTCATACTCCAGGTGCCATGGAAACCCCCACATGGTCTTAACTAACTGTCATTGGAACCCCCACATGGTCTTGACTATCTACGATGGGAACCCCCACATGGTCTTATATAACTGTCGTGGGAACCCCCACATGGTCTTCATATACATACACACACATTGATAGCACATCTGCAAATAACCACTACAGCTAAATAACATGGGCCGGCATTGGTGCCTTCGACCCATTGATATGGTGAGGAGACTCACCTCAATACTGAACGATAGCTGGCTAGGTCTGGACTCCGAATATCAGCTTAACACAAACCCTTAAACTGAAACAATTCCTTAAATATAACTCAAAATGCCCCAAAACCCCTTATAGGCCAAACTTGGTCAAAGACTAAAGTCAGAAGTCAAAGTCAACGACCTGAGTTGACCCAACTCGCTGAGTTGTCCTTCAACTCGTCGAATTTCTTCATTAACTTCATAGATCGGGAAAAATCCTATCAACTCATCGAGTTCACTAATAAACTCGTCGAGTTGGCCATAAATCCAACTCTTAATGCATTAAGCTGCTTCCGTCGAATCCACGGACTCCCAATCTCAGATCTCTTCCGAAATGATGTCTAGAAGTGTACAGTTTCCAACTTTACCCTTATGAACCACCCATAATGAGTCAAACTCAAATCCTAGGCTCGTTAGAGTGAGTCTTAACCCATTAAGCCCTTAAACTCACCCAACATAGTCCCAAAACACAGATCCAAAGTCCAAAGGCTGGAAAATCACGTAAAGTTTTCAACTTTACGTCCATGCAAGCTAGAAATATACTCTAGAGCTTAATAAAAACTTAATGCGGGACTTATTGCATGGATGGGACTTAGAAACTAATAACGTTTTCAACTTTAAGCCAAGAGAATTCATGAAGGGGTCAGATCCAACATAATAACCCCTGGATCCTTCAACATCTTGGACTCCCCAACCAAAATCCCAAAATCATGCTAAAACTTCAAACAAAGAGATCTAGATGATAACAAGGCAAGGTGTCGACTTTATACCTCAAAAAGACAGCTTTTGGTGAAGAGTTTCTGGATCTAAAGTCCTCCTTGCAAGCTAGGCACTTCTCACTTCAAAGCTCCTTCCAAGAAATCACCAAAATCAACTCTCAAAGCTCACCACAAGCTCACACACTCAAACTTGCAAGGTGATACACGAATCTAGGGTTTCTGGATAGGGGTGGCTGGTAAGGAGGCCAGCCAAGGATTTTAAGTCCTTTAAATAGGGTGCAACACCCTAAAATTAGGGTTTCTTCCTAACCGCCAACTCGTCGATTTGGGACACTCCGACTCGCCGAGTTGGGTCATTAAAACCCGCGGCCACTATCCTTCTCAACACGACGAGTTGGATCTCCCCAACTCGTCGAGTTCCAACAAAATTTCTAAATATTTAAAGAATAAATTATACCTGAACCAAGCGTTACAAATCTCCCCCACTTGAACAAGACTTCTTCCTCGAAGTCTGCTGCTGCAAAAAGATCAGGATAATGCTTTCTCATCACGTCCTCCGGCTCCCAGGTCCATTCGCAGCCTCTTCAGTGTTGCCATTGCACCTTTACCAATTTCACTTCCTTATTCCAAAGGGCTTTCATTTTTCTGTCCAGAACCGCATTAGGATTCTCCACATAATTCAGGCTCTCATCAGTCTGAATATCATCTAAGGTAATGACTACAACCTCATCAGCAACATACTTCCGAAGCTGAGACACATGGAAGGTGTTGTGGATCTAAATGAGCTCGTCCGGTAAGTCCAAAAGATAAGCAAACCTACCAACTCGGGCATAAATCCTTAATGGTCCAATATATCGGGGCCCCAACTTGCTCCTCATCCGAAACCGGATGACACCCATCTATGGTGACACCTTCAGCAAAATGAAATCTCCCACCTGAAACTTGAAATCCGAACGACGCCGGTCAACATAGCTTTTCTGACGGCTCTGCGCGACTCGTAGTTTGTCATGCACCTGTTGTATCTACTCGGTGGTCTTAAGCACTACCTTGGTGCTTCCCATAACTTGGTGCCCGACCTCCCCCCAACAAACTAGAGTCCTACACCTCCGACCATACAGCATCTCAAACGGGGGTCGGCCAATACTATCATGATAACTATTATTGTATGATAACTCTGCTAGCGGGAGGTAAGTATCCCAACTCCCTCCAAAATCCAATACACGGGCCCGTAGCATATCCTCGAGCATCTGAATCGTCCGCTCACTCTATCCATCGGTCTAGGGGTGGTAACAAGTGCTGAAATGCAATATGAATTCCCAACTCCTCATGAAACTTCCTCCAGAACCTGGAGGTGAAACGAACATCGCAGTCCGAGACCACCGATACTGGCACACCGTACCTAACCACCACCTCTCGCACACAAATATATGCTAGTTTCTCGGTGGAGATACTTTCGGAAATCAGAATAAAATGTGCACTCTTGGTCAACCTGTCCACAATAACCAGAATAGAATCCACACCCCGCACCGTACTAGGTAACTTCGTGATAAAATCCATAGTAACTTCTTCCCATTTCCACATGGGGATAGGTAGCGGCTGAACTTTTCCATGGGGCCTCTGATGTTTGGCTTTGACCTTTCTGAAGATCAAACACTACTCAACAAACCACGCAACCTCCCGTTTCATGCAGGGCCACCAATAACTCAACCTCGGGTCTCGATACATCTTCGTGGCCCCGTATGAATAAAAAACTTGGACCTATGCACATCCTCCAAAATCTTCTGTCTTACTCCTCCAAATGTCGGAACCCAAATCCTGCCGCACTGAGTCAATAAACCCCGACTATCTCGAACAAATAGTGGAATCTACCCCCGAATCCACTCAACCTTCCGGTTCTCCTTTTTCAACCCCTCCACTTTAGCCTCCTTGATCATAGCCAATAAAGGTGAAATCACCTTCATCCTCAAGCAAACATCTTGGATCGGAGTATCTGCCGCCTTACGGCTCAAGGCATCGGCCACCACATTGGCCTTCCCGGGATGGTACAAAATCTCGCACTCATAATCTCTTACTACATCAAGCCATCTCCTCTGTCGCATATTCAGATTCTGCTGATCCATCAGATACTTCAAACTCTTATGATCAGGGAAAATGGTGCATCGGACTCCATATAGATAATGTCTCCAAATCTTGAGGGCAAACACCACCGCCCTAATTCTAAGTCATGAGTAGGGTAATTCGCCTCATGAGGTTTCAACTGCCTCGAAGCATAAGCAATCACATGCCCCCTCTGCATTAGAACAACTCCTAATCCCAAAATAAAAGCTTCACAATACACTACAAAGTCATCTAATCCCCCGGGTAGTGCTAGAATCGGGGCCCCACATAATTTTTGTCTCAAAGTCTCGAAAGCCAACTGCTGATATGGGCCCCACCGAAAGGTCACATTCTTCTTGGTCAACCGAGTTAAAGGTACAACGATCTTAGAGAAATCCTGAATAAATCTTCGATAGTACCCTACTAGACCCAAGAAACTTCGGATCTCGGATGCGTTCTTCGGAACCTCCCAACGCATCACCGCCTCAATTTTGGCTGGACCGACCTAAATACCCTCTTGATTGATGATGTGTCCCAAAAACTGAACCTCAGGCAACCAAAAATCACATTTGGAGAATTTGGCATAAAGCCTCTCCATCCTTAAGGTCTCCAGCACCTCCCTCAAATGATGCTCGTGCTGCTCCTTGGTCTTAGAATAGACCAAAATATCATCAATGAAGATGATCACATACTGATCCAACATCGATCTACAAACCCGGTTCATGAGATCCATGAACGTCGCTAGAGCATTGGTGAGCCCAAATGGCATCACCACGAACCCGTAGTGACCATAACGGGTCCTGAAGGAAGTCTTCGGTATATCCTCATTCCTAATCCTCATTTGATGATACCCCGACCAAAGATCAATCTTGGATAACCAAGATGCACCATGAAGCTGATCGAACAAATTATCAATCCTCGGAAGCGGATAATGGTTCTTCACCTGTTAGCTTGTTCAGCTCCCGATAATCAATACACATCATGTGTGACCCATCCTTCTTTTTCTCAAACAGGATCGGTGCTCCCCACGGAGAACTGCTCGGACAAATGAATCCTCGGTCTAGCAGCTCCTGAAGCTGCATAGGCAACTCCTGCATCTCAGGCGGAGCTAGTCGATACGGGGCCTTGGTTATCGGAGCCGCACCAGTCACTAAATCTATACGGAACTCCACTTGTAACAACCCAAATTTTTAAATAAATTTTTTCATTTAAATATTAAA
The DNA here is from genome assembly GCF_052849685.1 of Lactuca virosa. Lineage (NCBI taxonomy): Eukaryota > Viridiplantae > Streptophyta > Magnoliopsida > Asterales > Asteraceae > Lactuca > Lactuca virosa. The sequence goes on along the minus strand of NC_136432.1, from coordinate 33,066,166 downwards.
ACCCATGTTCATTAGTTATAAATTCCAATCATAATTTACTTCTCAAAATCCATTACATCGAAAATTATTCAAAAGATCAGAGTGTCCAGGACAAATGTTGGAGAGTCCATGTTGCCCCATCATGTCGGGCCCTTGCTCTTTGATCCAGAAGTACCTTAAACAACCAACAAACTATAAGCTAACTCTTAGTGAGTTCCCCGGAACATATCCCACATAAAACCATATAAGTCATGCATACAAACATATAAGGATGCCATGGAAACCCTCCATAGTCTTACTCCAGGTGCCATGGGAACCCCACATGGTCTTAACTAACTGCCATGGGAACCCCCACATGGTATTGACTATCTACCATGGGAACCCCCACATGGTCTTATCTAACTGACATGGGAACCCCCACATGGTCTTCATATACATACATACACATTGATAGCACATCTGCAAATAACCACTATAGTTAAATAACATGGGTCGACCTTAGTGCCTTCGACCCATTGATATGGTGAGTAGACTCACCTCAATACTGAACGATAGCTGACTAGGTCTGGACTGCGAATATCAGCTCAACACAAACCCTAAAACAGAAACAATTCCTTAAATACAACTAAAAATGCCCCAAAACCCCTTATAGGCCAAACTTGGTCAAAGACTAAAGTCATAAGTCAAAGTCAACGACCTGAGTTGACCCAACTCGCCGAGTTGTCCTTCAACTCGTCGAGTTTCTTCATTAACTTCACAGATCGGGAAAAATCCTATCAACTCGTCGAGTTCACTAATGAACTCATCGAGTTGGCCAGAAATCCAACCTCTTAATGCATTAAACTGCTTCTATCGAATCCAGGGACTCCGAATCTTAGATCTCTTCCGAAATGATGTCTAGAAGGGTAAAGTTGGCACTTTACCCTTAAGAACCACTCATAATGAGTCAAACTCAAACCCTAGGCTCGTTAGAGTGAGCCTTAACCCATTAAGCCCTTAAACTCACCTAATATAGTCCCAAAACACAAATCTAAAGTCTAAAGGTTGGAAAATCACGTAAAGTTTTCAACTTTATGTCCATGCAAGCTAGAAATACACTCTAGAGCTTAATAAAGACTTAATGAGGGACTTATTGCATGAATGGGACTTAGAAACTAATAAAGTTTTCAACTTTAAGCCAAGAGAAGTCATGAAGGGGTCAGATCCAACATAATAACCCCTGGATCCTTCAACATCTTGGACACCCCAACCAAATTCCCAAAATCATGCTAAAACTTCAAACAAAGAGATCTATATGATAACAAGGCAAGGTGTCGACTTCATACCTCAAAAAGACTGATTTTAGTGAAGAGTTTATGGATCTAAATTCCTCCTTCCATGCTAGGCACTTCCAACTTGAAAGCTCCTTCCAAGAAATCACCAAAATCAACTCTCAAAGCTCACCACAAGCTCACACACTCAAACTGGCAAGGTGATACACAAATCTAGGGTTTCTGGACAGGGTGGCTGGTAAGGAGGCCAACCAAGGAGTTTAAATCCTTTAAATAGGGTGCAACACCCTAAAATTAGGGTTTCTTCCCAGCCGCCAACTCATCGAGTTGGGACACCCCGACTCGCCGAGTTGGGTCATCAAAACCCATGACCACAATCCTTCTCAACACGACGAGTTGGAGCTCCCCAAATCATCGAGTTCCAACAAAATTTCCAAATATTTAAATAATAAAATATACCTAAAGCAAGAGTTACATTCGCGGTCGGGGCTGCACCGAAGATGAGGTCAATCCTAAACTCCACCTAACTCTCCAGTGGTATACTAGGCAAATCCTCCATAAATACAACCGGGAAATCACAAACTATCAGAACATCTGCTATTGAACGTTTCAACTCCACACAACTATCTACCACATACGCTGGACAACCTGAGAAACCATGTTGAATAAATCTTCGGGCCCTCGCTGCAGAGCAAAATGTTGAACCAGCCATGATAACCTCACCATATATGGTCAGCTCTCCCCCACTCGGCGTACGAACCACCACAAGCTGTCTCTCGCAATCCATCTGAGTCCTAAACCGGCTCAACCAATCCATCCCAACAATACTGACATCCCCCATGGGAATTGGCACCAGGTCGATCGAGTATGACACCCCAAAAATCTCCAAAGTATAATCGCGGAAAACACTCGAATCAGGGACTCTGTCCTTGCCGGTAATGGAGATCTACATAGGATGCTCCAATGCATCAAGAGGAATGCCAAAACTCCTACTAAAGTCTAAGGATACAAATGAACGACTCGCACCCTTTTCAAATAACAGTAATGCAGGTAAGGAGTTTACAAGAAAAGTACCTAACAGAAAATGAATCATAAGCATAGTGTAAAATAATCAGACAGGAACATAAATAGATACATACCAGCAACGACGTCCGGCGCCACTCTGGCCTCCTCAGCCGTCATCTAAAAAGAACGTCCATTGGCCCTCGGGGCCTCATCCCTCCCTTGACGTCCGTCTGTGATCCGAAGAGTAGTCGGGGCCGATACATGCACAAGTCTAGCAGCAAGAAGAGAGCATTGGGCCTTCACATGGCCCACCTGATCGCAATTGTAACAAATACGTGCACCTGGCGAGGGGGTCTGTTGCTACGGCTGTCGGCAATCCCTCATGAAATGGCCCTGCCTGCCACAGCTATGGCATCATGTCGCTGATCGGCAATCTTCCTCATATGTCTTCCCACACCTACCACAGGTGCGGCCCCTCTGTCCTCCAGAGCGTGAATCAGGAGGTTTGAACTGCTTCATCGCCGGCTGCGACTGAACTGGAGCCTGGCGCTTCTCCCAAGCCTGAGTCTTGATCTCAATCTCTCTCCTCCGAGCGGCAGATTGCAGCTCAGAGAGAGTCTGGTACTGATGTGTAGACACAAACTCTCGTATCCCAGTCTTGAGCATGCTCAGATATCATGACATCTGAACCTGCTTGTAAGAAACATACTCAGGGCAGAAAAGAGTGCTCGTAGTGACCATCCTGGTGATCTCTGTCACCGACTCCGTCGTCTGTCTAAGTGACAGATATTTCTAGGCCAAACGCTCTCTCTCTCTCTCTCTCTCTCTCTCTCTCTCTCTCTCTCTCTCTCTCTCTCTCTCTCTCTCTCTCTCTATCTATCTATCTATCTATCTCTATCTACCAAAGTCACATACTTTGCACGAAATATCTCTATAAACTGACCCCAAGTCACTGCGGCCATCTCTGTAGGTGAGTAAGAACCGGTTACAAGCTTCCACCAGTCCTTCGCTCCCAAGCATAGAAGGTTCAGGGTGCACCAGACCTTCTGGTCCTACAGACAAGAACACGTGAAGAAACAACCATCCACTTCAAACAAACATCTCATCGCCACAATTAGGTCATTGACCCCATCAAACTCCATAAACTTTGTGTTACTGAAGTTTCGATACTAGAAGGTCCTCCTACCCAGCCGACGACGAAGGATGCAGTTGTTGTGGCAGTGGCGGCTTACGTAACAGCAGCGTAGCGCTCGTCAAATAGCTCAATCATAGCAGTCTTCACCGAGCCAAACATCTCCGGGATAGCACCCCGTACAGCTGCAGTCACCTCAGCAGCGATCAAGTCGCGGATCTCATCATCGAGCACAATCAACCTCGTTGGCTCACCATCTCCTAAACCACCAGCTCTGGATCCCGAACCTCTAGTGACCACCATGTTGAAAAATAAACATAAATTCATCAGATCACCAATAGAGTAGCACCCTACAACTCACATATCTCAAACCTCAGGTCTTGTGGTTTCCTTGACACGCGTACAGGTTCTGTGCTTTCAGTAGTACGAGCACATACTACCTTCCAAACCTACCCGTATTTCTCTCAGTAATCTCCACAAAGACCTTGGGCCACTAGGCCCTATATGCTTGGTGTACACGCACCCTAAAACACACTCCTAAGAGTGACCATGACTCCTAGTTCCACTAGGACTCTACAAATCCCGCTCACGTCCCATGAAACCTCTACTAACACTATAGTCACCTCACACATGCTAATCATACATAGCGCCAGATCTGATAGACAGTCGAATAAGTGATTATACCCTAAGCTCACAACCAAACAAGGAACAAGAAGTATGGCTAAATCAAGAATTTTAAGGCTATAAAATACTAACCATGTACAATTATAATGCATATACTCAGCTAATAGCATCAAAAATGTCGGTTCCAAATAAGCAATTCAAAGCAATCTCCAAGGCTATAAGGCATCATGTATTAGGAAATTTTACCATGCGACTCCTGAGGATCCTTAGCCTACATCCTAGCATGCAATTCTATCACATAACATATCAACATATATACATAACATGTGTGGGTATTTTGGGGAACTTTCCTTGAGCTCCGGCTGATTGTACACATCGCATCGCCCTTGTGGTTATTTTGAAAAATCTTTTTGCAGATCCTTACTTTGAGTCTGGAATCACACGAACCTCATCCAGTTCTCTCAAACCATGGCTCTGATACCAACTTGTAACATCCCAAAAATCAGAGTAAAATTTTTCATTTTAAGACACATTTCCATAAATCCACAAGCTAGCAAAATATTTTTTACAAATCATAATAAGTTGAAATATCGAATCAGAGTATTAATCAACATAAACTGCGGGATGATGTATACAGTCACGCCTTTGCTTTTCCCCGCTCATCAGAAATGCCTGAAACATTGAAATCCAAACCGTAAGCCAAATCTTAGTGAGCTTCCCAAAATACCCCACAACAGAAAAAAAAAAATACAGATACAATACAAGCATGCATGCAGGGTTTGTTGTTCCTTGACCTCAACCCAATCATTTTGGGTTTGTTGGTTTACAGCACAGAGCAATAAAACCTCAACCCAACCGTCAAGAGTTTGTTGGCAAGTGACCTTAAACCAACAATCCAGGCTTTTTGGCGCGTAGCCTCAACCTCATCATATTGGGTTTGTTGACCTCCAGTCTTAACCCAACCATACTGGGTTTGTTGGTACGTGGCCTCAACCCAACCGTCCATATATCAACATATACACAAAAAAATCACACATAGAACTATCATGGCAATCCTACATCCTAGGATATATTAATTCATTAAACGGGACAACCTTAATGCCTTAGACCCATTGGCATAGTGAGAGAACTCACCTCTCAGTCCGAACAAAAGCTGGTATAAATCTCGGCTCCAAATACCGACTCTACCCGTCACCTATTATTCAAATCATTGCCCAACTTAAATTTAATATCAAAATACCCAAAATGCCCTTTGGTCAAAATTGATTAAGTCCTAGTCAAAGTCAACAAAACAACCGATTCGACCCAGCCGAGTATGGTGGGTGTTCCTAGCTGAACGTGGGGCGTACTCGAACGTTGACCAAATACGCGGGCTTAACCACATACGTGCAACGTACCACTTGGTACACCCAGCGTACGCAGCTGGATTCCTTCCCAACTTATTAAGTGCTTAATACTTAAGCCCTTACGTCTATTTTACTGATCCATGCCCAAAATGTTGTCCATAACCATAAAGTTTCCAACTTTATGGTCTTGCATGGCCATTAAGTGCTAAATACTAAAAACCCCAACATCTTAAGCCATTAAGACAACCATACTCATGCATGGAGAAGAACCAAGAGTCAAGATCATATTTTTATTACTCTAGATATAGAAAAACATCCAAAAGGACAGCCCATATGTTCTATAGCATGCCATCCACAAGAAAGTCATAACTTGGGGACAAAAGCTCATAATATCATTATATAACCAAGATCTATCAAGTTAATCACCAAGGTATAGACTTTATACCTTTTGGAGGTTGAGGATGATGCAAGACTTCTTGATCCAAGCTTGCTTCTAGCTCCCAAGCTTCACCACCACCTTCTTCTTCCTTTGAAACACACAAAAACACACTCTTAAGCTTCAAAATGCAACAATGGGGCTAGTGTTTGCAAAGGGGAACGTTTCTAGTGATGGAGACTAGAAATGGTATAGGGACATGGGACTTAAGGTTCAATATATAGGGTCCAAACCCTAAAGATTAGGGTTTATGTCCAGACAGAGTACGCCCAACGTACTCTCCAAATGCCACCGTTTTGCCAAATTCCCTTTATGCCCAACGTACCATCCAGGTACGCCCCACGTAAGGGCCAAAGTTGCAAAAATTACAATTTAAAGGGTAGAAAGGAAAAATTATCGGGACTCGTGTGTAACAATTAAGCGGGCAGAACTCCGATCCAAGAGCTTTAATTCGTCGGCTACCTGACACTGCAGGGCTTCGCTAAAGTAAACAGAAACATGGGAGTATTGGGACTAAGGGTTGGAAAGAGATCTATAGGATTCGGGTGGAGTTGGGATGAGAAAATGGATGGAACTCGAGGGTTTATATAGGCTAAAATGTGGTGCATGTCATGCACCATGTCCCATGCATGCCGCACATCTGGTCGGCCACTGGCCAGGGTGACATGTCGATCGATGGGTGGTGCCATGTGTCGAGCATATGGTGGAGTGTCAGTGTGCGTTGCGCCTACTGTCTGGGCAAGCGGTTGCGCATGGAAATTTCTGATTTCTTAGAAAATTCATATCTTTTCCGTACGAGCTTCATTTTCAACGGGTTTTATATCCACATGTAGCTATCGAATAGATCTACAACTTTCATTTAGATTCCGTTAGCTAATTTTGACTTTATTTTTAAAGTTATATTTTTAACAAGCTTAGACTATTAAAGTCCGTTAAAAATTCATTACACTCTCGCCCGACGTCCGTGCTCGAGTGTCTTTATATCTACGGATAGGTATTTACAAGATCTTTAACTCTCATTTAGATTGTTTTTCCGAACAATCGACCGAATTCAGATTTAGGCGTTCTTTATATGCACGAAATTCTTGTCACATATACTATAACTTTGTTTAAGATTATTTATCCGAAATAATCTTCTATCAAAAAGTCATTTTATCATTTATTATATTTTAATCAACTAGCCTGAAGTTGAGGGCGTTACATATTACGACCTCACATCTCACATGTCTGCTTATGTGCTAAATCTTTGTATTTAATTTTGGTTTGGTTAACAGAGATGTCCATAACTTTTAGGCAAAGTCAAACATCAACATCATCATCATAACAACATCAGTCATAATAATTGTTTTATCAGGGAAGTTCATCTCAGCCTAACGCCATTTCCTTTAAGTTCTCATAGAATTCTCAATATGAGACGTTAACAAATGACCAGGTGTGACTGAAACCTTTTTGTGGATCATATATTTATTTTCTTAAAATATTTCATAATATACTATCACATGTTTGTTTGATGAATGTTTCCTTGTTGCTTCATATGGAACTCTTTGTAGTTGGTTGTTTCTTAAAAAGATAGACTTATGTGAAAAAAAATCATGCCTATATACCCCTCGCCAATCACACTGGGGAAGAAAGTCAAATGCCATTATCAAGATCTTCCATATGTCTAATTCATAAACGGGGTTCTATTTTAGATCAAAGATGTAAGTTTTCTTCAAGTGTACACTTTGCTTCAAACTTAATGGTTTTCTTAATGTTTTGAAATGAATGGGCAGGTCAGATGAGTGATGAACTTGAACACATGTCAAGAACAATAGAAAGTTCAATAAACAGGTTTGGGTTGATGCTAGAATCACTTCAGACATATGTAATGCATGTCAATAAAGGAACAAAAGAATTAACCATGGATGATGTTTGGTTACTTGCATGAAAGGTTAAAGCATTGCACTAAAAGAATCCAACAGCCACCCTTCTCCCAACAAAGGTACTCTCATGTATTAACATGTAGTTTTTAGTGTTATACAAGGCAAGATAGATTGGCTTCGTGGTGGGACCTTCAAGACTTGAAGGTTATTTGAAGAATACAAGGGACTTTTTGGCCAGGAGAATGGCTTTCAACTAATATCCCTCATGAATGATTTTTTTAGTCTTAAGTACAAGGTTTATGATTATAAAAATTGCATTCTTCTTATTTTGTATAAACAAGATTTATTGTAAATGAAGTTTAAGTAATATCTTTTATTTTGCAGACCAATCATACATAATGGTCTGGATCAAGCGCAAAGTCATTTTTGTCCCTCGTGATACCGCGCAAAAGTAAGCGAGGGACAAATGGAAGAGTCAAAAGTCTTTAAAATTTTTATTGTTAAATGTATAGATTATTTTGATATGTTAGTTCAGGATTTTATTATGTACGACGTTCAAATGTTAGTTTTGGTTCATTTATGTACATTCCAACTTTGTTGTGTTCGCGTTTGTTTTGTGTTTTTCTTTTGTTTTCTTTTATATATATATATATATATATATATATATATATATATATATATATATATATATATAATTCATACTGCCACACAAATTATTGAATTTGTTAATTGTAACTAAAATATACACTCACATAATATAGTCACACTTATTAACATTTTTGGCTATTTTTTTCTTAATTCGTTGTGTGACTAAATATTACAAAATGTTACACAAACATAAAATTCATGTGACCATTGGATAAACATTAGTCACAAAAAATACACACTTACTTGACTTTAACAAGCATATGGTCATACATATTAACACTTTTGACCACTTTTTGATTAATTATATGTGACGAAATCCCAAAAAAACAATCGTTGTGTGACTAAATATTACAAAACGCCACACAAACATAAAATTCATGTGGCCATTGGATGAACAATAGTCACACAGAATACACATTTACTTGACTTTAAAAAACATATGGTCACACTTGTTAACACTTTTGACCACTTTTTCCTTAATTATATGTGATGAAATCCTAAAAAAAATTTGTGTGACTATATATTACAAAACGCCACACAAACATAAAATTCATGTGACCACCAGATGAGCAATAGTCACATAAATACACATTTACTTGACTTTATAAAGCATATGGTCACACATATTAATACTTTTGGCCACTTTTTTCTTAATTGTATGTGACTAAATCCCCAAAAAAACAATCGTTGTGTGACTAAATCATCGCAAAGGCCACATATATTATATATTTATGTGGCCAAAGGACGGACAATAGTCACACAAAATACACATTTACTTGACTTTAAAAACTATATGGTCACACTTATTAACAATTTTGGCCACTTTTTTTCTTAGTTTTAAGTGACTAATTCCCCAAACAAAACATTCGTTGTGTGACTAAATCATCGCAAATGCCACTTAAATTATTTATACATGTGGCCAAAGGACGGACTATAGTCACACAAAATACATATTTACTTGACTTTAAAAAACATATGGTAACAAATTTTATCGTTTTGGTTACTTTTTTTAAATAGATATGACCACTAACTCGCTAATGTGACCCTATGTACCCTATGATCACTCGACCATTCGTCACACATACGATGAAAACACAAGTGTGACTGTATGTGTATCGTCACACTTTTTTGGTGTATCCATAACCTATTTTTGTAGTAGTGTTAGTTTTCAATAACTGGCCAGGTGAGTACATGTGGATATTTATGAGTACATGGAAAAACATTTTTTCTATGCGAAATATTATTAAGTGTTTAATCACTTAAATGATTATGTTCCCAGGTATGAGATTTAGTTGGTATGGCTAGTAGTTTTAATATGAAAACAATAGCATACGTTATGTTTATTGTTTACAAGGTATTGCTACTAGTTCTCTTATGAAAGTTAGCGTAGCATATGGTTGATAACAACTGTTGGGACAATTGATATTATTATGGTATAGTTGTGAATGAGATTATTAGAAATCTATAAGTGGATGATTATTGAAATGACTTATATGTGTTAATGGTGTGATATACTCCAAGGTGAGTGTTGGAAATTGTTTTTTGCGATACATGATAATTATTGAGATTTTATTTCTCGTAAGTAGTATTTGTCAATGAATGTATTCATGTTATAGAACCTAGTGATAGTTTACGGTCACAAGTTACCTGGTGGTGGGTTATAGTCACAATGTCTTATAGATAAACTAGTTTATAGGTCATATTGGAAAAATATAATTGGAGGAGGTAATGATTCTTCATTGGCTTTAGGATAATTTGTATTCCGATGGATAGTAAATATTTAATAATGGAATAATTAAGGGTATTAATACCCCATATGTCCATGTTTATGTTTTGGGATATCAAGTCAAGTTGTTGCAGTATTATCTGTAGGGTTATGTCTGTGAGTGTTGTCTTATCTACATGGTTATGTCCTGAAGTGTAGTCTTATCTGCACGATTATGTATTTGGATATGAAATCCCAATGTATGGAGTTTTATATGTAAGGTTATGCTTTTAGGGTATAAAATTCTTTGTCTTTGTTCATTAGGACATGTTTAAATGTTAAAAAAGGTTTCCAGTATGTTTTAGTTTTAATATTGAAAGCATGCTTGGATTGTTTTGTTGGGTTAAAAGTCATGAAGCTCATAATTGTTTTAGACTTATGTTTTATTATTAAATGTGTTGTGTACTCAGGCATCAGAGTAAAGCTTAGAGATATGCTGATAGAGAAGGATTAAAGAAGACTTAGCGAAGTCTTTAGGTGGTGTGATTCCTTCTCTTTTACTATGGCTTTTGATTGTATTGTTGTAACTAAAAACAATTGTTAACTATAATAAATCAATGAAAGGTTTTTGTAAACCGAGATTTTACTATGATCGATTTTTATACTAATTGTACAACTATGGTAAATTTTTAAAAGATAAAAGTATGGGTGTTACATTATATGTATTTAATCACATATGATTTATATGAACAATATTCGTTTTCGTGTTCTGGATTTAATTGGTGTTCTTATTTATTTAATCATATGTGGTTCTATGTATTTAATAGCATATGATTTATGTGGACGAGATTCATTTTTGCATTTTCGATTCAATAGTCGGTCTCATATATTTAACCACATGAGATTATATGTATTTAATCACATGTGTTAAACCATGTTATCATGTTATTCACTTGTAAAACCCTATAACACAATAGGTAAAACCTTTGCATGCATTCAATCAAACAGATGGACTGCAATCAATAACGCATGTGACTATATGTATTTAATTATAAATGATTTATGTGGACGGGATTTATTTTTGCATTTCCGATTCAAGAGTCGGTCTCATATATTTAATCACATGTGATTATATGTATTTAATCACATATGATTAAATCCGGTTATAAAGTTCTTCACGTTGAAATCCCTAAAACAAAATAGGTATTTTAAAAACATTTAATCAAACAAATGGAGTGCAACCAATAACACAAGTTAGAATTTAATTAATATAACTATTCAGAAAAAATGAAACAAGTCTTTGAAGGAAACCTTCAGAAGTATTTAATCGAACAAATCAAGTAGCGAAATCTGATCTAGTGACTTTTTGCTTTAGATCTGGTAGTTCAGAGTGGCTGTTCTAATGGCTTTTGCTTCGGATCTTGTGACTATTTCTTCAGATCTGGTGACCTTTTGCTTAAGATTCGGTGACTTTTTGCTTCAGATATAGTGGAGAGAGGCGGTTCAGGAAGAGGAGAGATGAAGGACGGTCATTCAGGAAAAGGATATGTTGAGGGATGTCATTTTCGATGAACAAACGAGTGAGGCCGAAACAAAGAGGTGCATGTATATCCATAAAGATTGTACGTACCACGTTCTGGCAGTGGTCGGGTAGATCCGACAGCGATTCGATGGTTGACGACACTCTGGTGGTATTAGTAAAGCTTACGATAAGAGAGTTGAACATATATATATATATATATATATATATATATATATATATATATATATAAAGGATAGGTAGGTAAGTAGGGGATAAGTGGGGAGGGTTTTTATATGGTTTTTTTATTTATATGTTCTCACATTTTCAAATCCGATAATTGATCCTCATTTGATCATCTCTCTATCTCTCTCTCTCTCTATCTCTCTCTCTCTCTATATATATATATATATATATATATATATATATATATATATATATATATATATATATATATATATATATATATATATATGGCCCAGTTCATGTGATGACTATTTTTAAAGTGAGGACTCGTGAGGACACCTTAAAAAAATTGAAAAAAAAAATCTAAAAAAACACAAATCATAAAATCGAGCATTTTACTATATCCGAGAGAAAAAAAAAATTGGAAATTTTTTTTTGCATCATTAAAATTGAATCATGGATCATAAAAGTTGAATCATGGATCATAAAAATGATCAATGCTTCTATTTTAATGATCCAATTTTTTTTCCAATTTTTTTTCTCTTCGATGTAGTACTATGCTCGATTTTATGATTTGTATTTTTTTTTAGATTTTTTTTCAATTTTTTAAGGTGTCCTCATTAGCCCTCACTTTAAAAAGAGTCATTATCCGATCCTGCCACTCTCTCTCTCTCTCTCTCTCTCTCTCTCTCTATATATATATATATATATATATATATATATATATATATATATATATATATATATATATATATATATATATATTCAAGTAGTGACAATATTAAATAAAAGGAGAGCTAAAAATATATCAAAATTAGAAAACTAGAAAATTAAATGTCATATCTGACAAACTTTGTAGCAATAGTAAACTTTGAACTTAATAACTTTTTTTTGAGTTATCGAAAGTTTATTAGTTAAAATTTTCAAAAATTATGGAAATAATCAATGTTCAACCTTCCAAACATATATATATATATATATATATATATATATATATATATATATATATATATATATATAATTACTATGATGGCTTATAAACAATATCATTTTAGAGCCGGCTTCCGTTTCAAGCTGTGTAATATCAGTCCTTCTGTTTGTGAAGTTTGTCAACTTTTGGACCTCACTGCTATGTTGAGTTCCAAATCATTATGCAATTTCTGCTTTTCAGAGTTCTCTTCCTTTATGCGTAGACCAATCATACACCAATAATCATCTCTATATCCTCACTATCGGTGCTCCATACCACCACCAGTTAACCATGGTTATGATTTTCTTATTTTTTTTCATGTAATATTGTAATTGTACTCACACATGTTTTTACTGGAGTATAAATGCAACCGAAATCCTTAGCGCGTACATCTTTGATGGTGAAGGTGTTAGTTTGTCTACATATAAATAGAGTTAGGCTTTTGAAGGAGAACAATGCTTCTTTACAACTTGGTCTATAGTTCCATCCGTACTCTCAACCTCAAAAACATACAACATGCCCTGATTGAAGGGAGCACAACATTCAGAGGTATGCTTTCTTTATTATTGGTATCATCAATTCCATTTTTTCCCTCTACGATCTTCCACGCTCCCCAATTCCCCCCGGTACTCCTTGTTTTATTTTTTTTTCTTTATAAATATGCATGGTTCTGGAAGAAACAACTCAAATTGGAGTCAATTCTAGGTATCATGTCTCTTTCTCAAAGTCTACAATTGTTGGTCAGTGTTATTCCCTTCCCTATTTCATCCTTAATAATATATATTATGTTGTTTTTTCTAATTTCAACCGTTGTGGAAGGCATATGGGAAGTGGATTCAATTTTATATATCATCACTCTCCCTTAACATCTAAATTTTTTGGTCAGTGTTCTTTGTTTTCCCATTTTTTTCATCTATATTCTTTATTTTTTTCTTTTCTGATTTGTAACACCTAGTTTTGAGATGTTTCTATTATTGGGATAGCGAGGGAATAGAGTTTAGACCCTATCGGATGTTGATAATGTTAGGTTAAGTAATTAAATCCCTCGAATTGTACTTTAAAGCAAATGGGTAAAAATAGGAAAGGTTATATATTGCGCTTCTTGCATAGATTATGATTTTAGTTCGCCATGTATTAAGCCAAAATTAATTAGATAGGGTTGTGGGGCTCGTCAATACCTTTCCGTGCATATAAAGATTGCTGAAAATGGAGTTGAAACGAATAAGTTATAACTATTTGAAGTTGGAGTGGATTTGGATGAAAACCCGTAGCCACGAGGTGAGGAGTAGATCCTCACGACGTGATTCGTAATCACGAGGTGACAAGTAGACTGTCACGAGGTGACCGATGGGCAGCCCAAGCCCATGATTTTTTGGGGTTTTCTAGGTATTTAAAGGGTGGTTCCATGTTTTTAGGGTATTTTTCTATCCTCTATCATATCTAAAGCCTCTTGAGAGAAACCCTAGCATCCTTTTCACCACTTTGAGCCTCCCATATCCTCTTTCATCCATTTGTGATCTTTTTGGTGTCGTGAAGAAGAAGAAGAAGAACAAGAAGAAGAAGAAGTTCTTGGTGCATAGATCCAGCGAGCAAGTTCCCTCACCACCTTGGATCACATATTATGGACTCTTGTAAGTCCCCAAGTTCCGATCTTTATGAGTTATGCTTCTAGATCTAGGCTTTTTGTGCATTTTCTCTATGTTTGGGAGAGTTTGAGTGGAAGGATTCCATAAAGATGACAACTTTATGGATCCTTGAGGTCCTTTTAAGGTTTAGTGTTCCAGATATGAGATTTGGTTGGGCTTTGAGCTCCACGCATGAGATGTTGGTCTTATTTCCCTATTTTGACCTAGCTTGAGTTCTAGACTTGCATTCTACATGCATGTCTGTTAAGCTTCAATTTTATGATGGAATAGAAGTAAGAAAGCCTTCTGGAAAGTATGATTAGACGGCTTGAAGGATTAAGAGCTTAATGCATTAATCTATTAGAGCGGTTCCGACAATGTGACTGATTGACCAGCCTGACGTGGTGACATACAACTTCGCGACAATTTTTTTATAACGTTCTAACGATATGACCAATAGGTGGCTACGACGTGACTATCGACTGAGGTTGACTTTGACCTTTGACTAGTTTGACTTTTGGTCAAATTTTGAGGGGTGTTAAGGTTTAGTCTGAAGTTTATCTTGTGTTTGGTTTAGGAGGTTTGTGTAGCTTATTCGTTGGGACTTTGAGTAGTGAGTTTTAGCTATTTGTTCAAGTGAGTATTCTCACTATATTATCTATGTAATAGTAGGGTGCATGCTAGACTAGTTGAGTCGTATCTGTTGATTGCTATTATATGTGCATCTGAGTTGTTGATAACTCTAGAACTACTGATAGTCTGACAGGTTGCTGATAACCCATAGGGATGCTATGAGGCCAAAGGCCTGTTGATAGTCCATGGGTTGCTAATAACCCATACTTGTTTATATTGTTGTGTTGTATGTGATATTTAGGGCTGCTGATAGTCCCAAGGTTGTTGATAACCCATAGTTGATTATTATGTTGTGATGTATGTGATATTTTGGGGAACTCACTAAGCTTTGTGCTTACAGTTGTGGATTAAATGTTTTTCAGTTACCTATTAGATTGCGAAGACATGACTGTAAACACACATCAACATTTTTATAATTCGAGATTCCACATTGTCTTCCTTATAACTTTGATTTTAATTATGTATTATGAATAATTAGTTTAACTTGAATGTAACTTTAATAAAATGGGTGTTTATTCTATTTTAAAAATGGAAAATTTATTCTGAAATTTGGGACATTAGATGATTTCTCATTCAAATGGAATATAAGAATTCCATTGTAGTTATATACTCGAAGAAACTAACATATCCACACTAAAAAATACCAAATAAATGCCAGGTTTGCAATCCTTTTTATGATTTTCGTCAGCTTAGTTTTATCATCAAGTTTGTTTCCATTTTTGATCAAAACCCTACGGTGAATCCATCACAATGAATATACATGAATCATAACACATTCATCGCCAACATTACATATTACAACCAGCATTGTTCACATCAAGTACATTGTTAAAATACATAGTTCAAATTGTTCAAAGTACGATAAGTGATGTTACATAAACAAAACCATACACACTTGCATATCTTCCAGCTTAACGATTACTTGAGAATACAAGTTATTTTGAACACGGTCAACATATATAATGTTGGTGAGTTCATAAGTATATTTGAGTAAAAGTCTTTGTATCTTTCATAAAAACCTAGAAAATCCGATATTTTCTGTAAAATGTTTTGAAAATGATTTGAAAATCGAGTATAAATGCATGTGTGAATTTCATCGTTAAAACTTGTATGAGTGTAGTTTAGGTTCATTGTATTTTGAATAAATGATAATTGTATATGAATAATTTCCCCAGAAACTCTGATATTTTATGTTTCATAACATCGTTTAGATTCTTGTATCATTAAATAAGTCGTTTCGCATTGACACAATTAAAGAATTTATCTTCAAAAGGTTATCTTTTGGTATTGAATCCCTATATGAGCCGTTATAACCATGCATGATAATGACTAGGTCGCCCGTCTTGGTATTTTTCCAAATGCCGGTCTTGCTAAGGATGTTGTCGCCCTAGACTGGCCTAGTCTAGCTGTAGCGAACATCTAAGGCGTGGGGGGTCACCCCGTATAGTTCTATACACAAACTCCCGCTTTCCTACCAGAAAACTCTGATTATAACTACAGGCTACGATTGTACACTCAGAGGTGCCAACCGACATGTCTCACTAGATTCTTAACCCCTTTTTACTATGTTTAATGTTTACGTATTTGTGGTATGTTTTTGTATTCACAAGGTACATATATAAGTATACGACGTTTAATGATTTCGCAAAGGTGTAGTTACGGCCTATTAACATGTGAAATTTCCATTCCAAGCCCTATTAGCATGTAGTTAGATCACAAAGGCCCAATAACATGTAAGAGGGTAATTTAGACCCAATAGGCATGTAAATGGGCCACAAAAGCCCAATAAACATGTAATCCATAACTAAGGCCCAAATTAACATGTAAGTGGGTCATAAGACCCAATAAACACGTCATGGAAAAACATTGGGCTCAATATGCACTTAATTGGGCCCTTAGGGTCCAATGGCCAAGTAACGTGTATATTAGGCCCAATAAATAGTTATTGTTGTATTTCGTTCGTTTTGTTTTATTCCGTTGTTTGTTTTGACTCGAAGTTCAATAGATTGGTGATAAAAATCCTCTTTTTGTAAAAACGACGTTTTTGGCCAATCATCCTCAAAATTTTAAATTAGGCCCAAAGTTTTTTTAAAAATGACACTTTAGTCCATAATTTATAAAGTTTGCAATTTTGTCCCAAATGTCTATAAATATACGGTTTTAACCCAAAAATGTTATATTTTCACATTTAGAACCCGGTTTTGAGGAAAAATACATTTTCAGCCCCTTGTTTGTAAAAGTTTACACTTTCAGCCCGATTTTTGGAAAACTTTACATTTTTGGTCCAATTTGAAAATAAATGATATTTTCACCTCTAAATTTGGTTTATTATACATTTATGACTTAAACTTTGGCCAAATAACATTTTTAACACCAAAACTTATTTTTTTTCGCAAATTGGGCCCAAAACCGTGAGGCCCAAAAGTTTTGGCCCATTAAGCTAAAATTTGCATTTTTGGCCCTTTTAAAAGTATGTTTAGCATAAAAATACCTTTTTATACATGTAGGACCTGTTTGGCCCCTTTAAAAACATAATTTTCACTTTTTACCCTTATCTTTTGTTTTCTTGACAATTTTGACCTTTAACAAAGTTTTTGTTGAATTCTTTTGCATCTTAAACATGTATTCACTTTTGGCTTGTTATTGTAATGTATATCATGTCATAGTTCATAGATCTTTGTTAAATAATACTTAAAGTTTCGAGATTTGCCAAGATCTAACCCATTATTACCAAACAAACTAAGAATTCACACAAACCATGCATATAACACATAGATCTACACATTTTACTTGCATTCTCCCCCAAAAATCATATGAAAACCAAAAACAAGGGGGTATGAACTCACCTTTTGCTTGATGTTTCGGTTTTTTTTAAAGAAGAAGTGGAAAAGATGAAGTGATTTTCGGCCCTAGCAACTCCCTTGAGTAGATCTCGAACTTAAGAAGATTTCTAGGAGTATGATCACCAAAAACTTTGTTTAAAAGAGTGATCTATCATGAAGATGGAGTTATAAAACTTGAATGTGTAAAGGCTTACCAAGAATGATGATTATCTTGTGAAAATCCTATTGAAACCTTAGCAAAATCTTGAGAATTTTGGAGGAAGAAGATGGATGATTCTTGAGAGAAATGGAGAGAATTTGGTGTAATGTATGTGTGTGTTTGTTGTCTTCGGCCGAGAATAGAAGAGGAGACGGGAGAGAGAGAGGTGAGGTGACTAGCTTGGTTGCATGGTGGTTTAAAGCCTAGATGCATGTTGGATTTTATGGAGGTGGCATCTCCAAGTCAAACCCCCCCTAATTCTCTTCTTTCCCCCCCCCCCCTTTTTTTTTTTTTTTATACATGGGCCGAGATTTTGGTTCAAGAAGAAAGGGTGGAGTAGATTGGTCCCATTAACTTTAGCTAGGATATTTGGATCCTAAACATAAACTTTTTAGGCCCATTGGGCTCTTGGAAGCATTCATGGCCCAATTAGAATAAAAGAATGGGCTTATGGCTCACTAAGGTTAATTGGATTAGTTATGGCCCAATAAGGCCCATAAGGGTTAAAATGAATCATTCTAGACCCAAATAGCCCAAAATGTTTTAGATTTATGAATTGGGTCCAATTATGATCCAATTAGGGCTTCTAAGTCCAATAAAGTTGAATTGGGTGCTTATTGGTCCATTAGGCCCAATTAGGAAATCCTAGTCCAATATGGACTCAAACCATGGTTCTTAGGGCTTCAGACTCTTTGAGGAACATAATGGATGAATCTAAATGAGCATTGAGTGAGATTTACTAAGAGTATAAGATTTACAATAGTTGAATGGTTACACAGGAATAGAATTTCCTAGCTAAAGTGCTAGTTGTGACATCATCTCCCCGTTACAGGGAATTTCGTCCCGAAATTCTTTTGAAAACTAGGATTGTGAAGGAATGAATAGGTGAGGGTATTTCTGCTTCATCTGACCTTCACGTTCCCACGTGAATTCTGGTCCGCGTTTCGCGCTCCATCAAACCTTCACGATCGGGATACGACTTTGCTTTGTACGCTTCACCTCCTATCCATAATCTCGACTGGTTCTTCGACGAACAGGAGGTTCTCGTTTATCTCAATCTCTTCTAAAGGGACGACAAGGGTTTCGTCTGATAAACACTTTTTCAGATTTGAGACGTGGAACACTGGGTGTACGTTGCTGAGCTCGGCGGGTAGCTGGAGCTTGTAAGCCACTGGACCAATCCGGGCAAGAATCTCGAACGGTCCAATGTACCGCGGGTTCAATTTTCCACTTTTCCCAAATCGAATCATTCCCTTCCATGGAGAGACCTTTAATAGCACGCGATCCCCGACTTGAAATTCGAGTGGCTTTTGCCGCTTGTCAGCATAGCTCTACTGTCGGTCTCGCGATGCCTGAAGTCGAGCTTTGATTTGGACTATCTTCTCGGTGGTTTCACGAATGATTTCGGGTCCTGTAAGAGCACTGGTTGGCAATTTCCCTTTTGCTAGTTGTGTGTCACCCACCTCGGCCCAGCATAGGGGCGATCTACATTTACGACCATAGAGGGCCTCAAAAGGAGCAACCTTGATCGTATGGTAACTGTTGTTATAAGGGAATCCGATCAGTGGTAAGTGGGCATCCCATGATTTGTCGAAGTCAATCACACAAGCTTGGAGCATATCCTCGAGTGTCTGGATGGTACACGCACTCTGACCATCCGTCTGTGGGTGATAGGCAGTGCTCATATCTAGCTGTGTTCCCATTGCTCTCTGAAGAGATTGCCAGAATCTTGAAGTAAACCTGCTATCTCGATCCGATATGATAGATACTGGCACTCCATGGAGTCTTACAACCTCCTTGAGATAGATTCGGGTCAGCTTTTCCATCTTGTAGGATTCTTTTATTGGCGGAAATGAGCGGATTTTGTTAATCTATCGACAATTACCCAGATAGCATCCAATCCGTCTGCTGTCTTTTGCAATTTAGTCATGAGGTCCATAGTAATCCTTTCCCATTTCCACTCGGGTATCACTGGTTGTTGCAGTAGTCCCGAGGGCTTTTGATATTCTACTTTCACCTTGGCGCAAGTAAGGCACTTGCCCACGAAAGTGGCTATCTCTGTCTTCATATTAGGCCACCAATATTGCTGCTTGATATCCAAATACATTTTATCTGACCCCGGATGAATAGAATATCAGGTCCTGTGGGCTTCATGCATGACTACCTCTCTAAATCCCCCAATTTTGGGGACCCATATTCTATTCATGAAGTAGTAGTTTCCGTCGTCCTTGACTTCGAGCTCCTTCTCCATTCCAGGTAGTGATTCACTAGCGACATTCTCCGGATTCAATGCGTCCAACTGGGCTTCTTTAATTTGTGAGGCTAGATGAGACTGGATGGTGATTGACAGAGTCTTCACACGACGACTTGAATACTCCTTTCGGCTCAGGGCATCGGCTACCACGTTGGCCTTGCCTGGATGGTATTTGATCTCACATTCATAATCATTTAACAGTTCAACCCATCTCCGTTGCCTCATGTTTAGTTCCTTTTGATTTAGAATGTGCTGGAGGCTCTTGTAGTCTGTAAAGATGGTGCACTTGGTACCATATAGGTGGTGCCTCCAAATCTTTAGGCAGAAGACCACCGCCCCCAGTTCAAGATCATGCGTGGTGTAATTTACTTCATGCGTTTTCAATTGTCTGGATGCATAAGCAATTACCTTCTCTCGTTGCATAAGGACACAACCTAAACCTTGATTCGAAGCATCACAGTAAACTATGAAGTCGTCGGTTCCCTCCGGTAAGGATAGCACTGGAGCACTACAGAGGGCTTGTTTCAAGGATTGAAAGGCAATTTCTTGCTTCTCGGTCTAGTTGAATGGTACGCTTTTTTGGGTCAATGTGGTGAGGGGTTTGGCTATCTTGGAGAAGTTCTGAATGAATCTTCGGTAATAGCCTGCGAGACCTAAGAATTGACGAATTTCCGTTGGTGTTGCCGGAGTTGCCCAGCTCTCGATTGCTTTAATTTTGGAGGGGTCCACGTGTATTCCTTCTTGACTGACTACATGGCCCAGAAATTTTACGCTGCGGAGCCAGAATTCACACTTGGATAGTTTTGCATACAACTTTTCGGCTCGCAGGGTTTCTAAGATCTATCAGATGTGTTGGCTATGATCTTCTTCGCTTCGAGAGTATACGAGGATATCATCAATGAAGACAATTACGAATTGGTCAAGGAATGGGCGGCAGACTCGGTTCATGAGTTCCATGAATGCGGCGGGGGCATTCGTCAGACCGAAGGGCATCACGACAAATTCGTACTGATCGTAACAAGTTCGGAAAGCAGTCTTAGGAATGTCCTCATCTTGGACTTTGAGTTGATGATAACCGAATCTCAGATCTATATTTGAAAAGTAACTAGCCCCTTGGAGCTGGTCAAATAGATCATCGATTCGTGGCAGTGGATACGGGTTTTTGATGGTGAGTTTATTTAATTCCCTATAGTCGATGCACATCCTGAAGGATCCGTCTTTCTTTTTAACGAAAAGAACCGGAGCTCCCCACAGCAAGAAGTTGGGTCTGATAAATCCTTTATTCAGGAGTTCGCTCAGTTAGCTTGACAATTCTTGCATTTCTGCAGGAGCCAACCTATAGGGTGATTTGGCGATTGGAGTGGCTCCAGGCACTAGGTCGATTCGGAATTCAATTTGTCGTTCTGGGGGTATTCCCGAAAGATCTTCTGGAAACACATCCGGGAAATCACACGCCACTGGGATGTTGCGAATGCTCGCTTCCTCTTTGGTTTTATCCACCACGTGAGCAAGGAACGTGTAGGTCTTCTTTTGTAGACACTTTTGCGCCTTGATACTCGAGATAAGACGAAGGTTTGCGCCGGGTTTATCTCCGTAGATTATTAGGGTTTCATGGTTAGGAAGATGAAGGCGAACGACCTTCTCGTGACACATAATATCGGCACGATGGGGGCTTAACCAATCCATGTCGATGATCACATCAAAAGTCCTAATATTTACAGGCATTAAGTTTATTTGGAAGGTGTGATTGTTTAGAGTTAGGGTACACCCCACATATATATCCTTAGCTGATTCAGTCTTCCCATTAGCCATTTCCACCGTGAAGGCTTCATTAAGCTTTTGGGGTTGTTGTTTTAGTAAGTTTTTGAACTTATTACTAACAAAACTTCGTTCCGCCCCGCTATCAAATAAGAGGCATGCATATTAGTCGTTAAGTAGGAACGTACCGGTGACAACGGCTGGGTCCTGCACTACTTCACCCTGACCCATTGTCAGTACTCTCCCTGCTGCTCCTGTCCCTTGGTTGTTCGCGTTGGGGCAGTTTCGCCTGATATGTCCAGTTTTTCCACATCCGTAACAGGTATAGCTAGCTCCAGCATTGGTGTTGTTGTTATTGTTGTTGTTGTTGTTGTTGTTGTTGTTGTTGTTGTTGTTGTTTGTCATCTGGTTCTGTGGGAGCTGAGTCCTACAATACTTTGTTGTATGGCCCTTCCGGTTGCACCTTGCACAACTCATCTCTCTGCATTCCCCGTGATGGTGGAAGTTGCACTTGCCACACTTGGGGAGATTTCCCGAGTACTGCTTGGAAGAATTCGGTGTGGATGAGGCTGGAGCATGTGGTGTGGCAGTAGCTTGTGTTGCAGCATGGACAGACACCGTTTGTTCCTTCTTAGACGATTCCGAGTTTTGCTTTCCTTTTCGCTTGTTGTTTTTCCCCTTCTTGTTCTCTTCTTCCTTCTTAACCTCCGCTTCCCCTGTCTTGGCACCCTTCTTATTGCCATGATCGTACAGTTTTTTGGCCAGTCTCTTGGCGCTGTCAAACGTTGCAGGGTTTGCCGCAATGACATTCCCTTGGATAGGCGTTGTCAAACGTTGCAGGGTTTGCCGCAATAACACTTCCTAAGTGTACATGCAACCCTAATAACCTTGGATCTATGTTTGTCTAATTATCATGCAAAGTTGAATTCCAAGGTTATATTCCTATCTAGCATACATGGGGAACAAATTTTAACTTGCATGAAAGATAGAATAACTTACCTTGTTGTTGCTTATGATCCTTGAAACCTTGTGAGCCTAGCAGCCCAAGTGTGATGCCTCAAATGCTTCACACAACACCAAATGCTTTTGGAATGACTTTAGAGAGAATACACACTTCTAAAATCGGCCTAGCCCTCTTGTTTCTTATGTGTCGCCGATTTTGGTGGAGAACATGTTGCTTATATAGTGTGTCACATCTAGGGTTACACCATGTAAACCCTAATGTGGCATGACTCTTCATTTCCATGACCCATGGGTTTGTAACTCCCATGGAGCCTCCATGGAGCATTCAATGGGTTTAACCCAACTTGATTATCCGTGGAGCCTTTTAGCCCACTATACAAGTTATGGATGATTTACATGATCAACCCATATATTTAATTAGTCATCTTTTGATCACTTAATTAATCCTAGATTAATTCTTGATCAATACTAATTAAATAATACTATTAATATATTAGAACTTATAATATATTAATAAACCACAAGTGTTATTTCTCTCATTTAGTCTATCCAAATGCATGATGCCATGCAACCCAAATGGACCATGCCGGGTCGGGTCAAGTACATACCAGAAATAGTTATGGACTTAGACACCTTATCCAACAGTCTCCCACTTGGATAAGTCTAATAACTATAACTGCAAGTATGACTTCAGGAACCGATCAGCAATCGTAGCTCTTTTCAAGGTTTCTCGGAACTGAGAAGATGATGATACGCCATTTCAGATAAGTGATCATATAATCCTCTGTTCTAGATATCAGTCGGACAAATACATGGAACAGTGTCTTACTTTGTGTCCAGCAGTTTGTTTCCCGATTTCCGATTTGTTTGACATAGAACTCAATTGAACACATCAACTTAGTTCTGACCGGGCCCGGTACATAGGTCAAAACAAAATCATCGAGGGGCCCAGATATCAGCTTCTAATCCAAGAAGGAACAGATAAACTTCGACTCATATGTTTGTTCTACTACTCATTGAATTATACACAAGAGCACGTTTTATAACATCGATTTACCAATGCGTTTTCGTACAATCAATGCATAACCAACTCATAAGTAACAAATCATATATCTAGGTTTGAAGACTTATATGATATTACCGTCTCACGATCACTCGAGATAAATTCCATGAAGTGATTCCAGTGAGCGTGGGTTGAGTCCAATGCTCAGAACTTATGAGCACTCATGAGTGTTGTAGCCATGTCCAACAACTTAGACCTCTGCAACCAATCATGACAGTCTTGATTCATACCTACTTCCGACATATGACCGACTGTGGAGGTTCGAATAATATGATATACCAAACATAATTATTCTGGAAGTCAAAACATGCAAAAGAAATATAGTAAACGATCGACAAGAGATAGCAACACTTTACTCATAAATAAAACACCTTTTATTCATCATCTAATGTCAATTACACTTTACAAATTTCAAGGTTATCTAACTACTAAATCTAATATCATCCTTCAGCCCTATGCTCCGAGCATGCTGGAGATGCTTAACCCGAGTCAGTCCCCTCGTGAGGGGATCTGCTGGATTCTTATCCGATGATACCCTCTTTGCCACGAGGAGTCCTTCTTTTCTATTCGATGTCTGATGAAATGGTATTTTATGTCGATGTGTCTGGATCTCCCATGATCCCTTGGTTCCTTGGCTAAGGCAACTGCACTTTCACTATCACAGAAAATTTCCATTGGCTCTTTAATAGCTGGTACAACTCCAAGGTCTCCAATGAAGTTCTTCAGCCATATCGCGTCCTTTGCTGCCTCGCTAGCTGCTATATACTCTGATTCGCAAGTTGAATCAGCCACTGTCTCTTGCTTGGAACTCTTCCAAGAAATTGCTCCTCCATTTAAGGTAAAGACCCAGCCTGACTGAGAGCGGAAATTATCCCTATCAGTCTGAAAGCTAGCATCACTATACCCTACAACTCTCAAGTCTTCACTCCCACCAAGGGTAAGGACCCCGTCCTTAGTCCTCCGTAGGTACTTGAGGATATTCTTTACCGCAGTCCAGTGTGCCTTGCTAGGGTTCCCCTGATACCTGCTAACCATGCTCAAAGAAAAGGCTACATCAGGTCGAGTACACGTCATAGCATACATGATCGATCCTACAGGCGAAGCATAAGGTATTCGACTCATTTCTGCTATCTCAGCCTCAGTACTAGGGCTTTGTGTCTTACTCAATCTGGCATTACTCTGGATGGGTAACTCTCCTTTCTTGGAGTCCTGCATGCCGAATCGCTTCAACACCTTATCCAAGTAAGTACTCTGACTAAGTCCAATTAGTCTTTTACTCCGGTCTCTCAAGATCCTTATCCCTAGAATATAGGCAGCTTCTCCTAGGTCCTTCATAGAGAAACACTTCCCAAGCCAGGACTTAACTTCCTGCAGAGTTGGAATGTCATTTCCTATGAGTAGTATGTCATCCACATACAATACCAAAAAGCTAACTATACTCCCACTAGCCTTGACATATACACAAGATTTATCTTCACTCCTAGAAAAGCCAAATTCTTTGACTTCCTCATCAAAGCAAAGATTCCATCTGCGAGGTGCTTGCTTTAACCCATAAATGGATTTCCCAAGCTTACACACTTTATTAGGGTACTCTGTATTGACAAAACCCTCTGGCTGACTCATGTAAACATCCTCAGCCAACTTTCCATTAAGGAAAGCGGTTTTGACATCCATTTGCCATATTTCATAGTCATGAAATGCAGCTATGGCTAACAGAACCCTAATAGACTTAATCTTGGCCACTGGAGAAAAGGTCTCATCATAATCAACTCCCGGAGTTTGTGAGAAACCCTTTACAACCAGTCGTGCCTTATAAGTGTGTACATTACCATCCATGTCGGTCTTCTTCTTGAAGATCCATTTGCACCCTATAGTCTTATGACCTGGTACATTCTCAACCAAGTTCCAAACTTGATTGTCATACATGGACTGTATCTCGCTGTCCATTGCCTCTTTCCACTTGGCTGACTCAGGGCCTGCCATGGCTTTCGCGTAACTGTTAGGTTCATCCAGACCTATCAGTGTCTCATCACTGATAAGTGTATCACCTTCCGCAGTAATATGGAATCCATAGTAATGCTCAGGTGCATTCCTAACCCTTGTGGAACGCCTCAGAGGTACAGACTTGTCAATTGGCTCAACAGAAGTTTCCTCCTCAAGTTGAGTGCTAGGGTTTGAAGTTCCTTCACCACTTGACTCTTGAATTTCTTCAAGGTCAACTTGCCTCCCACTGTCTCCTTGGCTTATGAACTCTCTCTCTCGAAAGAAATCCATCCTAGCTACAAAGACCACATTCTCACTAGGTTTGTAGAAGAGGTAACCAAAGGATTTCTGTGGGCAGCCGATGAAAATACACCTCTCACTTCGAGGTTCGAGCTTATCATGAGTCTCGCGTCTCATGAAAGCCTCGCCACCCCAAATCTTAATGTGGTCTAGTTTGGGTACTTTACCAGTCCACATCTCATGAGGAGTTTTGGCAACTTTCTTTGTGGGAACTAGATTAAGGATATGGGCGGCAGTCTCTAAGGCATACCCCCAAAATGAGATTGGTAGCGAAGCTCGACTCATCATGGAACGAACCATATCCAACAAGGTTCGATTACGCCTCTCAGCTACACCATTCAACTGCGGTGTCCTGGGAGGTGTCAATTGTGAGACAATCCCACATTCCCTAAGATAGTCGAGGAACTCTGAACTAAGATACTCACCACCTCGATCGGATCGAAGCATCTTAATGTTCCTGCCCAATTGATTCTCGACTTCCTGTTTAAACTCTTTAAACCTCTCAAAAGTCTCTGACTTATGCTTGATTAAGTAGACATATCCATATCTACTGTAATCATCAGTAAAAGTCAAATAATAACGATTAGCATCCCTTGTGGCATGTTTGAAGGGCCCACACACATCCGTGTGTATAAGATCCAACAAACCTTCACCCCTCTCACAAGAACCTGTGAAGGGTGACTTTATCATTTTTCCAAGTAAGCATGATTCGCAACTATCATCTGACTTTAGGTCAAATGACTCCAATACTCCATCCTTTTGGAGTTGCCCTATGCGTTTCTTGCTTATATGTCCAAGACGACAATGCCA
Source organism: Lactuca virosa (assembly GCF_052849685.1). NCBI lineage: Eukaryota > Viridiplantae > Streptophyta > Magnoliopsida > Asterales > Asteraceae > Lactuca > Lactuca virosa. The sequence continues at coordinate 33,039,052 of NC_136432.1, read as the reverse complement.
TAATGATGCTTTATCCAAGTTATTATCATTAACAGAATCAATACACAATACATTATTTCCTAAGTTATCAACCACAGATACAGTTTCATACACACCATCACAAGGTAATGCTTTAAAATAAAGAACATTATTAAAGAAAGCATTAATCGAACCAACTTCATTATCAAATGAAAAGGTGAAACCTGGTTTATACAATGCATGAAAGGAAATAATATTTCTTGCCATTTCTGGCGAATAACAACATTTATTCAAATCTAAACTAAACCCACTACTTAGCGATAAAGTATAAACTCCAATCTTGGTGACAGGTAAAGCTTTCCTATTCCCCATGATTAAGTTTATTCTTCCATGCTCCACATTCTCACTTCTTCTTAGTCCCTGCAAATCAGAACAGATATGAATACCACAACCGGTATCAAGGACCCAAGAGTTAGAATGGGGTGAGTTATTAGATAAGATAGTGTAAATACCTGCATGGTTGGGTTTAACTTTCCCATCCTTCACATCTTGCTGGTACTTTGGGCAGTTCCGCTTCCAATGTGACTTTTCATGGCAATAGAAGCATTCAGCCTCTTTAGGGTCAGAAGAAGGAGTGACAAAACCTTTCTTGGTTCCACTTGAAGAAGAGCCATCAAGGGTCCTAGCCTTGGTACCCTTCGAAGAGCTCTTCCTCTTCTTCCCTCTACCTTTCCCGATTGCCAAAACCGGGGCGGAGTTTGGAGTAGGAGTGTTAACAACCGACTTACCCTTAAGACCTGTTTCTGCGGTCTTGAGGAGTCCCTGAAGTTTGCTGAGTGTGACCTCTTCCTTATTCATGTGATATGTCATGCGGAATTGATCATATCACGATGGTAAGGAGTGCAAAATGATATCTATTGCAAGCTCCTCAAGGAAGTTCACATTAAGCTTCAGCAACCGATCCACATACCTTTGCAGTTTCTGCATGTGGCTCGTGACGGATTCCCCGTCCTTCATCATGGTTGTTATGATAGAGCATATGATTTCATACCTCTCTTGTCGTGCACTTTGATGGTATCTTTCCATCAGATCTTGGTGCATTTCAAAAGGGTATAAGTCCTCATAGTACTTTTGGAGTTCCGCTGTCATGGTGGCCAACATAATGCATGCCACTTTTGTAGCATCCCTTTCATGTGCCCGGAAGTCAGCGATCTCCTGGGGAGTTGCAGTGGTCTCATCAATCTCCTTAAGCTCCTTGTCAAGGACATATTCTTTGTCCTCGTAGCTGGTAATCATCCTGATGTTTCTGATCCATTCATTGAAGTTGGATCCATCAAAAGTGACTTTCCCACACAAGTTCATAAGGGTAAAGGAGCCATTAGGATTAGAGCCAGAAGCAGCATTGTTTGACGACATCTGAAAGAAGAGAACAAGATTAGTTTAGATATTAAGAGAGTCCTTAATAAAACACCCAAATATAATATTAAGGCTAGGATCCAATCACAATATATTATAACTTAGAAGAGGTATGCCGTAATCCAAGCTATAACATATTTGAAAGGTAGGTGAATGACGATTCACCAATTTCCACCATGAAAAATGAAATATAAATATTAGGTTTTTAATTGGTTCTTAGAAATTCCTAGATTCTTTTGAGATTCAATGAACTTTTCAAAGGCATGTTTCAATCTCGAGTGTGCCCTCCAAGTTTTGTGACTGGGATACCGAGGATCACAAAACGAGGTGTGAAGTAACCATGCAAATCACTTGGTACCCTCAAGGTTTATCACTCAATCGATGTGCCGGTAAACCACACACGCTCCACCGATGCTATGGTAAACCTTAAGTCACCCTTTACCTACCTTGTTAACTCCAAGTTAGTGTGCCGGTTAACCACACACGCTCCACCAACGACTTAAACAAAGTGTAAAGTGTAATTTCATGGATTAGCACCTTATTCACATTTTCCTAAAGTAACTACGATTGGGAATTTAATAAAAGCATTTAGTTACTTTATAATATTCATCATACTTTTAATGAGAATTTATAAGTCCTTGTCTTACCCGTTCGGCTAACGACCCTCCACCGATCAAGGAAGCGGTGGGTGAGAGTGGACACCCATTAAGTTGCCATTTTATAGGCAACAACCTTATACCCCCCTTATAGACCGGCTTCGTGAATGAGGCGTACTAGCGGTAAGACGACTTGTTCGTTATACATATATATATTAGTAACTTATAATATTATAAAGTATAAGGGTTGAATTTTAACTTTTAAAATTCTAAGGGTTGGAACTAAAGTTTTAATCAAGACTTTACATGTTCCAAAACTTGAGGGCAAGTTTTGTAAACTTCCAAAACTTTTCATTTCTTATAACTTATGAATTAATTGAGTAATAAAAATGAAGACTCTTCATTTTTATAACTCTTGTGTTCTTTTAATGGCTTTAATAAAAGTGAGACTTTTGGTTTTCCATAACTTGAGGACAAGTTATGGACTCCATTAAAACACATTATGATCATGAATTAAACTACCATGAAGGTTACAAACAATTCCTATGATCATTTAATCTTCATAAGTTCAAGAACATGAATATGAACACTTTCAAGAATCAAAAAATTACACTTAAAAAAAACTTGTAATTTTAATAATTGCCATTGTAAATGGATTAGCATAAACATTACACCATCTAAAACAAGCTTTAAAACATCAAAACAGTTTAGGGTAATGTTTCTAGTCCATTTCCAGCAACAAATGTGCAAACTTTCATACGAGCAGAAAACAGAAAAACGATTTTTTTTTCAAGCTGTTTGCACACAAAAAAAAACAACAAACAAACCTGACTCTGATACCACTGATGGGTTTTGAGCATTCTAACACTTCCTAAGTGTACATGCAACCCTAATAACCTTGGATCTATATTTGTCTAATTATCATGCAAAGTTGAATTCCAAGGTTATATTCCTATCTAGCATACATGGGGAACAAATTTTAACTTGCATGAAAGATAGAATAACTTACCTTGTTGTTTCTTATGATCCTTGAAACCTTGTGAGCCTAGCACCCCAAGTGTGATGCCTCAAATGCTTCACACAACACCAAATGCTTTTGGAATGACTTTAGAGAGAATACACACTTCTAAAATCGGCCTAGCCCTCTTGTTTCTTATGTGTCGCCGATTTTGGTGGAGAACATGTTGCTTATATAGTGTGTCACATCTAGGGTTACACCATGTAAACCCTAATGTGGCATGACTCTTCATTTCCATGACCCATGGGTTTGTAACTCCCATGGAGCCTCCATGGAGCATTCAATGGGTTTAACCCAACTTGATTATCCGTGGAGCCTTTTAGCCCACTATACAAGTTATGGATGATTTACATGATCAACCCATATATTTAATTAGTCATCTTTTGATCACTTAATTAATCCTAGATTAATTCTTGATCAATACTAATTAAATAATACTATTAATATATTAGAACTTATAATATATTAATAAACCACAAGTGTTATTTCTCTCATTTAGTCTATCCAAATGCATGATGCCATGCAACCCAAATGGACCATGACGGGTCGGGTCAAGTACATACCAGAAATAGTTATGGACTTAGACACCTTATCCAACACTTTTTCCCTTCTGAGGTGATCATTCCGGGACACCGAAGAGATAGCTCACTAAACCGGGATATGTATGCGTCGATATTGGAGTTTTGAACCGTGAGGTTCCACAACTCTTGTTCCATCTTCTGAATTTCACCTCTAGGACAGTATTCTGCTAACATCATCTCCTTCAGCTCTTCCCAGGGCATCGCGTTTGCCACCGGGAGTGTCATGGCCTCTACGTGGCCATTCCACCAGGAGAGGGCTTGGTCAATGAACGTTTAGGCTGCGTACTTGACCTTACACTCATCCGGACACCCGCAGATTTCGAAAACAGACTCTACTTTCTCGATCCACCGCTTTAGGGCTATGACGCCTCCTGTCCCATTAAAGGTCTGAGGTTTGGCGTTGGCGAAGTCCTTGTAGGTGCATGTTCGAGCGGCTCCGTGGTTCGTCCCTTGATTGGTGCTCCCGGTTCCCTGCCTGTTGCCTTCTCCGTTGTTTCCATTGTGAATCTGCGTAAGTGCTGCAGTGACCGCAGCGGACACTGCTGCCTGGAATGAAACCGAGTTTATCTCAGGTGGGGTCGGTGTTGCGTTGTTTCCACGGTTGTGTCTTTGAGGCATCTTTCTGTCATGGAATGGAAAGATGTTGAGTGCCTATGGTTTTTGCGAGTTTGTGATCCTATAGACTAGGCGTATAGTGTGTGTATTCGGGTAATTTCATGAATTAACATAAAACAAGAAAGTAAAACACATAGCAGATAACAATGTCATGATAAAACATAAAGCATTTTCATTAACACTAATAGTTTTGATACATGAAAATTTTCCAGATGGCATACAGTACATATAAAATCCGGCAGCATGACGACCCTATGAGTAGTGTAATCACTTAAACATAGAGTCTATAGTACATAGTATAGTACGCCTAAGAGAATCCTAATACTAATAAGATTCGCCACTAATCCCGGTCATACTGAGAAGTGTCTAAAGATGGTAGCGAAATCATATCCCAAAATGTTGTGCCAACAACTGAGCCATCTCGGTCATCTCTCCGATGACCTCATCCCTTTCCTGCTCAACCTGTACGGCTCGCGCCTCCATAGCGAACAGCTGTTGTCGAAGTGTGGCGACCTCCGCCTCCAAGGAACGATCTTCGTCAACGGGATCCGCTGGTGGAGCAGGGTGGTCCTGATGTGCCTCATTGGCAGGTGGTTCGACAGGGGCCTCATTCACGTCCCTATCTGCCTCCATGGCCTCGTCGTTTCCCTCAAACTCATAGTCGGTGTCGGTGTACTCGTCGGGTCCAACGTCATTGGCTCCCCCTTGTCCCCCCTTCAGGATCCTCTTCTAGCACTCCTTGAGCCACTGGTGCCTGGTAGAAGTGCACCTCTTGCTGGTCATCATCCATGGTGACTGCATGGGGGCGCGGGAGTAAGTCATATTTTGATTATTCCTATAGTATATTTTTAGTTATTTGAGTTTTGGGTTTCCTAGGGTTATTGGAGAGTGGGGTAGGCTTATGGATTCATTTCCCGCTGTGATTACTCCCGAACACATGTTGGTCATATTCTGAATAAATATAGTTGATCAGGTTATATTCATCCCTAATATGACTACATAACTGCCCAGGTTTAATCATAGCGTTCAATCTCCTCCAGAAGCTTTTATTAGATGTTGTTAGATTATTATCCTAGTACGCACACATAAGTGTGAAACTTTTATTTTGTTCAGAGTTATTTAGTCCCATTGTGTTTATAGTTGCATATCATGTATGGTTAGATATGTTAGTTCACTATAAACATTGCTCTGATACCAACCTGTCACACCCCCGAACCAGACGGCGTAAACGTCTGGGGGCTCGTGTGACTAACAATTGAATAATCATCACAATGAATATACATGAATCATAACACATTCATCACCAACATTACATATTACAACCAGCATTGTTCACATCAAGTACATTGTTAAAATACGTAGTTCAAATTGTTCAAAGTACGATAAGTGAAGTTACATAAACAAAACCATACACACTTGCATATCTTCCAGCTTAACGATTACCTGAGAATACAAGTTATTTTGAAAACGGTCAACATATATAACGTTGGTGAGTTCATAAGTATATTTGAGTAAAAGTCTTTGTATCTTTCATAAAAACCCAGAAAATCCGATATTTTCTGTAAAATGTTTTGAAAATGATGTGAAAATCGAGTATAAATGCATGTGTGAATTTCATCGTTAAAACTTGTATGAGTGTAGTTTAGGTTCATTGTATTTTGAATAATAAATGATAATTGTATATGAATAATTTCCCCAGAAAATCCGATATTTTCTATTTTATAACATTGTTTAGATTCTTGTATCGTTAAATAAGTCGTTTCGCATTGACACAATTAAAGAATTTATCTTCAAAAGGTTATCTTTTGGTATTGAATCCCTATATAAGCCGTTATAACCATGCATGATAATGACTAGGTCGCCCGGCTTGGTATTTTTCCAAATGCCGGTCTTGCTAAGGATGTTGTCGCCCTAGACTGGCCTAGTCTAGTTGTAGCAAACAGCTAAGGCGTGGGGGGTCACCCCCTATAGATCTATACACAAACTCCCGCTTTCCTACCAGGAAACTCTTATTATAACTACAGGCTACGATTGTACACTCATAGGTGTCAACCGATATGTCTCACTAGATTCTTAACCCCTTTTTACTATGTTTAATCTTTACGTATTTGTGGTATGTTTTTGTATTCAAAATGTATTTATATAAGTATACGACGTTTAATGATTTCGCAAAGGTGTAGTTACGGCCTATTAACATGTGAAATTTCCATTCCAAGCCCTATTAGCATGTAGTTAGATCACAAAGGCCCAATAACATGTAAGAGGGTAATTTAGGCCCAATAGGCATGTAAATGGGCCACAAAAGCCCAATAAACATGTAATCCATAACTAAGGCCCAAATTAACATGTAAGTGGGTCATAAGACCCAATAAACACGTCATGGAAAAACATTGGGCTCAATATGCACTTAATTGGGCCCTTAGGGTCCAATGGCCTAGTAACGTGTATATTAAGCCCAATAAATAGTTATTGCTGTATTTCGTTCGTTTTGTTTTATTCCGTTGTTTGTTTTGACTCAAAGTTCAATAGATTGGTGATAAAAATCCTCTTTTTGTAAAAACGACGTTTTTGGCCAATCATCCTTAAAATTTTAAATTAGGCCCAAAGTTTTGTAAAAATGACACTTTAGTCTATAATTTATAAAGTTTGCAATTTTGTCCCAAATGTCTATAAATTTACGGTTTTAACCCAAAAATATTATATTTTCACATTTAGAACCCTGTTTTGCAGAAAAATACATTTTCAGCCCCTTGTTTGTAAAAGTTTACACTTTCGGCCCGATTTTTGGAAAACTTTACATTTTTGGTCCAATTTGAAAATAAATGATATTTTCACCTCTAAATTTGGTTTATTATACATTTATGACTTAAACTTTGGCCAAATAACATTTTTAACACCAAAACTTATTTTTTTTCGCAAATTGGGCCCAAAACCGTGAGGCCCAAAAGTTTTGGCCCATTAAGCTAAAATTTGCATTTTTGGCCCTTTTAAAAGTATGTTTAGCATAAAAATACCTTTTTATACATGTAGGACCTGTTTGGCCCCTTTAAAAACATAATTTTCACTTTTTACCCTTATCTTTTGTTTTCTTGACAATTTTGACCTTTAACAAAGTTTTTGTTGAATTCTTTTGCATCTTAAACATGTATTCACTTTTGGCTTGTTATTGTAATGTATATCATGTCATAGTTCATAGATCTTTGTTAAATAATACTTAAAGTTTCGAGATTTGCCAAGATCTAACCCATTATTACCAAACAAACTAAGAATTCACACAAAACATGCATATAACACATAGATCTACACATTTTACTTGCATTCTCCCCCAAAAATCATATGAAAACCAAAAACAAGGGGGTATGAACTCACCTTTTGCTTGATGTTTCGGTTTTTTTTAAAGAAGAAGTGGAAAAGATGAAGTGATTTTCGGCCCTAGCAACTCCCTTGAGTAGATCTCGAACTTAAGAAGATTTCTAGGAGTATGATCACCAAAAACTTTGTTTAAAAGAGTGATCTATCATGAAGATGGAGTTATAAAACTTGAATGTGTAAAGGCTTACCAAGAATGATGATTATCTTGTGAAAATCCTCTTGAAACCTAAGCAAAATCTTGAGAATTTTGGAGGAAGAAGATGGATGATTCTTGAGAGAAATGGAGAGAATTTGGTGTAATGTGTGTGTGTTTGTTGTCTTCGGCCGAGAATAGAAGAGGAGAGGCGAGAGAGAGAGAGAGAGAGAGAGAGAGAGAGAGAGAGAGAGGTGAGGTGACTAGCTTGGTTGCATGGTGGTTTAAAGCCTAGATGCATGTTGGATTTTATGGAGGTGACATCTCCAAGTTAACTCCTCCCTAATTCTCTTCTTTTCCCCTTTTTTTTATACATGGGCCGAGATTTTGGGCCAAGAAGAAAGGGTGGAGCAGATTGGGCCCATTAACTTTAGCTAGGATATTTGGATCCTAAACATAAAAAATTTCGGCCCATTGGGCTCTTGGAAGCATTCACGACCCAATTAGAATAAAAGAATGGGCTTATGGCTCACTAAGGTTAATTGGATTAGTTATGGCCCAATAAGGCCCATTAGGGTTAAAATGAATCATTCTAGACCCAAATAGTCCAAAATGTTTTAGATTTATGAATTGGGTCCAATTAGGATCAAATTAGGGCTTCTAAGTCCAATAAAGTTGAATTGGGTGCTTATTGGTCCATTAGGCCCAATAAGGAAATCCTAATCCAATATGGACTCAAACCATGGATCTTAGGGCTTCAGACTCTTTGAGGAACATAATGGATGAATCTAAATGAGCATTGAGTGAGATTTACTAAGAGTATAAGATTTACAATAGTTGAATGGTTACACAGGAATAGAATTTCCTAGCTAAAATGCTAGTTGTGACAACTTTTTCCTTTTCCAAGCTTTACATATATACAGTTATATTACAAACTAAATTCTTGATGACAATATGAAATATTGTTTGTAGGGACATACAATGGAGTTGATAATACAAAGCTCATTGTTTTCCATGTGATAAAGTGGTACTTTGAGAGACATAAAGTAATGAGAGTTGTAGGTAGGGATTCTATATTGATATTATAATAAAGTATGTCTCGTTTAGAATTTTATTTAGTTGTAGGATTCAAGCATTTCAATCATGGGTTTGATATTAATTTTTGGGTTTTTTGTTGTCATTGGTTTAATTTAGGATCATAAGTAAGTTGGATTCATAAGGGCGCTTCCGTTTAAACCAACTATTTAATATTCTTTTTCCACCAATTGCCTAACCTATTTGAGTATTTGACCATACATCCAACCAAACTAGGCTTAGTGGGAACAATACAAGCTCCTTATAGGGGGTAATGATGGAAAGAAAATAAAAAATGATAAATTTATTGGGAGATGATTTTCTTTCATTTGCAAATAAAAAACTTGGGTCTGATATATTTACGAGTTGATGAGATTGTTGATGTAGGGTAGACACATGCTTTTTTCAAGCTATATTATTCACTCTATTTTTCCAATAAAGGTTTAGTGTGAAAACTAAAAAGAATTATATGTAGTAGGAGGAATCGTGAAATAGATGGGAAGAAGACACACAGAATGTATCATTTTAAAAGTGAATAATCTTTTCAAGTATGAAACAATCAAATCTTTACTTTTTCTCAATAACTTTTGTTTATAACTTACTTAAAATCTTCATCATCTTATTTATTTCCCCAATAAAATTACAAGATGTGGGTTCTTATAAGCATAACTTGGATTTACAACAACTTCGAGAAACCTTTTCGTTTCTTTATTACAACTTTAGAAACTCAAAATCAAAGTTTTTAAGACAAATACGTATATTGTATGCACATTTTCTTCAAAAATATTTTGGATAGCATAAAGTTCAATCAAATGCTTTTTCTGTTGAAGGGAATATCGAATTCCGAAAAGTGTATTTCAGTTACTTGTCATGTCCCGAAATTCCTATTAATTGGATTTTACCTAACCGTCCATGCCAAAAAAACGGGCCTTTTGTGAAGAAATGGGTATGGAAATTCTAATTGCATTGCTATTATGGGTAAAAAAAGCAAAATACAGTTCTATTATTGGTAAAAAGCAAAGCACATTGCTATTATGTGACCTTTTCATTCTTGTTGTTATTTTGTAAAATTTATAAAGAGACATTGTTATGTATTTGAAATGTTTTGTGAAATTTCATGTATTTATCCTTCAACATTCCTAAATTGTTTCATCCAAAGGTTTAAGACTTTGTTTGGAAAATTCCACCCCTTTAGAGAAAATAAAATATATTTCCTTTGTGCAGATTGGTGAAAGCAGATGGTTATGTAGATAAATAATTTCCCACACGGGCATGTACCACTCTTGCCTGTTGCGAAGTGAGAGAATCCTTCTAGTTAGTAGATATTTATGGACATTGTCAATTTACAAGCACTAAAAGTCTAACCTTCAATAATAATCATAGGCATATTACATCGCTCTCATACCTTGTCTCTCTCTATCTTATCATTTTTCATTTTGTGGATTGGTGTAAGTATAGATCTTCAACTGACTGGATCGTTTATGATGTTATTGTTTTAGTAGTGAGTTACGACATCATAGAAGACGAAGGAGATGCTACATGATTATATTCAACACGACAGATGTGAAACATCCATCGTAAAAGAATATTTTAATAATTTGAAAGTATCATAACCATATTTGGTCCCAAAACATAAACAAGTTTTAAGTTCGATTAAAGTATGATAGTTATTTTCCTAAGAGTTTATAAAAGACCATACATATCATGGGATTTTAAATATCCAATAAGCTAAACCAAGTCTTCAACTTCATCTGGTAGTACATGTCAAAATAATACGTTATGTTTGGGGAGCCTATTAAGTAATACGGAACCCGAACTATGGAATTGGGTAATGGCAATAACCAAATTCCTAAGTCATGATTCCCAAAAACATTTGTAAAACCATTTCAAAAATACAAATCAATTTCAAAACAGTTTTCAACAACACATGAATTTAAGAGTGGATGAAATTATAATCAAATGATGCAATACACAAGCATCTAATCCTAAACCCAATCAGCTACTCTCAAATAGGTCCCTTACAACATAAATTAACAACCATTGAGGTCAACGAGCATAAAGGTAAAATAAGGGAATTGATCCCTCTTTAGCAATGATGCTCTCAAGTCCACCCATTCTATCATGAAATGCACAAGTAGGATGTTTTACAAACTTTCTCAATCAATGAATTTTTTATAAAAATATATTCAAAAACTCTTTTCATGCAATGCACATACATGCCATAAGACCATATAGCAATTAAGGTAAATATAGTTTACTTAAAACATTTCTATTAAACGATATATGACATGCACTTTGGGTATCTACTCATCTTATTCCAAAGCTAGACTTCTAACACTTCCTTTCTTCTTTCAGGACAAGTTGTGAACTCAAGTGCCACCTATAAATATCGACATGTGTATCAAAATCCTATTAAGTCCTTTTAAATATTGGATTTCTTTTTTAGAAGACTGTCAATTTACCATGAATTTGTGTCGTAATTGTGTTGCTAAAATGGTCGGTAAATCTTTTGTCGGTAATCCATCATTAAATGATTTCGTTGATATTACGTCGCTAAAACAATTATGTTGAAATATGTCTCTAAAAATGTCTGTTAGATATTTTTTACTAATTAACATGTTTTTTCTTCTGTCGGTAAATTTGGGTAAATCGGCCTCTTAACAATAATTAAAAAATATCTATGTATTTATAATGTTTCAATTGTAGCAGATCTGTTACTAAAAATTACTTACTCGTTTATATATTGACTTACAATCCTCAATAATGTACATGCTTATTTATATATAGTTTATGAAAGGGGAATATACATAAAACTAATATATTTTGACTTATTTTGTAGTTTAACCACTACATTTATTTTGTACATAAAAGTCATCCATTTATAAAATAAATATATATATATATATATATATATATATATGTATATATATATATATATATATATATATATATATATATATATATATATATATATATATATATATATATATATATATATATATATATATATCCGGTAAGAAATTTTTTTTTGGTAGGAAGGTAATAAGTTTTTTTTCTACATATTTTTTTGACGAACAAAATAAATGAATCACTAGATGATTAATTTGTAAGATGATTCACAAGAAAAAAGTCTCAAAAAAACATATTGATGATTCATTTATACAACGATTTTGTTGTTAATCACTAAAATTGTCATAAAAATGAATTTTTTCTTAATTTACTTAAAAATGACTCATAAAAAACATCTTTATGATTCATTTTCAAGTAAATTAAGAAAAAATTCATTTTTATGACAATTTTAGTGAATAACAACAAAATCATTGTATAAATGAATCATCAAGATGTTTTTTTGAGAATTTTTTCTTGTGAATCATCTTACAAATGAATCATCTAATGATTCATTTTGTTTGTTCGCGAAAAAAATATGTAGAAAAAAAACTTCTTACCTTCCTACCAAAAATTTCCTTCTTATTTGATCTTGACTATATATATATATATATATATATATATATATATATATATATATATATATATATATATGTCGCAACAATTGTTAATATCTTATTTCCTGTTTAACAAGTGTTAAAACTAATATGATTGCTCATTTACCTACATGATATTATATGTATTTTATGAAATTACATTTTTCTTTTTGACATGACATCTCATTCATTGGTTTGAGAGTTTATAAAAATAAATGAGAAACTTTTTTAGAAACTTAAATACTATTTTAGTAATTAAGGACTATAAGGCTAGGAGAGTGGTGTCGAGTGCACCAAGATCCACCTCAGCCAAACACCCTCCTTCCTCTTTGTATTTCGACAACCCATTATTGAAGAGAGAATGATTTTTTCCATGCCGAAGTGGAGGAGCAGTGTTTGTTGAATACAACTCATTCTCCACGCCCTCTTTGTTGGATCTATATGTTCAATATTATTTTAGAATGATGTTGCCAATAACATATGATCGTATAGGACCCCACCTAGAGCAAGTTGTCACTTATTGATTATTTATGAAGTAATTTGATTATTAATAAATATATTCAACTCTTGTATTTTATTTTGGAGAAATTATTATTTTGAGAAAATAATTTGGGAAATTATTTTTAACAAAATAATATTCTAGAGAGTATAACTAGCTATTTAATCATACACTATAATTAAATATGTTGTGTACAAGTTTTTAGACTACTTGGATTCCACTAGACTTATACATATATACTAGTTTAATGGATGAAGTGTTACACACTTCAAACTCCCTCTTTTTCCTCCTTATTGACGAATTCATCATGTCATGGAGGAGGTTGGTTATTGGCTTTCATTCTTACATGCACCATGCTCTTACAGGCCATCCCATTAAATTTTGTACGGGTATGGTCCTTGTGTCTAATATGTAAGTATTTGAATGAGACTAAAGGATTGCAAAATGGTTGCTTGAACTCTTCTTCGTTTATTTCTAAAAGTGGAGAACATCTACCCTCTCCATCTACTTCTTATCTTTTAAAGACAATGAAGATTTGGTACTTAGAAGTGCTTCACCTTTAAGGCTTAATAAGTGTTTAAAGGCTTAAAGAGTACTTCATACAAGAGAGAACTAGCATTCTTGGTGGATACATTATAGAGAAACTTTATTCTTGAGTTTTTTCTATCTTCGTCAACTCCCCAACACCAAGTGGAATCAGAGTCTTCAAATGTTGTACTCTTAACATCCTATGGTTGTCATAATCTTTCTAGTTCATGTAACTGGATCCTCTTGGTGGTTTTGTTAAAATGATCACAAAATAAACTAGTTAATTTTAAAGTCTTATGTTTGTCGTTTATAAATTATTCTATAAAAAATATCGTTTTTACCTTTCCAAAACTCACCACTCTTTGCAAAACCCACATTTCTTCCCCACTCACTACAGCCTAATGGCTTTTATGCATATTGTCTTTTTATCATAACTAATTATCATATATTCTCATTGTTGTTGGATAATTACGACCAATGTAGTAATCATATAACATGAACTTAATATCACCAATGTGTCGTCATAACCATACTGGCTAGCCTGTCGACTAAATATATACTTATATGGAAAAATGACTTAAAAAGGTAACGAAGTTTTCAAAATGTTCAAAAAATACCATTATCGTTTTTTTAGTAAAAAAATATCATTAAAGTATATTTTTGTATACTTACTACCAATGAAGTACACATGTGTTCAAATAAAACCTTGTGCTAACCGGTTACCTCAGGTAAATGGAAAAATGACCTAAAAGGGTAATAAAGTTTCCAAAATGTTCAAAAAATACCATTGTTTTATTAGTATAAAAAATATCATTGAAGTATACAATTTATACATAGAATACCAACGAAGTAAACATTTTAGTATAAAAATACCATTGAAGTTTCCAAAATGTTAAAAAATACCATTGTTGTTTATTCAGAGTATCTTTTGTTAAATTCGTTGTTTCTGGATTATATAGAACACGATCATCAGAGATAACTGACCGTCATACCAGTTCACATCAGTTGTGCACTCTCTTTCATTCTCTCACTCTATCGTTTGTATTTAAATACAATCACAGAAAAACACATAACTAAGAATCCATCAATTAGGATGTAAGTCGTTCAAGCGCTCCAACACATATTTTTCTCTCACTACTTTGACTACAAATCATCATTAAATCAGTCACATGACACTGAGTGTTCCTGATCATTCATCTATCATTGGTTCCGAAGAATTAAACGCAACTAATACTCTCTACATCCACATTTAGGAATTCTCATGACATATCGTCACACCCGTTTGTCCTTCGTTTCTCTCTTGTGTCACAACACTAATAAACGATTAACCTTATAATATGTGTATCTATATAATGTATATATGTTTTAGGTTTGAGGAATATAATGTGATCGGGAAGCAATAACGTTTAACTAAGGTTATTACCCACTTACTTCTCATGTTACAGTAAGAACGATCAAGTGAGGGAATGAAAGAGATTTCACAACTGTTGTGAACTGATATGACGGTGCATGATCTTGGTGATTGTGTTCTACATAAACGGATAACAACGAAGTTAACAAATAGTGTGATATTTTTTGAACATTTTGGAAACTTCGTTATGCTTTTAAGTCATTTTTCCGTTTATATGAAGTAACCTGTTACAACAAGGTTTTATTTGAACACATGTGTACTTCATTGGTATTCTGTGTACAAATAGTAACTTTAATGATATTTTTTGTACTAAAAAAACAACAATGATATTTTTTTGAACATTTAATACTCGGATAACCCTGATGGTTACCTACAACAGACGGTTCATTGATATTTTGTGTACTAAAAAAACAATGGTCTGTTTTATATGTTTTGGAAACTTAGTTACCTTTTTTAGTTATTTTCCCTACTTACATTAGAGCATTTTCAATGGTTATATTATGCTATGACTTAAAATAAGTGTCACATCATCATTTCATTAATCTTGACCTTTACATAAATGACTACTCTAATGGTTAAGATTATTTGAACAACCTTTTTCATAAATTTAACTAATTTACTTTCATCTTTCAACGACGGACTTAAGTGGTTCCCAAAAGGGTCCCGGGTCACTACTCCGTTTCTGCTACTATTATTTTTTAGTGCCACTACTACTATTAGAAGTTTCTGGAGACCTGTTGCTCATAGATATGGTTAAGAAATTATCAAATTAACCAAAAAAAGTGTGTTTGCAAGTTGCAACCAGTTTTGCTTTTTCTTTAAATCGTTGTCAAATTGCTATTTCTCGGAGAAAATCCGGTGCTTGGGTTATTTTTGAAAGGAACAGTTCAGCCTTAATTAAGAAAAGGGGATGTGACGTGCACATGCAACCATTGGTTAAGACCTTAAAAAAGAAGACGTGACGTGTATATATTATAACCAATGACCTAGTTTTAAAAGTCGGCACGCAGATTTGATATGCACGTGTTAACCGACGACCAACTTTAAGGGTACCACAGATGTATATATTGTCTCTGCATGCTTGTATTAAATATCAGTGGTATTTAAGTAGGCGAGAATACATATGTGAAGTATGAGGTTCAATTTTGGATATCAACCGACTATTTGCATGTTATTTTACTTTAATCAAGTATTTTAGTTAGTTGGAATTTATAACTTTAGTCCTGATTGGGATCTAAGGTAAAATACGAGTTAGGAGGGGCAAAATCTCCAGTACTTGTATGAAGGTTAGGTGTTAAATTAATACTGCCTAAAACCTTTCATACCATTCATTCCTGATGGTTACTCAGACGATGAAACTTTTTTATCCGTAGGATGGAAGTGTTGGTAGATATGCGGGATGTACCAATATTCCGGGCTTTATATATACTCTATGTAATATTCATAGATAACTCCAAAGACTTCTTGTTTCTTGAATATGAATTTCCATTTCGATTGGATTATTCTTGTGCAGTTTGGTAATACCAATTCAAAAATATGGTCGAAATATTGCTTAAGAATAGTGTCATGATCCATTTCGATCGATGTATATCCAAGTTAATTAATATCCTGTGATCAGTTTAAGATTGTAACATTAATGAACCAAATTTAGTTGACCGTTAACGGAACCTATAATTAAATGGCTTTCACATGTTATATATAGCTAATTAATGAGTTAGTTTTTTTTTGAAACGGTGAATGAAATATATATTAAAAAACCAATAGCAAGAAGCTATGGAAGATAGTACAGGGAAGGGAGATAACAAACATATATACGTACAATGGAAACAAAAACAGAGAATTAAGGGATCAAAATGGGCAGCAACTCCATTCTGTCCAGCTTTTGCCGATATTACCCCTGTATTTTAACCATTCAAAACCTTGTAAAATTATAGCATCCGCCGTTTTCGTAGGAGAGACCTGTTTCTTGTTGAAAATTTTCTCATTACGCGCTAGCCATATGTTCCAAATTGTCGAGTATAGAATAAGATTTAGTGTATCCCTTTTGTGGGGGCAGTTACCCCAAGACTGTGCAAACTCCATCCTCTCCCTGATGTTGTCTCCTCTTAAGTGAGGTATATCACACCACTTAACGATCCAATACCAAACAGTTTTTGCAAAGTTGCACTCGAAAAAGAGATGGTTCACGGTTTCCATAACACATCAACATAGGTGACAATTGGGATGAATTACTGAAATTACCCTGTGAGAAAGAGCATCTGAGGTAGGGATCCTTCCTATATTAGCCCTCAAAATAACACATTTGACCTTAAGGGGGATTAGATTCGACCAGCATATCAGGTTGCAAGTGGTTTGAGTGTAGGAGTCATCAATCAGTCGCCTCATGACTTTGACTAAGTATGTCCCATCTTGATTCAAGTTAAAACGAAAGCCCATTTTTGAGGAAAAGTTGAATTCCTGTGTAGTGAAGAAGGTATAAAACTCATTTAATTCAGAGAGACAATTAGCATCGATAGGATTTTTGTTCCATCTCCACACGAAACCATTGGCGCTTATGAAAGTTTACACTTTTTGATTGCTTCCAATTGATACAGATGGGGGAATCGGGATTGTAGAGGGGTATCGCCACACCACATATCTTTCCAGAACAAAATGCGGATATTAAAACTGGGAACTAAAGAGAAGATAACTTTTGGGTCAATATTATGGCAGGGTAGGCTTTTAACTACTTTGGCAATGTTTCCCCAAACACCAGATTTGCTTTTGCTGCACAGATAATTAGAAGGATGGACTTTAAGATTGTGTATGCTTTCAATGACTTCAACCCACAATTGTCCTTGCTCATTTCTAAGTCTCCACACCCATTTTGTGAGAAGTGCAATATTTTGAGCAAATAATGTGCCGACTCCCAATCCTCCTTTCTTTTTGTCAGCCACGATCATGGACCAGTCAACCCAATGTATCTTCCTTTTTCCTTCGTTCCCACCCCAAAGGAACCGCCTCCTGAGTTTTTCTAGAGATTCAAGAATGCCCCGAGGGGCTTTGAAAAGTGATAAATAGTACGAAGGAAGACTGCCTAGAACCGATTTTATCAAAGTCAATCTTCCTCCGAATGAAAGTGTGTTCGCTTTCCAACAACATAGGGTGTTATGAAAAGTTGTTGAGTACATATGTTAGATGCTTATAAGAATATACAACTAGTAACTCAAACATTATGTCACCATTAATGGAAGTGTTAGTGTGACACCAGAAACAAGTACCGTAGAAGTGCAGATGCCTAATTGTCATGAAAGACCATTTTACCAAAATAAGCAATCTATGTGGACGCATTTAGCATCTGCCATGAAGCTCGGGATAAAAAATATAAATTAATTAACCGATAACAAAATGACATGGAAGTAGGCATACAAAGTTGAATAAGACGAGTACTTTTAGTATAGATGAGTATCCTCTCCTCCTAGTCAAACAAAACGACTTGGAAATACACACATCCCCCTTCCTAAATTTTCAGGTTCTATATTGCTTTCTATGTTTTCGCGAGCTTCTAATGCATCAGAGATCAAGAGAACCTGTTCAGAAATCTCATTGTCACAACAAGTTTGTTGACCCATACAATGTGTAGCACTATAACACTACTAGAAGACTGGGGTATTACCGATACAGTGACGGGTTTCAAGGGACTAAGAAAACATAATTATTAGGATATTAGTGACTCGACAGTTTGGCAACAGAACAAATTTCGTCGGTTTTTAGTTACCACATACCGACGAAATCAACAATTTGCAATTCTTTCAGTAATTTGCCGGTAAAATTAAGAATTCTTTGTTTATTATTATAATAGTAAAGACAATTTGGTAAATCAACAAATTAATGGTTGTTTCACTTAAGTTGGGCTGCTTATCGACTTGACCTAAATCAATAAAGCGAGGCTACCCATTCTCTTTGTGAACGACGACCAACAACCAACCATTGCCTTCAGCTCTCTTGCCGCTGCCGCCTTTTGACG
This sequence comes from Lactuca virosa, assembly GCF_052849685.1. Classification (NCBI taxonomy): domain Eukaryota; kingdom Viridiplantae; phylum Streptophyta; class Magnoliopsida; order Asterales; family Asteraceae; genus Lactuca; species Lactuca virosa. The sequence continues at coordinate 33,020,363 of NC_136432.1, read as the reverse complement.
TCTCCTCTCCGCCTTTTAGGATTCATTGATTACTCTGCAATCCTCTTGGCACAAAGCATACCTAATAATCATGTGAGGTTTTTATACCTAAATTTGAAATATTGGTCTATGCTTTCATGATTTCTATATGTTTGTGCTTATCATACTTCGTGGGCGAAGTTAAGGTCAAAACCTAGCCTTAAAAGAGATGAATGTTAGAGTAATTACTCTAGATTTTTTGACCTTCATTGAATTGAAAATGATTACAACCTCTATCTTCTATATACATCAAAACAAATTGAACAGAACTTACTTACAGAGTTTAACTAACTTGATAAACTCAATTACTAAACTATCCTTACTGAGATAATTTACTAAAATGTCATTCTCGTTCCTTAATATTCTCCCTCAAGATGTATTTGAAGAATAGATATTCTTCATAAACATCTTGGGCATAAAAGGTATAAGCTTTGTAGATGTTAATGGCTTGGTAAACATATCTGCCAGCTGAAATGCTGATCGAATTAGCATGAGCTTTATTGTTTTATCAAGAACTTTCTCTCAACCGAAATGACAGTCGATTTTTATATGCTTAGTTATCTCGTGAAATGTGGGATTAGTAACAATTTTGACTGCAACATCATTATCACAGAACATCAAAGTAGCGGGCAATATAGGAAATATTGAAATTTGTCAACAATTGTTTCAACCAAGTTAATTCACAAGAAGTAGAAGCCACACGATACTCAGCCTCAACTGAAGAACGAGCAACTGGGGTTGTTTCTTAGACCTCCATGATATTAAAGAATCTCCCAAGAACACACAAAATCCGGTGATTGACCTTATCAAATCCATACATCTTCCCCAACCCGAATTACAAAAAGCTTTGAGCTGAAAGTTGGATTGATTGGAAAAGAAAACAGCTTGACCAGGGCTCTATTTTAAGTATCGTAGTAGATGTTTAGTAGCAACCATATGTGTGTTTCTAGGATTAGACATAAATTAACACAATTGTTGAACACCAAAAGCAATATCAGGTCTCGTAATATTGAGGTATACGATTCTACCCACTAATAGAGTCTTCCAAAAGATCTCCATCAAATTCATTCAATGTTTGTCTTGGTTCCATTGGAGTTGTGGCAGGTTTTGAAGCTAATAAACCAGCATCACCAACTAGTTGCAATATATAATTCTGTTGGGATAAAAAATTCCTTTATTAGATTTAGCTACTTCCAATCCCAGAAAGTAACCACAACACCCAAACCTTTAAGTTTAAAAGCATGACTCAACTGTAATTTGAGTTTAGCAATTTCTATTGATGAAGACCCCGTTATAATGATGTCATCGACATACACAAAAAATGCAACATAATTTTCATTTTGTCCCTTGTAAAATAGAGAGTAATCAGATTTGGATTATTCAAAACCCATTATGATCATGAATTTAGAAAATTTCTCAAACCATTGATGTGAGGCGTGCTTTAATCCATATATGGAGTTGTGCAACTTACATAGAAGTTTGGATTTAGATTTGGAATTAACTAATTCCCATTTAATATAAATACCAGGTGGAATATCCATGTAGACCTCCTCATGTAATGTTCAATTTAGGAAAGCATTATTCACGTCTAATTGAACCAAATCCCATGATTTCTCGGCAGCTATGGCAAGAAGCATTTTTACAGTCACAAGGTTTGCAACTGGTGAATAAGTATAAAAAAATCAACGCCTTCTTGTTGTGTAAATCCCTTAGCAACCAATCGTGATTTGTGTCTTTCAACTTGACCATTTTATCCACATTTGGCATTGTAAACCCAACGTTAATGACATCCTAGTGAACTTTTACCAGGAGGTAGGGGTATAATTGACCAAGTGTTATTAGCCTTCATAACATCTAGTTCAGATTCCATTACATGCCTCTGGTCTTTGAATTGACTTGCTTTGGCATATGAAGTTGGCTTAATAATGGATGAAACACTCATGAAAAAAGCTTTATGTTGAGAAAAAAGATTTACATATGAAATATGATCTTTTATAGGATAAGAACATCTTGTATCTTTGACTGCATTGCAATGAAATTCTCGTAGATATAAAGGTGGATTGTGTGTACAAGATGACCGTCTTACAGGTGGTGGAGGGTCTTCAATTAGTGGTTCATCATCACGTATATTAGTTGTTTGAACATGAACTGATTGAGAATGTGGAATTTCAAAATTTTCTTATAAAACAACCAATGGTAATACAATATGAGAAAATGGATATGTTGCCTTCATGATGGAACCATTTTGAAATGGAAAGATAGCTTCGGGAAACATAGTATCACGAGAATAAAATATCTTATTATATGTTAGATCCAAAATTTTGTATGCTTTCATCTCTGGTGGATACCCCATAAACACACAAGCTTTAGCCCTTGGACTAAACTAGGTTCGAATAGCTGTGAGAGTAGATACATATGCAAGACAACCAAATGTTCTCACATGTGAATAAATTAGTTGTTTGCCGTACAATTTGAAGAATGGAGACTGATTATGAAATAATTCAGATGGAATTCTATTGATGAGATATGTGGTTGTAAGGATACATTCATTCCAAAGTTGATCAGGTAAAGCAACTTCAAACATCAAGGCTCATACAACAAACAGTAACCGTTGATGCTTACATTCAACCACTGCATTCTCAGGTCTTGCAACACATGATCTTTGATTTAAAATGTCATTCTCATTAAAAAAAAAAAAGATGTGAATTCTAGTTCCTTTGCATTATCTGACCAAAATTTCTTAATACTCTTGTTAAATTTATTAAAGATCATTTAATAAAAACTGGGAATGATATGTTGTACATGAGACTTGTTTTTGAGAAGAAAAACCCATGTGTATTGACTATAGTCGTCAACTATAGTGGCAAAGTAATGAAAACCTTGAGAACTAGTAACACGAAAAGGGTCCCATATATCACAATGGATCAGATCAAATTGTTCACTACACGTCTTGTTCATAGAAACCAATGGCAACTTCTTTTGTGTAGAAACTGGACATATTAAATAGTGAAAAGTAAAAGAAGGCTTAGAAACTACATGATCTAATTGCTCTTTAATAGATACAATTCGTTTAATGGAAGGATGACCTAAACGTTTATGCCATGTATCAAGAGTAACAACATTAATCCTTTGATTTGTACATGTCCCAATATGATTCAACACATACAAATCATGGAACTTTTCATCCCTGCCAATCATCTTCTTGATTTGGGTATCCTGGATAAAAGCATGATCACAAATTGAATCATCAACTTTTTGTTAAAATATCATCATGAGCCCAATATAACCAATATTATGTGTTGGGTTTTAGTTCAAAAATAGTTTCATAAACTTGAAAAATATGGAAACGGAAGACTTTAATTTTTGAAATAACATAAACATTTTATACCCACCAAGGATGTTCTTGAAAGTTATAGAAAGATTAAAACACCAACCATAAAAGGATGAAGAAATAACAACCTTTGTAGTTCGTTGGATCCTCATGGGAGGCTTGGAAGTTGATGAAGAATGTGGAACCTTTGAGACACCAACAATGACTCAACTTGATGTAGAATGCTAGTTCTTTGTATAAAACTCTTAAGCTTTGAACCAAACCCAAGTATGGTTCAAAGAGAGCAAAATGCAAGCATCAAATATTCAAAGTGCAAGACTAGAGAAGATATGGAGAGGGAGGGAGAAACTCTCGGCCATAGCAAGAGAATGGGGCAAGAACTTCAAGAGTGGAAGCCTCATATTTATAGTGCCTAAAAGTGAAGTTATTAACCATTGGTTCCTTCAACTTTAGACAAACTTGTCTCCATGTCATAAGTATGTCTCCCATGCCTTTAAAGCATGATTAGACAAGTCATACATTTCTTCTTTTTATGCATATCTTGAAAATTGCATAAAGAAGAAGAAAGAAAGTTAAACTTTTATAAACTCTTTTATATTTATAAACCTTGTCTTTTAGGAAAAAGACAAAAGAATTCAACTAGTCCAAAAGTTTGTACATGACTTATAAATCATACCATATGATGTATATTAAGTTACTTGCTAATGGAATTTATTATTTCCATGAAATAAATAATTTCCAATTTAATTATAAGAGTTTTATTGAATATTTATTAAAATCAATTTCTAATAAATAATCAGTTGTATCAAGTTGTTGTTAGTGTGACCCATTAGTATCATATGTTATTTAGTAATATCACTTTAATATGACTCTTGAGCATACTAGGCCTTTCAATCTCCCACTTGTGTAAGACTCATATTAGACTGATATAGACAGTGGTGAACGTCTAGCAACATTTCACTGCCCCTAATACCATACGACTATTTGTGCCATTCTATCAATGCCCAATTCCCAAAAAGCTCAAAGCTACAATTGGTGTATAAGGTAAGTTTATCAGTTATCCCTTTGCTACAGACATCATGTTGAACATAAGATTCGGATCGCGATCAATCTCATTAGTTGCTCAACTTTTGGTAAGGCGCCTTAGATGTCTAACACTCAACACATAAGAGGGACAAATCCCATCTTGACTACATAAGCCTCTTGCATAGTTCACACCATACCTGAAAATGGCTTTTATAACTGCCCGGTTAAGGAACAACATTTGACCATTATCAAAGCATAGTACTCCCTACACTTAAGTCCCACTATGTATCTCTGGTGTTAAGGATACAAAGATAGTACCTTTTAATCAAGTATCATTCACGATAGTGATCCATGAGATGATCTTTATGTGGGTCAGTTCAATACTAGTTCTCTGACAAGTACCTATGAAACTTGGTTACAACCACTTGCCTACTTTCATCTAGTTAGAGTCAACCAATCCAAATCATATTAGTCTTACTTTATAATTCCCCCCACAATTATAACCGACTATGAAATTTTAGAATAATAATAGTATTCATGGATTAAACATGTTAATATAGAACACAATAAGTATTAATGTGATGACTATATCCCAATATATCATAACATGATCTAATAGTTGTTGTTATAATGTTCCAATATCCAAATACTAAATCCAAATCAAAAACCCATTTCTAGAATAATAAAGTATTATAGCTGATGTGTGACCATTCATACTTAACTCAAAAGAATGACTTTATTTGTGGATCTGTCAAAATTTAATTTATGTGAATTCTGTGAATACTATCATCTCCATACTTAACTTTACTCTAGGTATAGTTAAATATCTTGGAGAATATGATTGTTGTTCTTTCGTGACATAGAGTCTCTTAGCTTGATTAAGTATACTCTCGAGGTCACAAAGATTTCTATGTGATCCTTGAATGGAAGAAATCAACATAGCTTTTCAATGATCCCATTCATCCAATCATATTTTAATTCAACTTCTAAAGTAGTGTATTCTTATTTTGTAGTAGATTGTGTCATTATGTTTTGCTTGGACCTCATTCTAACAAAAGTTATCCTTCATTACATAATGAAGTTAAAATCCAATTATAATTCATAATTATTTATATCTGTTTAGAAATTAACATCTTCTGTAGATCTTTCCACAAAGATCCTTTCTAAACTAATAGTCTCATATACATTATCTTAGTTCTTCTAAAGTACTCTTAGAATGTTTTCTTAGTCATCCAGTGACTTAACCATGTATTTAAATAGTATCCTATGACATGCTTACAACAAGATCAAATACCATGTCCTATGCATAATATGGCGTAAATGATGAATTCATTTGCCAAGCAAATAGAATATAAATCATTTCATTTAGTTCAAACCTATGAGTTATGTACTTTTGAGGCTAGCTAAAAATGGTGCTAATGACAATGCCAAGTATTCTCCAAAAGAATCTTGTGTCTTGATCCCTTTCAAGATATTGCCAATATATATATATATATATATATATATATATATATATATATATATATATATATATATATATATATATATATATATATATATATATATATATATATATATAAGGACATGAAACTTTTAACATTCATTTTATCTATCCCTTATATATTTTACATTCCAAGAATTTATCTTCTCCTTCCTAAGTCTTTCATTTTAGAAACACTTTCCGAGTCAAGGTGAAAACGACCTTGCTTAGTCCGAATGTGATCTCAAATGATTAAGTATGTCTCATTCATACAAGATTAGGAATTTCACTATGCTCCCACTAGTTCTTAGTAAACATACATGTTCTATTCATTTTGATATAAAAACATACGTTGTGGTTTTACATAAAATGATGATTGTAACTGTTGGGTTTTAAGTACTATAACACTCCTATGATGCACATACAACCCTAGATTCTTTGGATCTAAGTTTTATCTAATTATACATGCAATTTCATTTTTCCAAAGCAGACACCCTAGCTAGCATACAATATACTCATCAGGATTATCCTGGCATCGGGCTTTGCCCGGTAAGCATACCATACATAACACATGTAAGTGTCATGCAGACATCGAGCATACTAACATATTAACCATGGGCCGGCATTGGTGCCTTCGACCCATTAAACCCAGTGAGGAAACTCACCTCGACTGTTGAATCTCACTGAAAATCCTTGGCTGTTGGTCCAACGAGTCCCTAAGCTAATCAATACCAAAACAACACCCAATTAACATTTGGGTTCCAATCCATAACCATAAGTCCATACTTGGGGTAAAAAGACCATTTACCCCTAACCTAGCTTGGTCCAAGACTAAGGCCTAAACTCACCATCTAAAAGTCCCAAAAGCCAATTTTCAACCAAGGCCCAATTATGGCCCAGTTTTCCAAATTGGGCCCAAACCCCTTACATGGGCATTACCCTAAAGCCCAACCATTTTTCCTAGTCCGAAACACTTGCACTCAGATGGCCCAATAAGAACTCAAACACCAAAGCACAAAAGAAAACCCAAACTTGAAGCCCAATATGCAAAATCTCACATGATTGAGTACACGGGGCGTACTCAGCTGTACGCTAAGCGTACACGCTATTTGGCTTGTACGCTACGCGTATACACTTGTACGCCCAGCGTACTCATCCATTAAGCCAAACTCTACATTAAGCTCTTAATGCATAAGTCCAGAAGTCCAAACCACATATCTGAGTCATAATAAATGTCTAGAACAATAAAGTCACTGACTTGGTGACTTTGCATGCCCCAAAAGAACCCAACTTCAAGATATAGCATTATACTTTCACCAAATGGACACAATCTCATGCATGGGGGATTCTAAACCCTAAAGGTGACAACTTTATGAATCTAGAACCTCAAAAACACCAAGAGTTGCAACTCATAGCTCCTGAAGTGGTACAAAACCACTAGATCTCATTCTTGGGGCCAAAAAGGGACCAAAAATCATATATAATAGATCTAATCCATTAATGAACAAGTCCATAGCTTTTTACATCAAACAAGCTGTAAATGAAGCAAATAATCAAGATCCACAAGCTCTTCCTTGATCTACAACCTTGCACCAAACTCCTTCTTCTTGAATATGAGCCAAAACACACCAAGATGCACATAATGACCTTAAGAACACAACCATGGAGGCTAAGGAACAATTTCTAGGGTTTGGGGGCTTGGAGGCTGGTAGAGAGGCCAGCCCTAAAGACTTAATGCGCTTATATAGGGTACATCACCCTAAATTAGGGTTTTCACTTACTCCTCGCACACCCCGCGTACGAGGTCTCGCACCCCCGATCCAACCTTCGCAGTATACTAAGCGTACACCACATTACGCCTCGTGTACTAGCCTTCGCATCAATACGCCCTGCGTACTCCCTAGGTACACCCCGCGTACTAGGGTTTCCCCTCAAACCCTAACATACTCCGAAGGTCATAACTTCCTCATTATAAATCCAATTCCGACAATCCTTATATCCATGAAAAGGTAACGAGAAGCTCTACGCTTTCCTCAACTCATACCTGCCCTAAAATTTCCCGAACATGAATCCTATTTTCCATAAAAGCCCGAGCTGACATATGAACAAAATACCCTTTAGCTCCAAAACACAAACCGAACACTCGGATCATCCAAATTACATCACCGCCTCCAAATAAGGAACGATTCGGAACAGGGCGTTACAACTATCCCCCACCTAAATTAAATTTCATCCTCAAAATCATTCCTTACCATCCCCGGTATGCCAGACAACCTGAGCAACATGACCACAACCCCGAGCATACCCTAGCCTTCCCAAAGCAACCGAAACCAACCCTATTAAGGCTCTCCATCCCGAAAATGAACGAATCCTTTCTCAACCCAAAAAAAATAATCCCTTGCAAAACAACCACATCTACTCATCCTGAAATCTGAAGTCTCGAGATGATCTAACTCCCTGACATACCGCTCATACTAAACCATTGCTAAATCCATTCCACTTATCTCCCAACTGACTACTCAACTGCTGATAACTTGAGGTTCTCACTAGAAAACAGAATCATAGACCAATTATTGTTGCAGAACACTTATACTTGAGAGAAGGCTCAGATAATCCTTTGAGTAGAAGACTCATCCCCGCAATGGTTAGACTCAGACGAGAATTGCGCAACAGGGTCAAATCATTTACTCTGAGATTATTTAATCCAAACTAAAAGTGACCTAACATATTCTCCCAATAACAAGCGACTCCACACACGAGTTCCAAATCAATAACACTGCCTTGACTTATCTTGATGCCCTTCACACCCAAGGGCTTGATCTATCATCAAAATTGAATCCATTCCTTACCCTTGAACCCTTCGATTGATGCCCTCGGTATATAAATACCCAAATTCTTATCCCACTGAAGATAAAATCATGCACATAAACACTCGTGATTCCCAACTCGAGATCTCTCCCAAAAACAAACATGATACTTAACTCATAACCCGAGATCCACGGATATGCACTTGCGTTCACCCAAAACCTTCTGATTCGCGACAACCCCTCACTAGACCGGGATATAAAGGTTCCCAAACCAACGTTGAGACTACCAGTCTTGCACCTGGTCCAACCACCAGGTTCCTAAGAGTCTGAATAACAAGGCTACCCTGCCTATAAACCCCTCTGTGTCACACACTGACCACCCACTTAATCCTGTAACTCAAGATCCAATAACTTGACCCAACGGTCTCTACCAGGTCCCAACTGTATTGCCATAATCATACGGGCCCCGTCCTCGGGTCCCACCCGTCTAGAGCTATACCAGGTCGACTCCGCCTTGGACCCCAATGGTCCTCAACCTAAAACAGAGAAATACTCCTCGACAATCCTGATCGGCATGCCCAAGGCACGAATTGATCCCCCTTTACACTCATAGCCACCTCTAATGATAGACTACCTCGAACTGGTGAATGCTACGATCCATCGCAGTCTTACAACACTTCTAACCAACCATGGTTACCACCCATGACCTGACCACACCCAACCCATCACAACCCCACACATCCTAAGCCAAAACTTGCGTCCAACTGCATCCAATCAGGTGTTCGGGTCATGCTTCGAATTTCAAAGCCCTCAACCTGGACTCAACCACAAACCTACTATGCATAATAAAGAAGACGCCGACCGGCGGTTGGAAGTTTTCTGAACTCCCTCTTACACAAGCTCAATTAAACAGTCACTTGGGTCGTCTCTCCTCCTGGACAGTATGTGAAACTTGTTGGGTTATGAGCATTCTAACACTCCTAAGTGTACATGCAACCCTAAATACCTTGGATCTATGTTTTCTCTATTATACATACAATTATGAACATCCAAGGTATTATCCTAATCTAGCATACAAAATAATAAATATAACAAGATAGAATACATACCTCTTTGATGTAGAATGTCTTCATGAAGCTTGAGTGCCTAGTGCCCCAAGTGTGACACCTCAAATGGTTCACACAACACCAAATACACTTGGAATAACTTGAGAGAAACTTGAACACTCCTTGAAATCGTCTAGCCCTCACACTCACACATTAGTGCACGATTTCTTGAGCCATGGGATTCTTTTATATGGTGGCTATTAGGGTTACACCATGTAACTCATAACTTTACCCATTCCTTATGCTCCATGGATTTTAACCTCCATGGAGTATCCATGGGTCACCCCATGGACTTAGTCCAACATAAGGAATCTTGGATCACAAGCCCACATATATAAGAATGAATGATTTACACAATCAACCCATATATTTAATTAGTCTCCTTTTGATCACTTAATTAATTCCAAATTAATTCTTGATCAATACTAATTAAATAACCTTATTAATATATTAGAACTTATAATATATTAACCAACCTTAAGTGTTATTTCTCTCATTATAGTCTATCCAAATGCATGATGCCATGCAACCCAAATGGACCATGCCGGGTCGGGTCAAGTCTTACCAATTATAGTTATGGACTTAGACATTAATCCAACAGTCTCCCACTTGGATAAGTCTAAAACTATTATTGCGTATGACTTCAGGAACCGATCAGCAATCGTAGCTCTCAAAAGCTTATGTCGAACTCTGACCTTGTCGATGAACTCTGACCTTTGTCAATGACTTGTCCATTAGATAAGGGATCGTATATTCCTCCATTCTAGATATCATATGGACTGAGACATGGATTATCAATCATTCTCTCTGTCCATTTGTTGTTTCCCGATTTCCGATTCATGATGACTGACTGATTGAACAAATCAAATCAGTCCTGGCTTGGCCAAGCACTCACATGTATCATCTTTAAATCATCGAGGGGCCCACAGATATCGCTTTTATCCCGAAGGTAAAAGGAATGGATAAACTTCGACTCATATGGCTTGTTCTACTACTTGTTGAATCATACACAAAGGCACGTTTTATAACATCGAGTTACCAATGCGTTTTCGTGCAATCAATGTATAACCAACTCATAGTAACAACTCATATCTCTAGGTTTGAAGAATATAAGATATTATCGTCTCATATCTCTAGTGTTGTAGCACCACTTTGTCCACCAACTTGGACCTCTACAAACCAACCCATGACAGTCTTGATTCATATCTACTTCCAACATATGACCGACTGTGGATGGTTTGAATAACTTAATCATTCAGGAAGAGCGACTTAGTTATTCTGGAAGTCAAAACATGCAAAGTGAAACACAAGAATAAATTAATCAAATATGGTATCAAACCCTATGAATATAAATAAACACTTTTATTTATCACCATACTGATTACTCATTATTCATTGTTTCGGTTTTATCAACTTTATACTTGAATTTAAAACAATAGTTGTCCCACGCTCCAAGCATGTACACTATGTTTTCTAAACACTAGTCATGCCATACACCAAGTATGCATACTATGTTTGTCTATGATCTTTACTTTGTAAAATAGATCAATTGAACATCACTCCAATGATCCTCTTTTCACAGTCCCAAATCCTTACTGCAAATGCAAGAATTCCAAATTCATGCCATTTACTGAAATCTATTAGATTCTAAACTTATATGCATTGATCCTCTTAATGATTATGCACAAAGTCAGAAAGACTTGATAACAATCATTACAGAGCATTCCAAAGGAGATCAGCTCCTTGGAAACATCCTTCTTTCATTAAGTTTCCTAATCTTACACAGATTGAATAATTTCTAACTTTGAAACATTTCCATATTCCATTTTGACTATCACTTCTGAACAAGAGTTGCCTCCTTACAGATTATGTCAATATGGTCCTTCCAGAATTAACATTATACTTCCAACTGTCCTTGAGCAACCAATCTTTGGTAAACCTTAGATTGTCCTCGACAATTGCTTAATCATTTAGTCATATCCAATTCTAGACCTTTTCCCTTCATAATGCCCCAGGCATTTGGAAAATTTTAGAAAGGATGAATATAGCACATGTAATCGATCCTATATCCGAAGCATATGGGACACGATTCATGATGTCTCACATAAAGACTAAACCAGTCTTTTGCTATAATATTTCCATTTCAATTTGCCAAGTTCTCAAAATTCAGATTATGAAAAGGGATGCCGTAATCATAATCGAATTTTAGAACGCAAATAATGGACCCATATATAGAATTTCCTTATGTTGAGCCATTCCAACATGAAATTCATATATATATATATATATATATATATATATATATATATATATATATATATATATATATCCTTGATTAAATACGATTAAAATCTCAATCTAAGCTTTTTAGAATTGAAATGAAGTATAATTTCCTCTCCCTTAATTATAGCAAAACAACTTTTTCAACCCCTGCAACCTCACGAATTGAAACTTTTGTTTTCTATAATTAACATTGCTAACTTGCAACCTTTGTCATAATTATCATGCTCCCACTAACATGATGATTATTAGCATAACACTTATGCTCCCACTAGCTTTGACATGTACTCAGAAATCAGCTGACTTTCTTACCAAAGTTCAGATTTCTGATACTAGATTGTTTTGATAAAACTTTATCAAAATCATACACCTCTCTTAGATAGCTCACATGTGTGTCTAAACAATTTTAGAACTATGAAAAGGGATGCCGTAATCATAGTCTCAATTGTTTAGACCTTTGCCACTTCTCACAAGTCCATGTTAGTGTGCCGGTAAACCACACACGCTCCACTAACGACTTTGAGAATGAAAATATCACAACTGCTATCTAGCTAAAATCTACTTAGTGAAAGTGTTTCCTCACCATCATTTTCATGAATCGGAGAGAAACCTTATGACACTTAGATTTAATAGTGTATGTGTTCTTATCCATGTGAATTTGTCAAAACCATAATCACAAGACAAGGTTAGTGACAAATCCAAACTCATATTGATTAAACTTGTGCAATCTTAAATTCTTGCCATTTGACAGCTCAGGTGCCTGCCATTGCTTCCAAGTAGTTGTACAACCAATTGAGAACTCTCAGAACTCCTATGCAAAGCCAACTTGAATAGGCACAAAAATTTCAACACGATAGGTTATAAACCTCAAGTCGTGTGCTAGTGAAGGACTTTAGGTTTTATTCTTGATTAAGTCTTGAAACTTTCAAGAGCTTTAAGACTCCCACTGTCCTCTTGACATATAAGACTCCCTTATCAAATATTCAAGAGATAGTGCGGATTCTTTATCAAGACTAACACTTTACACAATTGGCCTAAGTTGGTCTCTGTTTTATCCAAAACATCACAACTTACCAATTTCAAATGTACAAGAGTAGATAACCTTTTACTCTTACATTTGACTAGTGTTAATAAACCCTCTTTAAGATATGTCACTCAAGTTACAATCTTGGAGTATGACTCTAAGAATTGTTTTGGAACGAAGTATGACTCATCTTTTTGATTTAACCATTTCAACAATTCATGACTCCTCTTCTTGACTTTAGAGGACCAATTGTGATATGGTATCTTAATCATTAAGATGATCATAAACATGATACTAAAGTACTCTCCCATCTTTTCAGATTTGAGAAACTTTTATCTTTCTGCCATACTTTGATTCTTCTTATTCGTTCTGTCTCACATTGAAACTTCTCCAATGCTACAGACTTATACTTAAACTTATAAGTATAACCATATTTACTGAACTTAAGTAAATCATGATGAATAGTCTTCTTGATCTTTTGTGGTGGACTTGACCAGTGCACAAGAATGTGTACTCGATCCCTTAGTCCTTTCCTTATTCACATAAGGAATTAGTCTTAATTTTCCAAGCTGAAAGTTCTCATTCATCATACTATACAACTTGCATGATTCCAAGTTTCGGTTCAATTGAACCTTGGGTGATGAGAATCTTTCCTTATTTGGTAATATTAGACACTACCACAACCGAAAGAATCAAATCCATTTTTCCAATATTGCTATCAATGGAATCTTATAAGCAACAACTTTTCACAAATGCCATTGTAAGGATACTTAAAATAAATAAAATCAAAACCTTTTTCTTTTATTTTAAAACTTTGTGGAAAAACTTATCCTTACAATCCATATGAAAACCTTGTTGTTATCTATTCCTAAGCAATATAAATATCATAACTCTTAAGTAATAGCCCAAAATTCTGATCACCGAACCATGCGATTGAAATCCATCTTCGCGATCAGAATCAGCATGTACTTAATAGAGTTAGACAATGGACTTTACCTGAAGTAGAGCCAAACTTATTGACTTTAACATCCTTAGGTAAATTTGGCAGCTTCGTAACCAATGCCCCTTCCTTTGGCAATAGTTACCTATGGATCCTTGATAATGGGACTATCTCAGACTTCGCCTCTCTCTTTACCATTGGGTCAACAGAGTTGACTATGGCCGATCCCTTTCCATTGGGAAGAGAGAGCTTTACTGGATATCCAATGGCATCATTGTCAATGTCCATAGCGTTTTAGGAAGTTGATCTTAGCAAATAGATAAGATCATTAAGGGTCTTGTCTTAGTCTGTTTCATAGGATTCCCAAAAGAACTCACTATGTGACTTAGAAAGTAGTTGAGCCACCAACTTTCTCAAGACTTTGACACCCAACTCTCCCGGCTTGTCAATATGTGACTACATCTCCAAGATGTGATCACACCTAGACCTTGCCTTGCCAATAGGGCTTGAGTGACCTTAAACTTTTTAGGAACTTGTGGTTTAGGGAGAATAATTGGAGGAGGTGAAAGAAGTATGATATCCATGGGACATCATCTTCATTTAGGAAAGCTTGTTTCAAGAGATTTGGGAAGATCATAAATGTCTAGACCAGACATCTTTTTGGGAGATATTCAAGATAGTTGATTTAAAATCCTTAATATGACACCCAATATGAAATATTAAGGCTAGGACCCAACAAACTATTTTATAACTTAGAAGAGGGATGCCGTAATCCAAGCTATAAAATTTTTGAAGGTAGGTGAATGACGATTCACCAATTTCCACCATGAAAAACGAAATAATTTATTAGGTTTTAATTGGATTTGAAAGTCCTAGATCTTTGAGATTCATTGAACTGTTCAAAGGCATGTTTCAATCTCGAGTGTGCCCTTCAGGTTTTGTGACTGGGATGCCGAGGATCACAAAACAAGGTGTGAATAACCATGCAAATATACTTGGTACCCTTAATATTTACCCCTTAATCATTGTGCCGGTTAACCACACACGCTCCACCGATACTATGATAAATATTAAGTTACCCTTTGCCTACCTTGTTAAGTCCAGGTTAGTGTGTCGGTTAACCACACACGCTCCACTAACGACTTAAGCAAAGTGCAAAGTGTAATTTCATGGGTTAGCACCAAATTCACATTTTCCTAAGTAACTAAGATTGGGTATTAATAAGAGTTTAGTTACTTAGTATTTATCATTAATACTTTTAATGAAAGGAGAATTATAGTCCTTGTGCTACCCGTTCGGCTAACGACCCTCCACCAGTCAAGGAAGCGGTGGGTGAGAGTGGACACCCATTAAACTGCCATTTTATAGGCAGTAACCTTATACCCCCCTTATAGACCGGCTTCGTGAATGAGGCCTACTAACGGTAAGACTGACTTTACTCTTATATATATATATAAATATTATTAACTTATAATATTATAAAGTATAAGGGTTGAATTTTAACTTTTAAAATTCTAAGGGCTAACTTGGAATTAAAGTATTCATAAGTGAAAACTTTTCAACAAGATATATTAACCAACCTTAAGTGTTATTTCTCTCATTATATAAAAGAATCCCATGGCTCAAGAAATCGTGCACTAAACATGCTGAAATCCGCTCAACAAGATACGAACCACTAATGATTCATTGAAGACTCTCGGCATGCGGAATGGCATATAACAATCTTTGATAATATATCCCAGACAATAGTAGGAAATCAAATCCAGGATATTGCTTACCCAAACCAAGCAAAATTCCAAAGAAATACAAATTTCCAATAATAACCCAGAAGAAAACAGAATATAACACACCAGCGAAAGCATCTGAAGGAATCCTGACCTCTCTTCCTGAGAACATGGCACAAAACTCATCTCCGATCCCAAATGACAAGAACGAGCAATAGGATCCTCCTTCCGGAAGGATTTTAGGGATCCAAAAACTTTAGGCTCCAGATGAGCCCCCAACTACCCCGCTACAATCTTGGCCCGAAAGTCCCCGAGATGACCATCCAAGAGTTCTAAAATACCTTCCATGACTGAACCAAGATCACAGGTACCCATTCCAAAATATTGCGGGTAATCTCCGACCAAATGAACTCCCGCATTCGCGCATCGACCGGCTCAGTACCTGCACCTGAGCTTAACCCGAACATGAACCTCCTTCCTAAGAGCTCATCACCATACATAAAACATCATGCAAAATGATCATAACATGCCAAAAAATCCTCACCAAACTTTCCCTGCTTTGAGTATGGATCCTGTGCTTTCAGTAGTACGGGCCCAATACTACCTTCCACACCCATTCATACTTTCCGTAGGAATCATCCCAAATCCTCTAGGTCACCCTCTCAGACTGATACTCCACATAATCGCTAAACATTGCAACTAAACCCACCGAAGCACCTCCTACGCTTTCCCTAGGTTCCCGACCTCACCCTGCCCTCATGTGCTGAAGAAATCCCCATAATGCCAGTTACCCACCTCATGAATACAATCATATGCAACAAAGCTTATATAATCCTTGAAGTAACAAACCCATCCCTACAATGGTTGGACTCAGACAAGAGCTGCACAATAGGGTCAAATCCATCACTCTAAGATTATTCAACCTTTGTCACATATGACTTAACATATTCACTTAGTGGCTAACTCCCATTATCTAAGAGTTCCACAAAGCACAAAGAAAGCAGCATTCGTGCAGTAGCGTTCCAATCCAAAGAAATACCAAAGGACATTCAAACTCACACCGCAACTCACACTAGGAGCTCCCACTCCCGCTACTGCTTACCTTACAAATTATACCCAATCTAGAATCACATGCTTCCTAGGCTACAAGGCAACACATATCAGCCCAATTTACCACTGACTAATCAGAACTATCATGCAAGTCTACAAGCTCATGCAATAGGCACACAAGGCATCTCTCTTAGCATTTTATCATGAAAACACTGAGCAGATCCTTAGTCCTAACTAGCATGCGATTCACAGATTCATAAATCAAATCATATTAGAAAACTAATGGATTTTGAGCATTCTAACACTCCTAAGGTGTACATGCAACCCTAGAAACCTTGGATCTATGTTTTACTAAGATACATGTAAATTTGTTTTTCCAAGGTTCTTAACCTAACTACAATGGCATGGGGAACTTTGAAACATAATAAGCTAGTATAGTTACATACCTTTTAGTAGTGGTTGATTGTTTGGAGTTTGAGAGCCTAGCACCAATAATGTGGATGCCTCAAATGGAAGTCACAAATCACCACAAACCTTGGAAACTTGAGAGAATAGTAGAACACTTCTAGAAATCGGCCACCCTTAGTTCTCACACCAAAAACTAGTACAATTTCAAGTGCCAAGGACTCCTTTATATAGTGTGGTGGATTAGGGTTACATCCATGTAAACCCTAATACCCATGATCTTTCATTTCCATGAGATCCATGGGTTAAAGCTCCATGGACTACCCATGGACTTACCATGCAAGCCTAGCCCATTCTAAATAAGCATTAGCCTACACTATATAAATACAAGAGTCCATATTTAATTAGTCACACTTTTGATCACCAAATTAATTCTAAATTAATTTTAGATCAATACTAATTAAATAATATGATTTCATATTAATATATTAGAACTTATAATATATTAATAAATCATAACTTATACTATTCTCAAAAGATTATCCATATAAATTGTCCGGGTGAAGTGCGACCCAAATGGACCATGCTGGGTCGGGTCAAGTACATCTCAAATATAGTTATGGACTTAGACACCTTATCCAACAGTCTCCCACTTGGATAAGTCTAATAACTATAGTTGCAATTATGACTTCAGGAACCGACCGGCAATCGTAGCTCTTAAAACTCTGTTGAACTATGAAGCGACATTTTAGATAAGTGATCATAAAATCCTTTGTTCTAGATATCAGCCAGACAAATACATGGAACAATGTCTTACTTATTGTCCAGCAGTTTGTTTCCCGATTTCCGATTTGTTTGACATAGAACTTAATTGAACACATCAATTTAGTTCTGACCGGGCCCGGTACATAGGTCACAACAAAATCATCGAGGGGCCCAGATATCGCTTCTAATCCAAGAAGGAACAGATAAACTTCGACTCATATGCTTGTTCTGCTACTTGTTGAATTATACACAAAGGCACGTTTTATAACATCGAGTTACCAATGCGTTTTCGTACAATCAATGCATAAACAACTCATAGGCAACAACTCATATCTCTAGGTTTGAAGATTTATATGATATTACCGTCTCACGATCAGTCGAGATAAATTCCATGAAGTGATACAAGTCAGCGTGGGTTGAATCCAATACTCAGAACTTATGAGCACTCATGAGTGTTGTAGCAACTCTTGCTATGTCCAACATCTTAGACATCTACAAGCCAACTCATGACAATCTTGATTCATATCTACTTCCAACATATGACCGACTGTGGAGAGTTTGAATAATATGATATACCATAACATAATTATTCTGGAAGTCAAAACATGCAAAATGAAATGATAGTAAACGATTGACAAAAGATAGCAACACTTTACTCATAAATAAACAACAACTTTTATTCATCATCAAATGTCAATTACACTTTACAAATTTCAAAAAACTATCTAACTGCTAAAATTAATATCATCTATCAGCCCTATGTGCCTCGCATGCTGGAGATGCTTAACCCTACTCAGTCCCTTCGTGAGGGGATCTGTTGGGTTCTCATCCGATGATACCCTCTTTGCCACGAGGAGTCCTTCTTCCATTCGATGTCTGATTAAATGGTATTTCATGTCGATGTGTCTGGATCTTCCGTGATCCCTTGGTTCCTTGGCTAAGGCAACCGCACTATTGTTGTCATAGAAAATCTCCATAGGCTCCTTTATAGGTAGTACAACTCCAAGGTCTCCAATGAAGTTCTTTAGCCATATAACATCCTTTGCTGCCTCGCTTGCCGCTATATACTCTGATTCGCAAGTTAAATCAGCCACTGTCTCCTGCTTGGAACTTTTCCAAGAAATTGCTCCTCCGTTTAAGGTAAAGAACCAGCCTGACTGAGAGCGGAAATTATCCCTATCAGTCTGAAAGCTAGCATCACTATACCCTACTACTCTCAAGTCATCACTCCCACCGAGGGTAAGGACCCAGTCCTTAGTCCTCCGCAGGTACTTGAGAATGTTCTTTACCGCAGTCCAGTGATCCTTGCCAGGATTCCCCTGATATCTGCTGACCATGCTCAATGCAAAGGCCACATCAGGACGAGTACAAGTCATAGCATACATGATCGAGCCTAGAGCGGAAGCATACGGAACTCGACTCATCTCTGCTATCTCAGCCTCTGTACTCGGGCTCTGAGTCTTACCCAGTCTAGCGTTACTCTGGATAGGTAACTCACCTTTCTTGGAGTTCTGCATGTTGAACCTTTTCAACACTTTATCCACATAGGTGCTCTGACTAAGTCCAATTAGTCTTTTACTCCTGTCTCTCAAAATCCTTATCCCTAGGATGTAGGCAGCTTCTCCAAGGTCCTTCATAACGAAACACTTCCCAAGCCAGGACTTCACTTCCTGTAGAGTTGGGATGTCATTTCCTATGAGTGGTATGTCATCCACATACAGTACCAAAAAGCTAACTATACTCCCACTAGCCTTGACATATACACAAGATTCATCCTCGCTCCTCGAAAAGCCAAACTCTTTGACTTTCTCATCGAAACAAAGATTCCATCTGCGAGGTGCTTGTTTCAATCCATAGATGGATTTCTCAAGCTTACACACTCTATTAGGGTACTCTGCGCTGACAAAACCCTCTGGCTGACTCATGTAAACATCCTCATCCAACTTTACATTAAGGAAAGCGGTTTTGACATCCATTTGCCATATTTCATAGTCATGAAATGCAGTAATGGCTAGCATAACCCTTATAGACTTAATCTTAGCTACTGGTGAAAAGGTCTCATCATAATCAACTCCCGGAGTTTGAGAAAAGCCCTTTGCAACCAGTCGCGCCTTATAAGTGTCTACATTACTATCCATATCGGTCTTCTTCTTGAAGATCCATTTGCACTCGACTGTCTTACGACCTGGTACACTTTCAACCAAGTTCCAAACTTGATTGTCATACATGGACGGTATCTCGTTGTCCATAGCCTCTTTCCATTTAGCAGCCTCAGGGCCTGTCATGGCTTCCGTGTAGCTGTTAGGTTCATCCAAACTTACCAGTGTGCTATCACTGATAAGTGTATCACCTTCTGCAGCAATATGGAAACCATAGTAATGCTTAGGTGCATTCCTAACTCTTGTGGAACGCCTCAGAGATACAGACTCATCTGTCGGATCAACAGGAGTTTCCTCTTCAGGTTGATTGCTAGGGTTTGAGGTTCCTTCACCACTTGACTCTTGAATTTCTTCAAGGTCAATTTTTCTCCCACTGTTTCCTTGGCTTATGAACTCTTTCTCGCAAAAGACTCCTCTCCTTGCTACAAAGACCACATTGTCACTAGGTCTGTAGAAGAGGTAACCAAAGGATTTCTTTGGGTAGCCGATGAAAATACACTTCTCACTTCGAGGTTCGAGCTTATCGTGAGTCTCGCACCTCACAAAAGCCTCGCAGCCCCAAATCTTGATGTGATCTAGATTGGGAACTTTTCCAGTCCACATCTCGTGAGGTGTTTTGGCAACCTTCTTTGTAGGGACTAGATTAAGGATATGGGCGGCAGTCTCTAAGGCATACCCCCAGAATGAGATTGGTAGCGAAGCTTGACTCATCATGGAATGAACCATATCCAACAAGGTTCGATTACGCCTCTCAGCCACACCATTAAGCTGTGGTGTCCTGGGAGGTGTCAATTGTGAGACAATCCCACATTCCTTAAGATAGTCAAGGAACTCTGTACTAAGATGCTCACCACCTCGATCGTATCGAAGCATCTTAATGTTCCTGCCCAACTGATTCTCCATTTCCTGCTTAAACTCCTTGAACTTTTCAAAGGTTTCTGACTTATGCTTGATTAAGTAGACATATCTATATCTACTAAAATCATCAGTAAAAGTCACATAGAAGCGGTTAGCATCCCTTGTGGCAGTTCTGAAGGGTCCACACACATCTGTGTGTACAAGATCCAACAAACCTTCACCCCTAGCACAAGTACCAGTGAAGGGTGACTTTGTCATTTTCCCAAGAAAACAAGATTCACAACTATCATCCGACTTTAGGTCAAATGACTCCAAGACTCCATCCTTTTGGAGTTGGCCTATGCGTTTCTTGCTTACGTGTCCAAGACGACAATGCCATAATGATGTATTATCCAAGCTAGTGGAAGAATCGATACACAACACATTATTTCCTAGGTTATCTACAACCGACACAGTTTCATACACACCATCACAAGGTAATGCTTTAAAATAAAGAACATTATTAAAGAAAGCGTTAATACCACCACATTCATTATCAAACGAAAAGTTAAAACCTTGTTTGTACAAACCATGAATGGAAATAATATTTCTTGCCATTTCAGGCGAGTAACAACATTTATTTAAATCTAATGTTAACCCACTACTTAGCAACAAAGAATAAACTCCAATCCTGGTGACAGGTGTAACTTTCCTATTTCCCATGATCAATTTTATCTTCCCATGCTCCACATTCTCACTTTTTCTTAGTCCCTGCAAATCACAACATATGTGAATACCACAACCTGTATCAAGGACCCAAGAATTAGAATAGGGTGAGTTATTAGACAATATAGTGTAAATACCTGCATGGTTGGGTTTCACTTTCCCATCCTTAACATTTTGCAAGTACTGTGGGCAGTTTTGCTTCCAGTGTGACTTTTCATGGAAATAGAAGCATTCATCCTCTTTAGGGTTGGCAGAAGGAGTGACGAAACCTTTCTTGGTTCCACTTGAAGAGGAGCCATCAAGGGACTTTCCCTTGGTACCCTTCGAAGGGCTCTTCCTCTTCTTTCCTTTGCCTTGCCCGATTGCCAAGACAGGGGCGTTGGTAGGAGTAGGAGTAGAAGTAACAACCGATTTACCTTTAAGACCACTTTCCACGGTCTTCAAGAGTCCTTGAAGCTTGCTGAGTGTAACTTCCTCCTTGTTCATGTGGTATGTCATTCGGAATTGATCATAACACGAAGGTAAGGAGTGCAAAATGATATCAACTGCTAACTCCTCTGGTAAGTTCACATTCAGTTTTAGCAAACGGTCCACATACCTTTGCATTTTCTGCATGTGGCCCGTGATGGGTTCACCATCCTTCATCCGGGTTGTTATCATGGAGGAGATAATTTCATACCGCTCTTGACGAGCACTCTGATGGTAGTGGTCCATCAAGTCCTGGTGCATCTCAAAAGGGTAATAGTCTCATAGGACTTTTGGAGCTCGGCTGTCATTGTGGCCAACATGATACATGCCACTTTGGTGGCATCTCTTTCATGAGTCCTGTATTCAGCGATCTCCTCAGGAGTAGCAGATGACTCATCAAGTTCCTTAAGCTCCTTGTCGAGGACATATTCCTTGTCCTCATACCGAGTGACCATCCTGATGTTCCTGATCCAATCCATAAAGTTGGATCCATCAAAGATGACTCTCCCATAAAGATTCATGAGAGAGAAGGAGCTGGTAGGGTTTGAGCCAGAAGCAGCATTGTTGGAAGACATCTAAAAAGAAGAAAGACAAGTTTAGATTAGATATAAAGATAGTCCATAATAAGACACCCAAATGTAATATTAAGGCTAGGACCCACCACAATATTTTATAACTTAGAAGAGGGATGCCTTAATCCAAGCTATAAAATATTTGAAGGTAGGTGAATGACGATTCACCAATTTCCACCATGAAAACACTAAATAAATTATTAGGTTTTAATTGGTTTTGAAACTCCTAGATTCTTTGAGATTCATTGAACTTTTCAATGGCATGTTTCAATCTCGAGTGTGCCCTTCAAGTTTTGTGACTGAGATGCCGAGGATCACAAAACAAGGTGTGAAGTAACCATGCAAATTACTTGGTACTCTTAATGTTTATCACTCAATCGATGTGCCGGTTAACCACACGCGCTCCACCGACCTATGGTAAACCTTAAGCCACCCTTTGCCTACCTTGTTAAGTCCATGTTAGTGTGCCGGTTAACCACACATGCTCCACTAACGACTTAATCAAAGTGCAAAGTGTAATTTCATGGGCTAGCACCTTATTCACATTTTCCTAAAGTAACTAAGATTGGGAATTTATAAAAAAAAACATTTAGTTACTTTATAATCATCATACTTTTAATGAGGATTAAAGTCATTGTCCTACCCGTTCGGCTAACGACCCCCCACCAGTCAAGGAAGCGGTGGGTGAGAGTGGACACCCATTAAGCTGCCATTTTATAGGCAGCAACCTTATACCCCCCCCCCTTACAGACCGGCTTCGTGAATGAGGCCTACTAACGGTAAAACGACTTGTTCTTATACATATATAATTATTATTAAACGTATAATATTATAAAGTATAAGGGTTGAATTTTAACTTTTAAAATTCTAGGGGTTGGAACTAAAGTTTGCTAAAATGTGTGAGACTTTACATGTTCCAAAACTTGAGGGCAAGTTTTGTAACTTTCAAAACTTTTCATCTTTCATAACTTATGAGTTAATGATTTATTAAAATGAGAGACTTTTCATTTTATGTAACCTATGTGTTTCTTTAATGGACTTTAAAAGAGTGACTTTTGGTAATCCATAACTTGAGGGCAAATTATGGATTCCATTAAAACACATAATGATCAAGAATTAAACTAACAAGCAAGTTGCAAATAATTCCTATGATCTTCTGAACTCATAAGTGTATGAATATTCATATCAACAATTTCAAGAATCATAAAAAAACACATATAAGACTTGAAATTTTGATAATACCTATTGAAAATGGATTAGCACAACCATTACACCGTCTAAAACAAGTTTTATAAGACCAAAACAGTTTAGGGTAATGTTTCTAGTCCATTTCCAGCAGCAAAACACGAAAAAACTGGATCTGGGCATTCTACTCGTTGACTGCAAGAACCTACTCGACGAGTAGGATGATTTTACACATGGACTCGTCGAGTCCCCCCATGGACTCGGCGAGTTCCTTCAGCAGAATGCATAATTTTCGACTTCTTTCAACAATTTGCATCAAGTATCAAGAAAACAAGCCTAGGCTCTGATACCACTGATGGGTTTTGAGCATTCTAACACTCCTAAGGTGTACATGCAACTCTAGAAACCTTGGATCTATGTTTTACTAAGATACATGCAAATTTGTTTTTCCAAGGTTCTTAACCTAACTAGCATGGAATGGGGAACTTTGAAACATAATAAGCTAGTAGAGTTATATACCTTTTAGTAGTGGTTGATTGCTTGGAGTTTGAGAGCCTAGCACCAATAATGTGGATGCCTCAAATGGAAGTCACAAATCACCACAAACCTTGGAAACTTGAGAGAATAGTAGAACACTTCTAGAAATCGGCCACCCTTAGTTCTCACACCAAAAACTAGTGCAATTTCAAGTGCCAAGGACTCCTTTATATAGTGTGGTGGATTAGGGTTACATCCATGTAAACCCTAATACCCATGACCTTTCATTTCCATGAGATCCATGGGTTAAAGCTCCATGGACTACCCATGGACTTACCAGGCAAGCCTAGCCCATTCTAAATAAGCATTAGCCTACACTATATAAATACAAGAGTCCATATTTAATTAGTCACACTTTTGATCACTAAATTAATTCTAAATTAATTTTAGATCAATACTAATTAAATAATATGATTTCATATTAATATATTAGAACTTATAATATATTAATAAATCATAACTTATACTATTCTCAAAAGATTATCCATATAAATTGTTCGGGTGAAGTGCAACCCAAATGGACCATGCCGGGTCGGGTCAAGTACATCTCAAATATAGTTATGGACTTAGACACCTTATCCAACAATAACATGTATGGGTATTTTGGGAGAAACTTACTTGAGCTCGCTCGATTGCATGCACTACACCCTTTCTTGTATTGGAAAACGTTTTTTCCGTTATTAAATCATTTCTCTTTCATTTTTGAAAAATTTTACCAAATCCTCAGTTTGAGTTCAGACACACCCGAGAGTATGTCTGAATCCCTCAAACCAAGGCTCTGATACCAACTTGTAACATCCCAAATAAAAGACCCAAAAATTTCATTGTATTTAATAAAATCAGTATTTCAAAAACATCATCAATACAATCCCAATAAAACAAGTGTATCAATCGACCAAAAAAATCAGAGTAAATCATAAAACGTGAAACGAGGTGGTGTGTGCCCTGCAATCATCCCGAGCTCCTACCTTTGAAACCATAAACACCTGAAACATAAACTAAAAACCGTAAGCACAAAGCTTAGTGAGTTCCCCAATAACCACATACCATACATACATCAAACACATATTGGGCCCCCGCCCTCCATCGGGTCCCGCCTGGTATCGAGTCCCACTCAGCCTCGGGTCCCGCCCGACATCGAGCCTTGCTCGGCTTTAGGCCCCGCTTGGATTACATATCTGTCCATCACCAGGCCCCACCTAATATTGGGCCCCACCCGATACACACATAATCATATAACCATGTAATCATACAAACATATAATCTTACTAGCACATGCAATAATCATAGAGACTATAGCATACCATAAATTCAACGAGCCTCGCACGACATCGGTCGTAGCCCGGTAAGCATAAAAGCACATACTGATAACTAGGATTCAATATACTCATCAGGCCCCGCCTGGCATCGGGCCTTTCCCGGTAAGCATATCATGCATAACACATTCAAGTGTCACGCAGACATCGAGCATACTAACATATCAACCATGGGCCGGAATTGGTGCCTTCGACCCGCTAAACCCAGTGAGGAAACTCACCTCGACTGCTGAATCTCACTAAAAATCCCTGGCTGCTGGTCCAACGAGTCCCCGAGCTAATCAATACCAAAACAACACCCAATTAACATTTGGGTTCCAATCCATAACCATAAATCCATACTTGGGATAAAAAGACCATTTACCCCTAACCTAGCTTGGTCCAATACTAAGGCCCAAACTCACCATCTAAAAGGCCCAAAAGCCAATTATTCAACCAAGGCCCGATTATGGTCAAATTTTCCAAATTAGGCCCAAACCCCTTACATGGGCCTTACCCTAAAGCCCAACCATTTTTTCTTGTCCAAAACACTTGCAATTAGATGGCCCAATAAGAACTCAAACACCAAATCCCAAACTTGAAGCCCAATAATCCCACCTGACTGAGTACGTGGGGCGTACTCAGCTGTACGCTAAGTGTACACGCTATTTGGCTTGTACGTTGCCCGTACAGACTTGTACGTCCAACATACTCATCCATTAAACCAAACTCTACTTTATGGCCCAATAAGAACTCAAACACCAAAGCCCAAACTTGAAGCCCAATAATCCCACCTGACCGAGTATGTGGGGCGTACTCAGCTGTACGCTAAGTGTACACGCTATTTGGCTTGTACGTTGCACGTACAGACTTGTACGTCCAGCATACTCATCCTTTAAGCCAAACTCTACATTAAGCTCTTAATGCTTAAGTCCAGAAGTCCAAACCACAGATCTAAGTCCTAATAAGTGTCTAGAACCATAAACTCACTGACTTGGTGACTTTTCATGCCCCAAAAGAACCCTAACATACTCCGAAGGCCATAACTTTCTCATTATAAATCTGATTCCGATAATCCTTATATCCATAAAAAGGTAACGAGAAGCTCTATGCTTTCCTCAACTCATACCGGCCCTAAAATTTCCCGAACATGAATCCAATTTTCCATAAAAGCCTGAGCTGAGATATTACCAAAATACCCTTTGGCTCCAAAACACAAATCGAACACCCGGATCATCCAAATTACATCACCCGCCTCCAAATGAGGAACGATTCGGAACAGGGCGTTACATTAGGGATCTTGCTAGGATCTGCATTGTTGCTCATCAGCAAAGGATCATTAAAGAATATAATAAGAACATTAAAGTAAGAAGATTCTAAATAAGTGACTTGGTCCTTAGGAAGACATTCCAAAATACCAAGGATCCCAATGCAGGTAAATTGGCACCTAAGTCGGAAGGACCATATCTCATCGATTCAGAAGCAGGAAAATGGGCATATTGGCTAGCTACCCTTGAAGGAAACGTCTTGCCAAGATCCTGGAATGATATACATCTAAAAGCACACTTCATGTAAGTTGTATTAATCATTTTCCAACAAACTCAAGGTATACACTCTCTACCCGTTGCTTTTATCTGTTTCTTTTATTTGATTTTTCAAAGACCATTACCGACTTAAGCATCGGAGGGGCGTTAGCTTGGGTAATGTTTGAAACGTGCAGGAATCTAAGGATCCTAATTACCATGAATAGAGACCGATCATCTCTCATACGATTAAGGGTACTTAATCCCCTCTAAGGTTTAAAGAGTTAATGACCTTTTTCACACGAGATAAGGTTTCTATACCTCGCTTGGACACACAATATCTAACTATGGGATGTGAATAAGGGGATGATTTCATGCTTTAGTGAATTAGAAACCCTCTTATTTATGAACATATGTTAAGATCCTAAAGTAAGAATCTAAGGTTTATAACATTATCATGTTATCCGAAGTTAGGATCCTACCCAGTAAAATTCTAAGGTTTATAACATTATCATGTTATCTTATGAGTTGGGATTCTCCCTAGTTATTTTAGGATTTTCCCCAGTTATTTTGGCATTTTCCCTAGTTATTATGGGATTTTCCCCAGCTCTTACTTGAAGTCGGATTTTCCCCAGTTATTATTTAAAGTGGGATCTTCCCCAGTTATTTGCTAAGCAATATTTCTCTCAATTGAAAATCAAAATAAGGATCTTCAAATATCTCTTAACATGGATCCTTCTCTATGAAAACTCCATAGATCATATGGAACTAAAGGGATTATAACTCAAGACTTCTCCTAAATCAGAAGATTGTGAAACGTTAAGATCATCGGGATCTGTCTATCTTTAAAGTTATTTTTGCTACGTAATGATGAAGGGTTTATTCTCTTGAATATCTTAACTATTTTAAGATCCCAAATTGATAACTAACTATTTCAAGTTATTCGGATCTTAAGAGTTCTTGTAAAACCTGAACTTTTTAGGATCTTGATTGCATAAGGAGACTTAGCAGAAAATTAACTATTGTAGGTTATTAAGGATCCTAACATCTTGAAGATCCTAAAAAACACTACTCCTACAATCATATCAACCAGACAAGCAAAGAAGATATAAACATCAACAACCAAAGTGCATAAAATAAAAAGGGGTTTCCCAATAACCCCCAAAAGAGTGAAATATTTTCTACAAACTATAATATTTGAAATTGTTTTTAAAACATTAAAGCTACACTTTGGTTTGATAGTCCCCAGATGGGAGCATCTTTGTCTCTCTCTCTCTCTCTCTCTCTCTCTCTTCTCCCCTCGTCTTCTATGCAAGACCCTAACCAATATCAACAAGCTTGCCAGTCAACTTAGCCAAGGCTTCACGCCACCCAGCTACGTTCCAAAATCCTACATTCTCCATATCTTCTGTCGGCTTGAGCTTAGCTTCCTAGACAGCCACGACAACACTAGCCTTCGTTTCAGCAATCACCTCATCCATGTCACACCCCCAAAACCAGAACGGCGGAAACGTCTGGGGGCGGATGACTTCATGTACAGTATCATAATAGTTGAATATGAATGAAACATAGCAACCAAACATCATACATTACAATATACCAACATTCATTGTTTTACAAATTGTACTTGTTTAACAATTACACAAAAATAATCCCGATCCAAGGCTCGAGTACCTATTCACTAAGTCCCTAAGAATACAAGTCGTTTTGAAAAGCGTCAACATAGAATGTTGGTGAGTTCATAAGCATGTTTTTAGGAAAAACTTTGTAATATCTTTTCTTATAATAAGTGTAAAACTTCAGAAAATCCAATATTTTCTATAAAAAGTAGTTTGTGAGTTTCATTCCAAAACCGTGTATAATTGCATGCATGTCCTTTATTATCATTTGTTTGTATTTGAAAAGAGTGTATCCCCATAAAATCCTATATTTTCTGTGTATAAAAGTGTTGTGGTCTTAAAGCCCTAAGACCCGAGAGGTGAAATCAGTTTTCAAAGTATACGAAGCATAGCTTGGTGGTTTGTGAAAACTAGTTGAGTGTAAATTCTTCGTAAATTCCAATAATGTGGTTATTCTCTGTGTGTCTTTTCCTTGTAGAGTAATGAATAAATCCAGAAAATCCAATATTTTCTTAATAGAGAACTGTAGTCTTAAGCCCTAAGACCATGATGAAAATGAATAGCACGTAGACATTAGTATATAGTTTCATTTCTTTTAATAAAACTAACGAAGTAAAGCTTCCCGTAAACCAAAATGGTGTTATTCCCTATGTGAGTCGCTATAACCATACTAATATGATGGAGTGTCTGTCTTGACGCTCTTCAGGCATCGGTTTCGAAGAAGATATTTGTCACCCTAGACTTGCCTAGTCTAGCTGTAGCGAACAGCTCAGGTGTGGGATGTCAACCCCGTATAGATCTATACACAAACTCCCGTTCTCCCTCCAGGAGACTCTAGTTATAACTAACAGGACTTACCACGTACGCTAGGTAGGTACGACTAAAGGAGAGTCTCACAAGAGCCTTAACAGATTTACATAAACTATGACTTCTCTTTCTTGTAAACGACTTGAGTATATCTAGTGTAATTGAAAACATTCATCTGATCACGTGTATACGCACATGCAAGTTATCATGTCTAGGTGTTTTCAAAAAGTTATATCCTTTAAAACTTACATCTAAACACAAGTATAAGCACTTTTAGTAACTTAAAACAATTTTCTGGTTTTTGGCTTTTCTGTCCCTGTTCTTAGAAAAATTATAGAAAAATCAACGTAAGTCAAAATTTGTATCCGTAAACTCTGTGAGTTTGGAAATTGAGTCTACTTTGTTCACAATATTTTTCATAATTTTTAATGGCTTCAAACCAGTGTGAAGTTGTTCATCTTCACAGACTGGTCCGAGATTATCCCTGAAATGATAGGCAGTTTTATAAAAATCGCCAAAAATTGTAGAAAAATCGTATGAATGCGTGAGTGTAGTCATTTTAAAGGTATAAACCTGAAAGTTTTTCATGTAAAACATTTTTGAAAAATAATACATTCAAGGTGGTCAAAACAGTACGTGAATGACACATAACTTTTCTGTTCAAAGCTGTTGGTTAAGTTTAGGTTATGCATGTTTGAATACAACACTCATTTTTGCTATATTTGAGTGTATAATCCCAGATCGACAAGTATCCATACAATATATATGTTAAAAAACACCTTTCTCATGATTTTTATGAAGATCTATGTCATAAACTCTATGTTTAAGTAAAAACTCAAAAGTTAAACACACAACACAATGGTCCATGCAATTATCCAATGGTTAACCAAGACTTTGACTTGTATCCCCCCCCCCAAAGAGTATGAAAACATGAAAAATAGTGGGGTATGAATCTCACCTTGATGGTTTTTGAGAGTTAGATGAAAAGGAAGATGAAACTTTGAACCTAGCTTGAGTTTTTGGTGAGATCTCGAAATGGAGGTGGTTCTAAGGTCCATATTCACGAAAAAGAGAGTGTAAAGGAAAGATCTTAGCATATATTGAAGTAAAACACTTGAGTTTTAGTCTATAACTTACCAAGTTATGAAGGCTTGAAGAGAACTTCTTGAAACACACTAGTAACTCATGATTTTTGAAGAAGGATGCGAGAGTTCTTTGAGTTTTTGAGAGAAAAATGAAGTAAATGTATGAGTTGGAAATGGAGAGTGGAGAGGGGATAAGGGTGTTTGGCCGATTTTAGAGAGGAGGGGAGATTAGGGCTTTGTTATTTGTTGGTTAACCATTCTTCCTAGATGTATGTAGTGTAATTGGCCTAGTTACATGTTGTATAATGTGGAGGTGTCACCGTGTTTACCCAATGTGAACTTTTCTCTCCTTTTTTTATTAAAAACCGGTCGGCCGAAAGGAGAAGTAGAAGGAAAAGTTTTGGGCTTGAAGGGCAACCGAGAACACCCTAGGCCCAATAGCGTTTTCGGTTGGCACAAGTTTTTGGGCTTGGATTGGGCCCAAAATGGTTATGGCCCAATAATAGGTCCAAAAGAAATTGATTGGGTCCAATAAAGATTTATGA
This sequence comes from Lactuca virosa, assembly GCF_052849685.1. Taxonomy (NCBI): domain Eukaryota; kingdom Viridiplantae; phylum Streptophyta; class Magnoliopsida; order Asterales; family Asteraceae; genus Lactuca; species Lactuca virosa. The sequence continues at coordinate 32,989,049 of NC_136432.1, read as the reverse complement.
TTTAGATTGAATTCCCAATAGAGAGTTTTTGGCCCATTAAGCTTTAAAAATAATTCTTCACGGCCCAATAAGGGTCTTACGACCCAAAATTATGTTAAATAAGAATTTTTGGCCCATTAGAAAGCCCAATAATGGATTGCAACCCATTGATACTAAAAATAAGGCTTTAGATCCCAGAGGATCAACTTGAGAGGTTATCGGCCCATTAGGGCCCTATAGGAGAGTCTTGGCCCAAGTAGGGGTTTTGGGCCAAGAAAACTTGGACTAAGGCCCAAAGTTGAGTAATCTTAGCTTATCGGGTTAGGTTTTGGGCTTATACAAGGAGATTATATTGTTCAGGAATTCACATCTTAACCTAATTTTTCCAGCCGTGACATCATCCCCCCGTTAAAGGGAATTTCGTCCCGAAATTTGTTCTAAAGCAGCATCCCAAGTACTAAGGAAAAGGTGTGAGTGTCTCGTTTTTGTCTAGTCTCTTCGTTCTTAGGAGAATTTAAGTCTTTGCTTAGTGTTCTAGTGGACCTTTGCTACTGGCCTTTGACCTTGCTCCTTTGGTTTCCCGGTCCATTATTTCTATGAGTTCTTTGGATTGGATGCATGTATGATAGGATCTACATTGTTGAATTCAGACGGTAGTCGGAGTATATAAGTTACTGGCCAATACTAGCAGGGATTTCAAAGGTTCGATGTGTCTCGGGTTCAATTTCCTATGCTTTCCTAAGCGTATTATCACTTTCCAGATGGGGACTTTTAGTAGTGTACGATTACTGATTTGGGATTCCAAGGCTTCTGTCGTTGCTTGCTTAGTACTTTTGTCAGATTTTGGATGCATCTAGTCATGTTCGAGTTTGGATGATTTCTTCGGTTGTCTCCCTGGGGCTTTCGGGGTCGGTGACAGTGTCCTCAGGTACTTTCCCTTTGGCTAGTTGGGTGTTGGTGACCTCAGCCCAATATAGAGGTATTTTGCCTTTGCGTCCTATATGGTGAAGTGAATGGGTGGTCACTGTTAATGAGGATCGTGTACTTGATGCCCCAAAAGTAGTGCCTCTAAACCCTAAGGCGAACACTATTGTCGCTAGGGTTAAGGTCGCGTAATGTAGTTGGTCTCATACTTTTTAGGTTGTCATGGGAGTTTCCTACTGCGGGATTCTGACCTAGTGGGATGTTGATCTTTGCTTGTTTCTGAGGGCAGGTCTAGTAAGTCTTCGATTCAGGATAGGGGATATTGATCCTTGAGGATGGGTTCATTTGATTCTTAGTAGTCAGTGGTCCTATGGACACTTAGCCTTTCCTCTTTATGAGTTGGATAGGCGATCTCTGAGGTTCAAGTCTTTGTTTGATAACTCTCATACTTACTGGGTCGTTCCATCGACCGGATACCTTCGGTGTTTATGTTGGTATTAAGTGGACTTGGTGGTCTGGCTCTGGAAATGGTTCCATGAGTTGAGTCGATTATGAACTCATCTTGGCATATAGGTGGCATTTCCGAAAGACTTTTTGGGATCTACTTCGGAAAGGTTATAAATCTCTAGATTACCCTCGGTGTCCTTTGTTTCATGTCTCTTATCTCTATTGTGGGCTAGGAAAGAGTGTGGTATTTCTTACATAGGCACTTAGGAGTCTAGATGTCAGGGATAATTTGAGGATTGTCGTTATAAGTTGTAGGGGTTTCGTTAATCGTTTGGTTACGGCGAAGAGTCTCTTTGTGACACAGGAATTTTGCATGGTGAGGATCAAGTCAGCCCACGTCAATTGACACTGTTGGGCTCCTTATCGTAATAGATGTTGGATTGATCTGAAAGGGATGGTTATTCGAAATGATAGTGTGTTCTATGTACATGTAACGTCCGTAGATCCGGGCTAGTCAATTTAGAGATAATAGGGGTCGAAAACGACTTTTTGAAAAAAGATTTTTTAGAATAAATAATCTTAACCAAGTTTTAGAATACGTCTCAAGGGTTTCGTACATATAAAGAACGTTGAAATCCGAGTTATAACGAAGAAGTTATGGTCCGTTGAAGTTTTACGGAAAAACCGGCACGACACCGGGAGACGTAAATAGTGAATTTACGATGGAGAACTTTTTAGCCTTAGAAATCTAAACAAAAGTTGTAGTATACGTTAAACCGAGAACATACAAAAAAAAGAACGCCCAAATCTGACTTCGTATGAGGAAGTTATGAATTTTTTAAGATTTGGCTTAGCAGTGCACAGCCCGAAACTCGAATTTTAGATCGAGCGGTTTTTGGCCTACGCGACCTAAATGAGAATTGAAGATATCATTAATAGGAACTCAACGGTAAAAAGACAGATGAAAACAAAGTCGGTATGTAGAAGTTATGAATTTTACGCAGACATTTAACAGTATAATCTCCTCGTACTGTTAAATTTAAGATCGGTCGAGAGTTAGCCGACAGAGTCAAAATGAAAGTTGTAGATCTTATTTTTACCTACACGTGGATATAAATAACGTCAAAAACGGAAGTCGTATGTGAAAGTTACGGATTTTAGAAGTCGGAAGTGTGGTGTGCGAAAATGGGTGATGTGGCACAATCTTGGCCATTGCTTTCTCCCCAAGTCTTGCCACTAAATGGTGACATGTGGCACCAAGTTCAGCCATTTTTCACCCTATAAATAGAACCTCTCCCACCCTCATTTTCTTCACATCTTTCCCATTCTTTCTTCTCTTTACTCTCTCTCTAGAACCTCTATCTAGCCCCGAAACCCCCCAAAAAGCCTAGGGAACCTCCCTAGCACGAGGCGGAAGCCCCGGAGTGCTCGACGGCTCCGAGAAGAAGAGCTTTTCGGCTCGGGAATGCTGCTCCAAGCAAAGCCCGGTTTTCTATAAAACCCGCTGTAAGTGAGCTACGCCTACGCTATTTTTAATATAGCTTTTATTTAATTATAGTAACGTTATTAGGAACTTATAATAAGTACTTGGGCTATTATTATGGGTTATATAAGTATTGCTTAACGCTTATATAATAGTAATAATAGCTAGACTATTAATTAGTCTCGGCGAATAATAGACTAAACTCTAGTGGTAATAATACTAGGATTCGTCGAAGGAAATTATTTTTAAGAAGCGAAGCGCTGTCTGAGTTCGGAATCACCACCTTTTCAAGTGAGTGCATAGTCACTTTCATCTTACACATAGATATGAAGTATTTTATGTAAATTACGTGCTACGTGTGCATATTATTTGTATACTTGCTATCTATGTTGGATGAACGATTTTATACATGTTTTAAATGATTTAAACTGTATATGTATTTTATATCTACAAAATGTGTTGGGTAAAACATGGGTAGATGTAATAGTTGCTGTGTGACAAAATAAAATAATGAGAGGCCTCGTTATAGATGTTATTGATGATCCAGTCATCTAGCGGAGTATAGATGACGACCACGGACAATTCTAGACAGTCCAGTGGAACGCTAGCAGGCTTGCAACCTGTAGGTGTTTATTTGAACTATGTGTTTACCAGCAGTACTCCATCCCCCACATGGTTTCCTTATTTGACATGAATTGCTGAGGAACCCCCGAAGCATGTGTTGTCACCCCGATGAAAGTCCTTAGACTAGGTCCCTTGTGTTAGATGTTTTAGGGACGAAAAGTGAGGATAACGGGAACGGGTAATCGGGTTTGTTTGGTTTGATAAAGTTAATAAACTTATTTATTGTGGGTTGAAAACCCTATGTACTCACCAGGTTTCCCAACCTGACCCACTCAGTTTATTTAGATCACAGGTGTTGATATGAAGTCACATTACACTGAGAGATTAAGGAGATATAAATCACTAGTGATAATGAATGTAAGTTCTGTTTATGCTTATGTTTCTGTATTGACGATGACATCCCAAATGTTTTAAAATGAATAAAAATACTTTTCTTCGGAAATGCTTTGATAACGTATTTATCATGTTTTACTGGGAACAAATTCTGCAACATTTTTATTAAAAGAGGTACTCTGATTTTTATAAAGCATAAACAAAATCGGTCTTTTCTGGCCGTGAAAATGGGGATGTCACAGTACACGTTTGTAATGTTACCAATTTCGTCCTTGGTATTACTATTGTGAGTATCTTGTACCACATTTAGCGAGTATTTTCGGTGTGCGCGCTCCGAGTATTAGTGAAGAAGTTTCATAGTATGGTCCCCACCAGGCCTCTCTATAATCGTTTGGCGGGTATGAATCATGTATAGTTAAGAATGGAAGACTATCGACTGAGGGGCTCTGTCCTAGATCCACAACCACACAAGGAACAGGAAATAGAACGGAATCACGCACTCCAAACCTTTAGAATCTCAATTATATATGACCCTAATATATACACTAAGCCATCGTAGCTCACCTGTAAAGACCCTTGGTTTTTATACGAATGATATGTCTCGTTCGGACGAGAGAGTAATCTATAATTATTGACTAAAGCCTTTGAATATCTTTATTGGGAAAACGTACTGCTGCTCACAGGTGATTTTGGGAGGGTCTCTCCTCTAGTGATTGTCAGCACTCTACCCTCCCTGCTAGAGTTTCTTGTTATTGGACAGTCCCTCCTGAAGTGTCCAAATTCATCACACTCGTAACAGGTCGGGCTCATTCTGATGTTGGGGGTCTGGGGGATTGGTCGTGCTGATGCCCTGCAGGAATGGGTAGGGTGCCCCTTCCTATTGCAATTCTTGCAGTGTAACTTTCGGCAGGCTCCATAGTGATGAAAATTACACTTGTTAAACTTTGGGAGGGTTCCGACGTATCGACGGACCGGAGTCGGTGTGGCAGGTGTTGTGGCAGCATGAACCGCAACTGTCTGTTGTCTCTTCGAGGGCTCTTGTGTTGTTTTATCCTTCCTCTCTTTTTGGTACTTTCTTTTCTTGCTCTTAGGTTTGTGGTCGGGGGTGTCCCTGTAGGCAGCCCCTCGTTAGTTCCCTTGGTTATTACTACGCTTGGAGTTGTTGATACCTTTTTCGTTTTCATCTCCCTTTATGTTGTTGAGTTGTGCCATGACAGTTGTCACTGCGGCTTGGAAGGTAGCGGAGTCTATTTGTAGGATCGGTGTTTCGCCAGTTGGCTGGTTGTTTCCATGGGAGGACATAATTCGGTGTTTCGACAGAAGCTTTTGAGAGCTACGATTGTTGATCAGTTCCTGAAGTCATACGCAATAATAATTTTAGACTTATCCAAGTGGGAGACTGTTGGATTAATGTCTAAGTCCATAACTATAATTGGTAAGACTTGACCCGACCCGGCATGGTCCATTTGGGTTGCATGGCATCATGCATTTGGATAGACTATAATGAGAGAAATAACACTTAAGGTTGGTTAATATATTATAAGTTCTAATATATTAATAAGGTTATTTAATTAGTATTGATCAAGAATTAATTTGGAATTAATTAAGTGATCAAAAGGAGACTAATTAAATATATGGGTTGATTGTGTAAATCATTCATTCTTATATATGTGGGCTTGTGATCCAAGATTCCTTATGTTGGACTAAGTCCATGGGGTGACCCATGGATACTCCATGGAGGTTAAAATCCATGGAGCATAAGGAATGGGTAAAGTTATGAGTTACATGGTGTAACCCTAATAGCCACCATATAAAAGAATCCCATGGCTCAAGAAATCGTGCACTAATGTGTGAGTGTGAGGGCTAGACGATCTCAAGGAGTGTTCAAGTTTCTCTCAAGTTATTCCAAGTGTATTTGGTGTTGTGTGAACCATTTGAGGTGTCACACTTGGGGCACTAGGCACTCAAGCTTCATGAAGACATTCTACATCAAAGAGGTATGTTTTCTATCTTGTTATATTTATTATTTTGTATGCTAGATTAGGATAATACCTTGGATGTTCATAATTGTATGTATAATAGAGAAAACATAGATCCAAGGTATTTAGGGTTGCATGTACACTTAGGAGTGTTAGAATGCTCATAACCCAACAGTGGTATCAGAGCCTAGGCTTGTTTTCTTGTTATACTTGCAAAAGTAGCTGAAAAATCGAGTTGGATGCATATATTCGATTGTTTTGGCTGGAATTGGACTAGGAACATTACCCTAAGATGTTTTTGGACTTATAAACTTGTTTTTGATGTGGTAATGTTCATGCTAATCCAATTTCTAAGATAATTGTCATAATTTCAAGATTTGTATTAGTTTGTATGTTCATGCTAATTTCTTGAAGATTGATGATTTGAATTATCTTGTTCTTATGAGGTTCTTAGATTAATAGAAAAGTTGTGTGAAATAGTTGTTTTCAATCCATTTTAATCTAAGAGTTGATTCCAAAGTGTGTTTTTGTAACTTGTCCTCAAGTTATATGAAAAGTCACATTTAAGAATCATAAAACTCATAAAAGTTGGCAAAGGTTACAAAATGAAGAGTCTAGTTCTAATTAAATGGTTTTATGACTCCATAACTTGTCCTCAAGTTATGGAGGTTCAAGAGTCTCTTCATTAAATTAAAAAAAAAAAGTGTAACCTTAATTAGTTCCATAAGTTACAATAAAAAAAAAGTTATTTTTTTTATTAATTAGTTTAAAGTCTTCCATAACTTGTCCTCAAGTTATTGAACTTGAAGAGTATTTTTTTTTTAATTAAAACTACTTTAAACTCATAAGTTATGGAATTAATTAGTTTTTGAATAGTTTCAAAACTTGCCCTCAAGTTTTGGAATTTGAAAAGTTTTCACTTATGAATACTTTAATTCCAAGTTAGCCCTTAGAATTTTAAAAGTTAAAATTCAACCCTTATACTTTATAATATTATAAGTTAATAATATTTATATATATGTATAAGAGTAAAGTCAGTCTTACCGTTAGTAGGCCTCATTCACGAAGCCGGTCTATAAGGGGGGTATAAGGTTACTGCCTATAAAATGGCAGTTTAATGGGTGTCCACTCTCACCCACCGCTTCCTTGACTGGTGGAGGGTCGTTAGCCGAACGGGTAGGACAAGGACTATAATTCTCCTTTCATTAAAAGTATTAATGATAAATACTAAGTAACTAAACTCTTATTAATACCCAATCTTAGTTACTTAGGAAAATGTGAATTTGGTGCTAACCCATGAAATTACACTTTGCACTTTGCTTAAGTCGTTAGTGGAGCGTGTGTGGTTAACCGGCACACTAACCTGGACTTAACAAGGTAGGCAAAGGGTAACTTAATATTTATCATAGTATCGGTGGAGCGTGTGTGGTTAACCGACACAATGATTAAGGGGTAAATATTAAGGGTACCAAGTATATTTGCATGGTTATTCACACCTTGTTTTGTGATCCTCGGCATCCCAGTCACAAAACCTGAAGGGCACACTCAAGATTGAAACATGCCTTTGAACAGTTCAATGAATCTCAAAGATCTAGGACTTTCAAATCCAATTAAAACCTAATAAATTATTTCGTTTTTCATGGTGGAAATTGGTGAATCGTCATTCACCTACCTTCAAATATTTTATAGCTTGGATTATGGCATCCCTCTTCTAAGTTATAAAATAGTTTGTTGGGTCCTAGCCTTAATATTTCATATTGGGTGTCATATTAAGGACTTTAAATCAACTATCTTGAATATCTCCCAAAAAGATGTTTGGTCTAGACATTTATGATCTTCCCAAATCTCTTGAAACAAGCTTTCCTAAATGAAGATGATGTCCCATGGATTTCATATTTCTTTCACCTCCTCCAATTATTCTCCCTAACCCACAAGTTCCTAAAACGTTTAAGGTCACTCAAGCCCTATTCGCAAGGCAAGGTCTAGGTGTGATCACATCTTGGAGATGTAGTCACATATTGACAAGCCGGGAGAGTTGGGTGTCAAAGTCTTGAGAAAGTTGGTGGCTCAACTACTTTCTAAGTCACATAGTGAGTTCTTTTGGGAATCCTATGAAACAGACTAAGACAAGACCCTTAATGATCTTATCTATTTGCTAAGATCAACTTCCTAAAACGATATGGACATTGACAATAATGACATTGGATATCCAGTAAAGCTCTCTCTTCCCAATGGAAAGGGATCGGCCATAGTCAACTCGGTAGACCCAATGGTAAAGAGAGAGGCGAAGTCTGAGATAGTCCCATTATCAAGGGTCCATAGGTAACTATTGCCAAAGGAAGGGGCATTGGTTACGAAGCTGCCAAATTTACCTAAGGATGTTCAAGTCAATAAGTTTGGCTCTACTTCAGGTAAAGTCCATTGTCTAACTCTATTAAGTACATGTTGATTCTGATCGCGAAGATGGATTTCAATCGCATGGTTCGGTGATCAGAATTTTGGGCTATTACTTAAGAGTTATGATATTTATATTGCTTAGGAATAGATAACAACAAGGTTTTCATATGTATTGTAAGGATAAGTTTTTCCGCAAAGTTTTAAAATAAAAGAAAAAGGTTTTGATTTTATTTATTTTAAGTATCCTTACAATGGCATTTATGAAAAGATGTTGCTTATAAGATTCCATTGATAGCAATATTGGAAAAATGGATTTGATTCTTTCGGTTGTGGTAGTGTCTAATATTACCAAATAAGGAAAGATTCTCATCACCCAAGGTTCAATTGGACCGAAACTTGGAATCATGCAAGTTGTATAGTATGATGAATGAGAACTTTCAGCTTGGAAAATTAAGACTAATTCCTTATGTGAATAAGGAAAGGACTAAGGGATCGAGTACACATTCTTGTGCACTGGTCAAGTCCACCACAAAAGATCAAGAAGACTATTCGTCATGATTTACTTAAATTCAGTAAATATGGTTATACTTATAAGTTTAAGTATAAGTCTATAGCATTGGAGAAGTTTCAATGTGAGACAGAACGAATAAGAAGAATCAAAGAATGGCAGAAAGATAAAAGTTTCTCAAATCTGAAAAGATGGGAGAGTACTTTAGTATCATGTTTATGATCATCTTAATGATTAAGATACCATATCACAATTGGTCCTCTAAAGTCATCTTAGTGCATTCTTATGACTAAGAAGAGGAGTCATGAATTGTTGAAATGGTTAAATCAAAAAGATGAGTCATACTTCGTTCCAAAACAATTCTTAGAGTCATACTCCAAGATTGTAACTTGAGTGACATATCTTAAAGAGGGTTTGTTAACACTAGTCAAATGTAAGAGTAAAAGGTTATCTACTCTTGTACATTTGAAATTGGTAAGTTGTGATGTTTTGGATAAAACAGAGACCAACTTAGGCCAATTGTGTAAAGTGTTAGTCTTGATAAAGAATCCGCACTATCTCTTCAATATTTGACAAGGGAGTCTTATATGTCAAGAGGACAGTGGGAGTCTTAAAGCTCTTGAAAGTTTCAAGACTTAATCAAGAATAAAACCTAAAGTCCTTCACTAGCACACGACTTGAGGTTTATAACCTATCGTGTTGAAATTTTTGTGCCTATTCAAGTTGGCTTTGCATAGGAGTTCTGAGAGTTCTCAATTGGTTGCACAACTACTTGGAAGCACTGGCAGGCACCTGAGCTGCCAAATGGCAAGAATTTAAGATTGCACAAGTTTAATCAATATGAGTTTGGATTTGTCACTAACCTTGTCTTGTGATTATGGTTTTGACAAATCCACATGGATAAGAACACATACACTATTAAATCTAAGTGTCATAAGGTTTCTCTCCGATTCATGAAAATGATGGTGAGGAAACACTTTCACTAAGTAGATTTTAGCTAGATAGCAATTGTGATATTTGCATTCTCAAAGTCGTTAGTGGAGCGTGTGTGGTTTACCGACACACTAACATGGACTTGTGAAAAGTGGCAAAGGTCTAAACAATTGAGACTATGATTACGGCATCCCTTTTCATAGTTCTAAAATTGTGTAGACACACATGTGAGCTATCTAAGAGAGGTGTATGATTTTGATAAAGTTTTATAAAAACAATCTAGTATCAGAAATCTGAACTTTGGTAAGAAAGTCAGCTGATTTCTAAGTACATGCCAAAGCTAGTGGGAGCATAAGTGTTATGCTAATAATCATCATGTTAGTGGGAGCATGATAATTATGACAAAGGTTGCAAGTTAGCAATGTTAATTATAGAAAACAAAAGTTTCAATTCGTGAGGTTGCAGGGGTTGAAAAAGTTGTTTTGCTATAATTAAGGGAGAGGAAATTATACTTCATTTCAATTCTAAAAGCTTAGATTGAGATTTTAATCGTATTTAATCAAGGATATATATATGAATTTCATGTTGGAATGGCTCAACATAAGGAAATTCTATATATGGTTCCATTATTTGCGTTCTAAAATTCGATTATGATTACGACATCCCTTTTTATAATCTGAATTTTGAGAACTTGGCAAATTGAAATGGAAATATTATAGCAAAAGACTGGTTTAGTCTTTATGTGAGACATCATGAATCGTGTCCCATATGCTTCGGATATAGGATCGATTACATGTGCTATATTCATCCTTTCTAAAATTTTCCAAATGCCTGAGGCATTATGAAGGGAAAAGGTCTAGAATTGGATATGACTAAAATGATTAAGCAATTGTCGAGGACAATCTAAGGTTTACCAAAGATTGGTTGCTCAAGGACAGTTGGAAGTATAATGTTAATTCTGGAATGACCATATTGACATAATCTGTAAGGAGGCAACTCTTGTTCAGAAGTGATAGTCAAAATGGAATATGGAAATGTTTCAAAGTTAGAAATTATTCAATCTGTGTAAGATTAGGAAACTTAATGAAAGAAGGATGTTTCCAAGGAGCTGATCTCCTTTGGAATGCTCTGTAATGATTGTTGTCAAGTCTTTCTGACTTTGTGCATAATCATTAAGAGGATCAATGTTTCAAAGAGGTATGTATTCTATCTTGTTATATTTATTATTTTGTATGCTAGATTAGGATAATACCTTTGATGTTCATAATTGTATGTATAATAGAGAAAACATAGATCCAAGGTATTTAGGGTTGCATGTACACTTAGGAGTGTTAGAATGCTCATAACCCAACATAAGCTTCGTGCTTACGGTTTACAGTTTTGGTTTCAGGTTTCATCGATTTGGAAATGAAGGGCTCGGATTGATCGCAGTGCACACACCTATGATTTCCACAATGATTGATTTTGGGATGAACTCTGATAAATGTTTTACTTAATGATGACTTGAGGCGTTTGAAATAAATGGTATAAATGTGTTAGCTATATTAAAAATGAAATTTTTACCCTTGATTTTTGGGTCGTTACATGATTCTGGGAGGGTCTCTCCTGTAGTGATTGTCAGCACTCTACCCTCCCTGCCAGAGTTTCTTGTTATTGGACAATCCCTCCTGAAGTGTCCATATTCATCACACTCATAACAGGTAGGGGTCATTCTGATATTGGGGGTCTGGGGGATTGGTCGTGATGATGCCCTGCAGGAACGGGTAGGGTGCAGTGTAACTTTCGGCAGGCTCCATAGTGATGAAAATTACACTTGTTACACTTTGGGAGGGTTTCGACGTATCGACGGACCGGTGCCGGTGTGGGAGGTGTTGTGGAAGCATGAACTGTAACAGTCAGTTGTCTCTTCGAGGGCTCTTGTGTTGTTTTATCCTTCCTCTCTTTTTGGTACTTTCTTTTCTTGCTCTTAGGTTTGTGGTCGGGGGTGTCCCAATAGGCAGCCCCTCGTTAGTGCCCTTGGTTATTACTATGCTTGGAGTTGTTGATACCTTTTTCGTTTTCATCTCCCTTTATGTTGTTGAGTTGTGCCATGACAGTTGTCACAGCAGTTGTCACTGCAGCTTGGAAGGTAGCGGAGTCTATATGTAGGATCGGTGTTTCACCGGTTGGCTGGTTGTTTCCATGGGACGACATAATTCTGTTGCATGAGGAGAAAAGAGGACATAAGTAGCCAAGATTAGTTCTAGTTGTATTCATCTATTTATATTCCCATATAAATTTCACGTGTGGTTGTATGATTCTAAATGCTTCGACCTACATCCCGATGATGTATTTATGGCAAAGAGTAGAAATAGACATTGTACGAACGCTAAGATTATCATAATAGAATATAGCTATCAATACAATTAGTGAATTCGGATTACATGGATTCTTGGAGGGCGCACCTCTCTTGATTTACGACTACTAGTTGTAACGAAAACATAATAAACCTAAGACATAGTTCGTGTAGTGTAGTGACTCTCATATGCCGAAGTGGCGCACCAGGCGCCCACCCATTTCGCTCATTTCACGAGTGGCCTCTTCCGCTCTCTGTTCTGCTAAGGCTGCCCTAGCCTTAGCCTCAATGAGTTATTGCCTTCGTGTGATCACTTCCTCCTCTATGGAGTGTAGACGATCGGTGCGGTCCTCCTGCTCTGCGGGCTGGATTGGTATTGCTCCCGATGGGTAAGGCTCGCTAAGGATTCCTCCGGCACCCTCATCCTCGCCTGACTCCTCATCGGAATCGTATCCCTCGTAGTTCATCTCCAGGTACTCCTCAGGACCCACTTCTAGGTTTTCTTCATGAGCCTCTCCTGGTTCTTCCTCGATCCATTCGTTGGCCACTACGGCAGGGTAATAGGGGTCTTCGTGGTGAGATTCATCCATGTTGCATATGCGAGAATAGAGATAGGAGATACATGTAGGAGGTTTAAGTGTGGAGGTCATATGGTATTCTAAAGTACTATTACAGCATTACATGTTTGATCCTAGGGTTTCCTGGTGTACGAAATCGATAAGTTTTTTTTTAGACTTGTTGTTACTGTTTGGTATCATAAAATACTCCCATAGTATTTTAAGCTTTATGTTTGGTTCTAATGCTCCTTTTCATGTAAAGTGGATAAGTTTTAGACTTGTTGCAATACTACCCTCACTCCCAAACACATGTTGGTCGTATCTAAAATAAATATAGTTGATCAGGCTATATTTATCCCAGATATGATTAGATAACTGTCCAGGTTTGACTGTAGTGTTCAACATCTAAATACTTGTGTTTCGCTCTTATTATGATACGGTTCTAGCAAGTATATATACTTTTAGAAGATACTTATATCCTTAAGGTATACTTTTAGTCAGAGTGTTTTAGTCCCATTGTATTTATAGTTGTATATCTTGTATGGTTAGATATACTAGTTCACTATAAACAATGCTCTGATACCAATCTGTCACACCCCCAAAACCAGAACGGCGGAAACGTCTGGGGGCGGATGACTTCAACTATAGTATCATAACAATTGAATATGAATGAAACATAGCAACCAAACATCATACATTACAATATTCCAACATTCATTGTTTTACAAATTGTACTTGTTTAACAATTACACAAAAATAACATAAAGTATGGTTGCTCAAAAGGTAGTAAAATAATCCCGATCCAAGGCTCGAGTACCTGTTCACTGAGTCCCTGAGAATACAAGTCGTTTTGAAAAGCGTCAACATAGAATGTTGGTGAGTTCATAAGCATGTTTGTAGGAAAAACTTTGTAATATATTTTCTTATAATAAGTGTAAAACTTCAGAAAATCCAATATTTTCTATAAAACGTAGTTTGTGAGTTTCGTTCCAAAACCGTGTATAATTGCATGCACGTCCTTTATTATCCTTTGTTTGTATTTGAAAAGAGTGTATCCCCATAAAATCCTATAATTAATAGTGTATAAAAGTGTTGTGGTCGTAAAGCCCTAAGACCCGAGTGGTGAAATCAGTTTTCAAAGTATACGAAGCATAGCTTGGTGTTTTGTGAAAACTAGTTGAGTGTAAATTCTTCGTAAATTCCAATAATTTGGTTATTCCCTGTGTGTCATTTCCTTGTAGAGTAATAATGAATAAATTCAGAAAATCCAATATTTTCTTAATAGAGAACTATAGTCTTAAGCCCTAAGACCATGATGAAAACGAATAGCACGTAGACATTAGTATATAGTTTCATTTCTTTTAATAAAACTAACGAAGTAAAGCTTCCCGTAAACCAAAATGGTGTTGTTATTCCCTATGTGAGTCGCTATAACCATACTAATATGACGGAGTGTCTGTCTTCACGCTCTTCAGGCGTCGGTTTCAAAGAAGATATTTGTCACCCTAGACTTGCCTAGTCTAGCTATAGCGAACAGCTCAGGTGTGTGATGTCAACCTCGTATAGATCTATACACAAACTCCCTTTCTCCCTCCAGGAGACTCTGGTTATAACTAACAGGACTTACCACGTACGCTAGGTAGGTACGACTAAAGGAGAGTCTCACAAGAGCCTTAATAGATTTACGTAAACTATGACTTCTCTTTCTTGTAAACGACTTGAGTATATCTAGTGTAATTGAAAACATTCATATGATCACATGTATACGCACATGCAAGTTATCATTTCTAAGTGTTTTCAAAAAGTTACAACCTTTAAAACTTACATCTAAACACAAGTATAAGCACTTTTAGTAAGTTAAAACAATTTTCTGGTTTTTTGGATTTTCTGTCCCTCTTTTTAGAAAAATTATAGAAAAATTATAGTAAGTTGAAATTTGGATCCGTAAACTTTGGGAGTTTGGAAATTGAGTCTAATTTGTTCACAATTTTTCTCATAATTTTTAATGGCTTCAAACCAGTGTGAAGTTGTTCATCTTCAAAGACTGGTCCGAGATTATTCCTGAAATGATAGGCAGTTTTGTAAAAATCGCCAAAAATTGTAGAAAAATCGTATGAACACGTGAGAGTAGTCATTTGAAAGGTATAAACCTGGAAGTTTTGCATGTAAAACATTTTTGAAAAATAATACATTTAAGGTGGTCAAAATAGTACGTGAATGACACATAACTTTTCTGTTGAAAGTTGTTGGTTAAGTTTAGGTTATGCATGTTTGAATACAACACTCATTTTTGCTATATTTGAGTGTATAATACCAGATCTACAAGTATCCATACAATATATATATTAAAAAACACCTTTCTCATGATTTTTATGAAGATCTATGTGATAAACTTTATGTTCAAGTAAAACCCCAAAAGTTAAACACACAACACAATGGTCCATGCAATTATCCAATGGTTAACCGAAACTTTGACTTGTATCCCCCCCCCCCCAAAGAGTATGAAAACATGAAAAATAGTGGGGTATGAAGCTCACCTTGAGGGTTTTTGAGAGTTACATGAAGAGGAAGATGAAACTTTGAACCTAGCTTGAGTTTTTGGTGAGATCTCGAAATGGAGGTGGTTCTAAGGTCCATATTCACGAAAAAGAGAGTGTAAGGGAAAGATCTTAGCATATCTTGAAGTAAAACACTTGAGTTTTAGTCTAGAACTTACCAAGTTATGAAGGCTTGAAGAGAACTTCTTGAAACACACTAGTAACTCACGATTTTTGAAGAAGGAAGGGAGAGTTATTTGAGTTTTTGAGAGAAAAATGAGGTAAATTTGTGAGTTTGAAATGGAGAGTGGAGAGGGGATAAGGGTGTTTGGCCAAGTTTAGAGAGGAGGGGAGATTAGGGCTTTGTTATTTGTTGGTTAACCATTCTTCCTAGATGTATGTAGTGTAATTGGCCTAGTTACATGTTGTATAATGTGGAGGTGTCACCATGTTTACCCAATGTGAACTTTTCTCTCCTTTTTTTTATTAAAAACCAATCGGCCCAAAGGAGAAGGAGAAGGAAAAGTTTTGGGCTTGAAGGGCAACCGAGAACACCCTAGGCCCAATAGCGTTTTCGGTTGGCACAAGTTTTTGGGCTTGGATTGGGCCAAAAATGGTTCCGGCCCAATAATAGGTCCAAAAGAAATGGATTGGGTCCAATAAGGATTTTTGATTTAGAGTGAGAGCCCAATAGAGAGTTTTTGGCCCATTAAGCTTTAAAAATAATTCTTCATGGCCCAATAAGGGTCTTACGACCTAAAATTATGTCACACCCCCGAACCAGCCGGCGGAAACATCCGGGGGCTTGGGTGACTTCATTCTTGTAGTATCATCACAGAGTATATAATTGAAACATAATATCATCATCATCACACATTTAATATTACAACTGTCATTTATTTACATCAAATATTGTATTTCAATATTACATGCCAAAACATTCAAAGTATGATGAAATCAAAATATAACAAAATATCCATGCAATCTTGCTGACCAACCTGCTCAACGGTTTCCTGAGAATACAAGTTAATTTGAAAAGGTCAACATAAAAATGTTGGTGAGCTCATAAGCATGTTTGAGTAAAATGTTTTGTATTGCTTTGTAAACACCATAAAATCCGATATTTTCCGAAAAACAGTTTGAAATGTTTGTGTCCGATCTTATATTAATGCATGTGTGTCAATGTTTGTGAGAGTATAAAGAGAATGACCCCAAACAACCTGATGTTGTCTGCTTATGAGAATGCTGGAATCTCAACACCCGAGGTTGAGTACCAGCGCGTGTAGGTTACCGTATTTTCCAACTAAAGATGGTTTCCTTAGACGCCGACTTGTTTAATGTACGGTTTGTCACCCTAGACTGGCCTAGTCTAACTGTAGCAAACAGATCAAGTGTGGGACGTCACCCCCGTATAGATCTATACACAAACTCACGCTCTCTCTCTGGGAGACTCTGGTTATAACTACATGCTACGTTTGTACATTCATTTGGTGCCAAACGAAACGTCTCACTAGATCCTTAATCAAATTTACGCGAATAAACATATAAGGTATATTCTAGGCCCAATAAACATGTAAGTGCACAACTATGGCCCACTAAACATGTATATTATTTCTAGGCTCAATAGGAATGTGAATATATATCATGGGTCCAATATACATGTAAAAGGACAACTAAGGCCCATTAAACATATATATTATTTCCAGGCCCAATAAGGACGTGAATACCGAAATTGATATGTGGTTTGTTACGTTTGTTGTTTAAGCTATTTTGTTTACTAAAATGACATAAAAAGCCCACCTTTTTGTAAAAGATTATTTTTGGTCCTAAAAACCGAAAATTTACAATTATGGCACATTTTTGGTAAAAATGACACTTTAGGTCTTTTAAGGCCAAAGTTTGCATTTAAGGCTAGTTTTAAGTAGAAATAACATTTTTAACACACTTATGTCAAAAATATCATTTTTGGCTTGGTTTTATGAAAATCTGTATTTTCGGCCCATTTATAAATAAATTCATCTTTTTGGCCCAAGTTTTAATAAATTCACATTTTTAGTTCTTCTTATCAAAAATTTACATTTTGGCACAACTTTGTTGAAAATGACATTTAAGCCCACAAAAGTCCAAAAATTTACAATCGTGGCCCAAAAATTCGTAAAAGCCCAAAAGAAGCCCATTTATGAACTTTTACACTCCTAGCCCTTTTTAAGATTCACAAATACCATAAAGATTCATATTTATCAAAATACATCCTTTTTGGTCCCTTAAAACCGTGAGTTACATAAAATACCTCATTTTTGGTTATTTTGTCATTTTTTGCCCTCTTATGCAAATTTCTTAGTTTTAAGTAACTTTGATGTATTTTAAAACCTTTTCTTTGCATAATAAGTTGAAATAAGTGTTATGTTCTACAAATATCATCACATTTTAGTATATCTTCAAGTTCATGGAGTTTATAACACATAATCACACATATATCATGAAAAACACACAAAATCATGCATACACACATAGATCTACACAAAACAACTTGTATTCTCCCCCCAAAACATAGTAAAAACCGAAAATAGGGGGTATGAACTCACTTTGCTTTGGAGATTTCGGTTTTTGATGAAGAATGATGAGGATCTCGGCCCTAGAAGCTTCCTTGAGGGGGGGTTTTCGAACCTAAGATGGATCTAGAGCATGGATTATGAAATAATGTGTTAAGGAGTGAAGATTTGTCATATGATGAAGTTAATCACTAGAATGTAAGGTATCTTACCAAGATGATGATGAACCTTGATGATGTGTTCTTGAACACACACACAATCCCACACGATTTTTCCTTGGGGCAATGAGGGCTTAGAGAGGACTTTGTGTTGGAAAAATGAGAGAGATGGGGGTGTGTTGGGGGTTCTCAGCCGAAAGTAGAAGAATAAGAAGGAAGAGGGTGATTTGACATGAGGTTATTAAATGGAGGATTAAGGCTTAACTTAGATAATTAGCCTAGATATCCACTAGATAACTATGAGGTGTCACATGCTTAATCCCCATCTTTCTCCCTTTTTTTATATAAAAAAACCGAGAATTTGGGTGAGAAGAGGGAATAAGAGGTGTGTTGGGCTATAATTTGAATACTCTTGAAATTACAAGGCCCAAATGTGGGAATTTTCGGCTTCTCTTTAGGGTTTACGGCCCAAAGGTGGTGAAGGAATGGGGTTTACGGCCCAATAGGGCTTATGAAACCATTTACGGCCCATCAAGGCCCATGATGATAAAGTGAGACATTTTAGGCCCAATAAGGTCCATGAGAAGTCTTATGGCCCAAAATGCTATCATTTAATGAATATGGGTCTATTTAAGGTCCATATAAGGATTCTTAGCCCATAATGACCAAGTTATGAGTTTATTGGCCCATTAGGCCCAATAAGGGGATCTTGGTCCATTTTGAGTTTGAACTAGGATATTAGGGTTTTAAACCCATAGTTGAGTATATGAGATGCATTGAATTAGGTTTTGAACTTCACTCATGAGTTTTAACTCAAATGGTTGATTTGGAATGAGTATAGTACATGATATCAACTTTGATTACAAGTTTTTCAAGAGTTGATTTTTCATGAAGACAGAATTTCTTAGCTAAAAATGCTAGTTGTGACAAATTATGTCAAATAAGAATTTTTGGCCCATTAGAAAGCCCAATAATGGATTGCAGCCCATTGATACTAAAAATAAGGCTTTAGACCCCATAGGATCAACTTGAGAGGTTATCGGCTCATTAGGACCCAATAGGAGAGTCTTGGCCCAAGTAGGGGTTTTGGGCCGAGAAAACTTGGACTAAGGCCCAAAGTTGAGTAATCTTAGCCTATCGGGTTAGGTTTTGGGCTTATACAAGGAGATTATATTGTTCAGGAATTCACATCTTAACCTAATTTTGCCAGTAGTGACAATCCATCTCAGCCGTATGCAACTCCTCCTTTTCTGTCTTCTCCTTGCTTAGCAGCTTCACCCTCCTCAATAGATCCTTATTAGTCGCCCTCCACATCTTCTCCTACTCCTTTAAGGCTGATTCAGCCCTCTCAGCCCGGATCTTTAGGTCAGTAGAGACATGATCAGAGAACTGAAATGAGAGTGACATCAAAAAACGTAAAGGGTAAAACATGAAAAACAAATTTATACTGACACTTACAGCTTGAGAAAAAGAGACTAACTTCAAAAGTGCATCCTCAACTCTGAGGTTTTCTAAGCTTAAGTCTGTGACCTCAGTAGTTTTTCTCTTCCTGGATCTCGAGTCTTCACCGTCAAGTCTGTGGAGGTTCTCTTGGGAGGGAGAGAAGATGAGGTCTTCTCCTTCTTCACTACCAGTTGGTCGCTAGACATGGTCGTGTCAAGATCGGCGAGGGTAAAGCGGGCACCGGAGTGCGTGACCTTGGATCCTAAACATAAAGAAAAATCCCTACGAGTTCAGGATCCTTCACATTAGAAAAGAAAAATATGAATTAAAGATTCTTACCTGTCGACATGGGGGCAGTAGCAGAAGAGCTTTCCTGAAGACTAGGCGGCTCGAATCGAAAAGATCTTATGGTCTCAAACAAAGCAAGAAAGCTTGTTATCTTATCTTCTGTATCTTCAGCGACAGGGGCAAGATCCTCAAACTTGAACGCTACATCACAAAAAATAAAATAAGAAATTAAATCCCAGGATCCCTAAAGAATAACAAAATATCCTACCATTTTAACCCATCTCTCTGGCAAAGAACTTCCATTAGGAATGGAATCACGTCTCACAAAGAAACACCTCTTCTTCCAAGCACCATCGTTATGCTTGGACTTTAGAACAAGAAGTGGTTTGTCTGGTTTGACCTTGAACAAGAAACAAGAAGAGCCAAAGGTGGAAAGATCATAAATAGAATCCAACTCCGGTAAACCAATGTCCAAATTATTGGACTGATTTAGATGATCGACCCAATAGAGGATCATCCAAATCGTTGGCATAACCTAGACGTAGGAGAGTTAGGTGACCTCAAAGAAATCAAAGAAGATACCAAAGAAAGGATACGTTAGACCTAGAGAAAAATGGTATTCCGGGAAGCAAACCCAGGTGGGTGAGATGAAATCTGACTAGACCAAGGCATCAAAGGTTTTGAAGACAGCGCCATCAGGAAAAGCGTCTTTATTCTTCAAAGATTGAATATCCTCATTGTCGAAAGAACATGACTAATCGTGAGCCAGGAACTTTTGATCAGTAAAATCATCATCGGAAGGAGGAAGTGTGATAGCACGAGAACGAGCAATTTTCTTTTCTGTGATCGGAAAAGAAGGAAAATGAAATGAAAAAAGGAAGAAGAACGTACCCTTGAAAGTAACCGGAGATGATCAAGAGTAAAGCTGGAAAGGTAAAGGAAATCTTGAACTGATTACCCTATTTATTCTGGTGACAAAAGAGAGAGAATACGATTTAACTCCGTAATGATGGTTATGGAACGAATAAAATTTATCCGTTAGGGTTCGAAATTCAAATTCCTTATCTTTATTTATTTAAATTATACATTTAATATTTAAGAATAACCTAAATATTCTGCAGGTATAATTTGGGGGTAATTTTTAGGGCCAAGATCCTCAACCCTATTCAGGATCCCAGATCTGTCAGGATCCCGAATCATTCTCAAGATCCTGACCATTGTTACCTAACACTCTTAACGGTCATATTTCTATTTCTTTTTCTCACATGTGTATCAATTGTCAATATGAGACTCATTCTCAACGAAGAATCGCTACAACTAAGCTTAAGATCCGTGAATACCAAGTCAAACAATGTGCATATGCTCATTCAAGAGGATCCCGGAAATATCGGACTTATTGTTACGTATTCTAGACTATAAATACACTTGAAATACACACACTACACACACAATTCGCTCTATTACTACATTTGTACTCGTATTATCTTCATCATTTATGTAATCTCACATTCAAATCAATAAAAATAACAAGGCAGGTGATCATTATCACCTCCCAAGGTTTTATGTCGGAGATCCTATAAAGGATCAAAGGCTTTCCTTGTAACTCATTTGTCTTACTTTGATCACTATTTGATATTTGTATTACCTTAAACACCACAACCTCTCATACAATTTGGTTGAATAATACTTGATCAATTTTTGACTAAAACACAAAATAGAAACTTTTTTCAACATTAAACTTCTAATTTGTTCTATTTTACTACAATACTTTTAAAGTCGCATATATTAAAATACAGTATCATCCTACATTGATAATTATATTTCAATATAGTTTAGTATTGAATTTTTACAAATTTTTTATTTTATTAATCTACTTTCATTGTCTATCTTATAAACACGTGGTTTCCACGGGTCTATAACGTAGTGTGTGTGCGTGTGTATAACATGTTTTTCTATTTTCACTTTTTTATAACAATGTACTTTTTTTACTAATGCACTTTCGCTTTTTATATCATATTTAAACATTATTGTTAACCAAGATTAACCATTAACTAATAAAAAACATTATCCATAACCAATCTTAACCATACCCAATGGCTACTGAAATGCATTAATCAGTTGTAATGGTTATGACTCGGTTTTGTCTAATAAGCGAACCAAACCGCCTCATACACAACTCTAAATTTTGGTACAAATTATAAAACAGACATTACATTATCATAACACAGTTTTCATATTCTTAGTAATACTACTACCGTCTCGATACACGTTAGCTATCCAACTACCCATTAAGGTTTCGGAAAAGCTCAGGAAGATGAGTGTTTGTGAGCTTTGTGCATTTATTAATCTCGACCTTCTTCTTCTTCTTTTGTTTTGGTTTGTTACATATATTACCATTTTGCGCCATTACTCTTCTGTTAGCAGCATTGGTTGCAGGCTTCATGCCATTTTTTTGCAAATCAAGCTCGATCTCCAGTATGTCGTGTGGCAACTCAATTCCCCTGAATAAATGTTTCAATTCATCATCAACCTTAAAGGGAACCTGAGGATCATTAGAGTAGGCTATGTCTTCCTTCGAGTCGGGATTTGATAATAGCCATATCTCTCTACCAGCTTTCAGGGCCTGAATTGAACAACATTTGTCAACATGAAGACCGAGTTGTTAAAAGAATTCAACAATGACTCTAAGGCGGCTAGAATTACCTGTAAATCTTCCACGATAGTAGGGTAGGCATCTTTGAGATCAGCAACAGAAATACCTTCTGCAAATGTTTGTATTAAACTCAAAAGTTCCTTCTTTTCTCTCACATTGTACTTCAACTGTAAAATAATAAATAAATAAAAATTTTATTTCACTAAATGTTAACAAATTATATATCATTAAAAGATTTAAAGTACCTTGTAAGAGAAGCGCTTTCCATCATAATTAACTTTTGAGTTGTTTGCTAAACTTTGAAACACGGCCTTGTTGCCTTTGACATCAACATAACATGCTTCATTTATTTGCTCTGCTGTGAAGGATTGCCTCTTCTGTATATATATAATATAATAAAATTAGCAATGCACTTTCATATATATAACCTAAATACTCTAATTAATTATTGGTGAATACCAATCACTAACATGGCTAAATCAAGAATATCATCTAAAGAAATCCAACATATACCAAAAACAAACCAAACCATTTATGGGCTTATAAGCATTATCACTAATTCACAATATCATATAATCAGATTGCAAATACAGATAATGAAAACAAAAACAAAACGATGTGCCAAGAAAATATGTCAATGGCACTTTTATAACCCATGTGTCCCAATTCTACATAAATTAACTAATAGAATAAGATGCACCCATAACCATAAAAAATTCCACCAAAAAGATACTTTGAAGAAGTTAAATAAACATAATTGACCATGTTATATTTCTGACATTGTTACATTACATGCATATTTTATAAACATATAGTGTTGAATACAACTGTAACTAGGTGCACAAATAAAAAGTACCAAATATTTCTTGAAGCTCCAGAAAATATACTTGAACAATGGTGTATTACCATGCACAATACAAGAACAGATAAGGTTTGTACCTTAAACAGCAGATCAATCACACGATAGATCTGAGCTTCGATAGGGCTCTTCCTTATATTATTAATAGACTGCAACCTCTTCGTGTCATTGGGGAATTTAAATGAAGGAGAAGATAATTCGGTCGAGGTGTTTGCAGGTGTTGCTGTCTTAACGATTGTTTTAGAACCTGCAATGCTTTTGCTCATTGGGGTTGACTGGCATTTCTCTTGTTGCTTCTTGAAGCTATTCAGACTTTCTTGCAGTGACGCCATTAGGGCACTGGTAACTTCGTAACCAAACGACTGTTATCATGATATAATTAGTGCTCTAATTGACTGGTTTATTCTTCCATTATTACAATAATACAAACGAGTGAAAAGATCTCATTCGGATTAGGATTAAGCAACCAATCATCAACTAAACTAAACGGCCAAAACGCGATTCAGCCGATCAAATTCAAATAAAACTTTTTGTGAATTTGAAAAGGGAACGCGAAATCGAAACCCAAGATACTGAAATTTTGAAAAAAAAAAACCATTCAAGTATTCCTTTAAACATAATGAATTGATCAGAAATTAAGTCAAAATTTGAAACCCTCTTAAACTTCAATTTGTAATCACACCAAACCCTTAATCGCATGATTATATAGTTGTTTAATTGATTATTAAAGTATATATACTTTTTAATATAAAAGGCTCGAAGAATATTGAAGAAAACTATATAATGATCAATCTAGAAAGCGTGGGAGATAAAAGAAGACCTCAAGAGATTTACAACACAAGGCTCTAACAGACTAGCTCACATGTCTTCCTTTTTATAAGAGAATGGAAGCGTCCAATTTATACTTTGCAACGATGTGGGATAAATTTATACGGTACAAATTTATTATTTCTAGACAAAACTTCAAAAATGGTCCTTGTGGTTTTCGAAAATATCAAGTTAGTCCCTAAGTTCAAAAAACCTCACAGATGGTCCCTGTGGTTTCAAAACTTTTAACAAATAGTCCTTTTTGTTAACTCCGTTAGCTTTTGGCCGTTAAGTGAAGGGTATTTCTGTCATTTCACTGCCATAGGGACCATTTATGAATATTTGTCTTATTTTAAAAAAAAACTAATTATTTAATATTAAAGGGTCTCTCTCTCTCTCTCTCTCTCTCTCTCTCTCTCTCTCTCTCTCTCTCTCTCTCTCTCTCTCTCTCTCTCTCTCCAAGTGGGTTTAGATCTTGGTTTCATCTTCTCTCTCTTGAACAAACACACATACAAATTGTTGTTAAAAACCGTGATCCAAGAACAAAACACAAGTGGGTTTGGAACAAATTCACGGTAATTGTCTTGTAGTAGCTGTAAAGCTTGCTTGGTGGCTAGTCGGAGCTCCCTCTTCCCCGACGTCGACAAGTTCTTCAGATCATTGACCTGAAAAATAGTATTTAAGCCGTCGGGACTAAAATCCAACTTTCTTATGCTCCTCTCAAGAAACTAAATCCTCCATTTCAGAAACCTTGTTCTATTTTCTTCATCAGAGAAGGTTTTATGATAAAGTTATTTGTTCTGAAACCCGCCATAGGCATCAGTTCTTAAGCATCGTGAAAGAATCTTTCACTTTGAAGTCTCTAACTCACAAGAACTTGAGCAAAATTACATCAGTTCGATCGCCTTTAAGAAGAGGTATGCTCCAAGTTGAGATCTCATCGGGATTTGATTTGATTTTTGAAGTGGTGTTTTCTGATGAAGATGAAAACGCAAAATATTTGTTGGTAATGGCTTCTTAAACTAGCTGTTTGAACTCATTGAATGATACCTTCTCCAAACATGATAGATCTCTGATTTTGTTGCTCTCTTCTTTGAAAGAAATCATGGATTCGGGGATATTCTTGGGGTCACGTGATAAAGTTTTTTCTGGTGGTTTTATTAGTTGCAAAAACACGAATTTACCTGCACATGATTGGAATTGAGAAATCGAGACTGGTTGAACAATTCCAATGGTTTCTTCCGACCTAGACTAGTGAATAAGGGTCTTCTGATTTTGTTGCTCTCTTCTTTGAAAGAAACCATGGACTATGATTGATGGTGGTGATTTGGTAGAAGTAAGGTGAAGGGAACGAAAATGGAGGTAGGAGATACTTATTTTACTGTTGAACAATCGAAATAAAGGGGTTGATGAAGGGAAGGGATGACGGTGGATCTGTGTGTTTTGATCGGAGTAGAGGCATGAAATCACTTACCTTGGGCGGTGTCACCTGGTGGTGATGATGGTAGAAGGAGTAGATAACAGCTTCGATTCTAATGGAGAAGGTGGTTCGATGTTTTTGAGAGAGAGAGAGAGAGAGGAGAGATAGAGAGGGTGGGACCCTTTAATATTAAATAATTAGTTTTTTTTTTAAATAAGACAAATCTTCATAAATGGTGCCTGTGGCAGTGAAATGACAGAAATACTCTTCACTTAACGGTCAAAAGCTAACGGAGTTAACGAAAATGACTATTTATTAAAAGTTTTGAAACCACAGGGACCATCTGTGAGGTTTTTTAAACTTATGGACTAAACTTGATATTTTCGAAAACCACAGGGACCATTTTTGAAGTTTTGTCTTATTTCTAAGTTAATAGGTAATTTTTTTTTTCTTAAAGCAACATTCTCAAGCTCATGAGATTTTTCCCATGTTTTGTATTATGCTTTATGTTTGATATTCGTGTAATTCGTATATTACATGATTTGATTAAAAAATATTAAATATTAAAAGACCTTTTAAACAATATGTATATTACATGGTTTCCGATTGGTCCAATTTGATTTCGGCTAGAAACCTAACAGAAGATCATGTTTTAATCTATATATCAAAATCAGACCATACACACAACACATGTTATATAATGTTTGTTACGTACATAAAGAATTCTATAAAGATGGTAAACTGAATTGGTGAGATGAGCTTGAGTAAAAATTGATGATTAGTTAGAGTCTTATGGGTTCTTTTTTATATATCATAATGGACAACATTAAGATGTTTGGCAAGGTGCTCCTCTCTTAATGGGTTGAGAGTTCAGCCAAAAACAATGTCATTGATTTCCGATAAAAAACAGATAAAAAAACCCTACTATGAATGCATTAATATGTAGTGCTAAATAAATCCCATCCCAATCTTGGACAGTGCATATCCAGTAAAAACTAGAATTACATACATTTCAATGGAGTATTGTGCCTAAAAGACAACTTTTAATCCAATTTCAAGGCTTGCAATTAAGCTATATAATTGGTCTTTTTACATTCACTACTCTTGTTGACGACATCATCATTACATCCTTGAAAATAATCGATCTCATAAGAAAATTTACAAAAATTTACAGTTCATCTGCAACCTTATTAACAATCAAGCAAGAAAAAAATTATAATTAACAATAAGATTACTCATATATAATTTTGAACATTGATACTCAATGATTATTTCAAACATATTTCAACAACGGATTCATGCCTTAATGATAGATGCCTACTAGGGATTAGCACCACGGTTTATTCTTCCTACAGCTTGGGTATGCTTGTCCTTTTGTAGTGCTACGTACCTTGGCACCTATTTTTTTCCCACCCAGCGATGTGGGATAGGCGGAATAGCCAAGAAACTATCCTTTGTTGCTTTCTTTCGTTTCAACTTAGTGTATTTTATTCTCCTTCATAATCAAAACAATCATCTGAATTTATCCACCAAATACCCCATATAAATATAATAAAAATATAAAACTAAACTTAAAAATAACAATCGAAGTTTTCCATATATATATATATATATATATATATATATATATATATATATATATATATATATATATATATATATATATATATATATATATATATATTAGATGATTAGAAAGAAACACATAAAAAAAATATGAAAGTTAGGTGTAAGAAACAAGTTGTATGAATGGAATAACATGAACAAAATTAAGGGGACAAATTGTATAAATATATATTATTAATTAAATAACTATAATTATATATAATATAAATCCACTCTAATAAGAGCATCTCCAATGGTTAACCCATGTTATAACTTAAAATTATTGTCACCTCATAATCTATTAATTTTGGGGAAATCTTCGGAAAAGTCCTAATATTTCACCATAATTTACGAAAAAATCTCAAACTAAAATTGGTTTATGAAAAAATCCCGATTACCGGATAAAATGACGATTTGACCCTTTTTTCCGGTTTATCGGTTTCAATACTTACTCGGTTTCATTAAAGTCCCATTATTTTACCATAATTTTCATTAAAGTCCCATTATTTTATCATAATTTGGGACTTATTCATAAATTATGGTAAAATAATGAGACTTTATTAAAACCGGGTAAATAATGAAACCGGTAAACCGGGAAAATAGGGCCAAATCGTCATTTTTACCGGTAATTGAGACTTTTTCGTAAACAAATTTTAGTTTGAGACTTTTTCGTAAATTAAGGTAAAATATTGGGACTTTTCCGGAGATTTCCCTTAATTTTGACCTCTAAATAAATGACTTCTCCAATGGTTAAACTTATTTTAATAGTTTTTTCTATAAATTTAAATAATTTACCTTCAACTATCTAAAATGTTTTATAAAACATCTAATTTAATTAATCCTTTTTTAAACACAAATCATATTTTAATATGAAAATATATAATACAACTATATCTTTTTTTAATTTATATACATAAAATATGAAAAATTATTATATTTTAGTTATAAAAATACAACAAAAACATTGACAATATTACAAATTAGTTATAAAATGACATATTTTTAAAATGGAAGGGGTTAAAATATACAAGTTACCATACTATATTGAGTGGTCAAAATAAAAAAGCAAAAAAGTTGTTTGCTTCAATTGTTTTAAGTGTTAATTTAAAAAAGGTAAATAGTAATGCACTATAAAAAACCTCCCATTGGAGATGCTCTAAATGAAGGTTTTTTTTTTTGTTATTTGTCACACTCTCATTAAATTTGTCAAATGTCATTTTATGGTTATTTTGAATTTTTTTTTTCCACATGTCATTTTATGAGTTTTTTTCTATTTTATTAAATCTCACATAATATTTTAATGTAATAATTGCAACAAATATAGTAATAAATGGATATCAATTGTATTAATCAACTTACCTTTTAATTTCAAAATTCTCAAAATTAAAACTCATTAGTTTCCTTTGTTTATTTATTTAAATAATTTGTTTAAATTTAAAAGATAAAAAACATTTGCATTATAATAATTCATTATTTTTTTATTTTCTTATAAATTCAAAGTTCTCAAATATTTTAGGTTTTTGCAAAACTATAAACCACACCATTGGTCTTTTCGGTTAGTATATACATCAAAATCGCCCCGCATCGAAAACTTTCAGTTTTTGCGAAACTATAAACCACACCATTGGTTTTTGTTTCGGTTTCGGTTTATACGGTTTTTTCGGTTTCGGTTCGGTTTTTTGCTCACCCCTATCCTAACAAACATTTCCTAATCCAACATCACTCTTTTCCCGGATCCTAAACAAATTGAAACTTTGTTGCTTGAAACTAAAAACCTTAAAATTGGAACTTTTTTGTTATTTTTTTTCCATACTTTTGAATTTTGGTTGCTATTGCTTTCAATACTCTTTCTCCTAAAACAATTGAAACTTTGTTGCCGGAAAAGAATATATATATATATATATATATATATATATATATATATATATATATATATATATATATATATATATATATTGAGACTTTGTTGCTAATTTTTCCATATTCTTGAAACCTGGTTGCTATTTTTTCAATACTCATTTTCCCACGTTTCGATCTACACCCTTTATATTCTCTCATTCACTTATACAATAGTAATTATTCTATGTTTTGTAATTATACTTGTAACTTCATAAACTCTTTCTTGAATGTGGGACTTAATGTGATAGTTTGTTTATAGTAACACATCTTACATGACTGAAAAACAAAAACGATTCCAGTAGCGTCCCATATGTACTCTGCATCTTTAATTTAAAAAATCTTTGGCATCTAGAAATTGAAATAAGAGTAAATCTGGAAGTTAGGCAAATTTCCATCTTTAATACCCTTCCACCCCCCCCCCCCCCCCAATATATATATATATATATATATATATATATATATATATATATATATATATATATATATATATATATATATATATAATAATAATAATAAATAAATAAATAACCCAATCTTGAAATACTTAATTTAGCTTTTGTAGAAATTCAAATGTAATCCGAACACCAAACTAATAGCCAATCATATCTTAGGAAGATATTTATATATCTTGTAATTATCTTTTATATAATTTCCTATTTTATACCCCCTATATGTGGGTATATCCGATTGTATCTTATTCCCTATTTATATATAGGGCTTTATTCATTAACGGAAGATAAGGCAATTCATTTAAGATCTGTAATCGTTGTTATGGTATCAGAGCCTACCTAGACCCTAACAGCCGATTCTTTTTAAGAACAAAGCCACGGTTTTGCTTCTATCTTCTTCCATGACAAAAGATGCTTCTGGTTCAGGTGAGGTGAAGGCCACGGCCTTGCACCCTGCCTACACCGTCACAAACATCCAGACAAAGATCCAAACATTGGATGGCTCAAAAGTCACGTACTCGTCCTGGACAAAGTTGTTTCGTCTTCATGCCAAGGCTTACAAGGTTCTCAATCACATTGATGACACTCCTGCACCGGTTGAAACCGATCACGGGTACTTCCAATGGGCTGAAATCGACGCACTTGTCCTTCAATGGATATACAACACCTTGTCTGATGAATTGATGGTCCGCATCTTAAAGACTGATACCACTGCCCAAGCCGCTTGGAATAAACTCAAATCAACTTTTCTCAACAACAAAGGGTCACATGCAGCAGCCCTTGAACAGGAATTCACCAGTCTTACCTTGGGAGCATGTTCATCTATGGAATCTTATTGCCAAAAACTTAAAGATCTTGCTGATTAGCTTGGAGATGTTGAGAACCCAGTCACTGAGTCTAGACTGGTCTTACAAATGGTTCGTGGGTTACCACCGGAGTTTGATGTTGCCGAGGCCTACATCAATCAAAGCTCTCCGTCCTTTGAAACATCTCGCAACATGTTACAACTTGAACAACATAGAAAAAAATCTAGACAAAATCAAACCCACACGGTTCTCGCTGCTCCTACTTCTGTTGACAGGTCACCACAAAACTAAGAAGTTGGTCAACGCAATCAAGGTCAACCCTACAACAACTACTCGGGCAGAGGTACAGGAACTCACGGGCGAGGCTTTCCTGGTCGAGGACGTGGCAAAAGCTTCAGGGGACGTGGCGGTCGTGGCCACCAAAAATTGGAACCAAGGAAATCAATGGCGGCAACAAGGATGGAATGGATCGCAATCATGGTATCCACCTCCATCACCATACCCTTCTCATGGATCGAATCAATCCACAAATCACTAGGCTAATCACACCTACGGGCCCGATCAATATTCTGGACCCACAACACAACATGGGCCAATTGGACCTCCGATGCAGCCATCAGGTCCGACGCCTACTCCCACTCCTCAATTTGTTGGTTATTCTGACTACAGTATGTTAGATTTAGCACAGAAAATGCAGCAAGTTCATCTTAATTCCAATGATCCGGCGTGGTATATGGACTCCGGTGCCTCGACACATCTTACATCTGATCAGGGTAAGATCTCAAGTTCCATAACTACTTTGCCTGTAACATCGATTTTTGTTGGAAATGGCTCTAGTCTGCCAATTCATGGGTCTGTTCATGCTTCTTACACTACCCCCTCTCATTCATATACTCTAAAAAATATCTTGTTTGCTCCATTTGTTATTAAAAATCTTTTATATGTTCGTAAGTTTACTATCGATAATCAACCTTCTGTTGAATTTGACCCATCTGGTTTTTCTATAAAGGACCTTAAGACTGGAGCTCTTCTTTCTCGTCATGATAGCACGGGAGATCTTTACCCCTTCACCACACCTTCCAGTTCTACTACTCTGCTTGCCACTTCTCACGATTGTTGGCATGCTCGTTTGGGTCACCCAGGCACTCCTGTTTTAGATTTACTTCGTTCAAAATTTTCAATTTCTTGTAATAAACCTACAACTTCTTCTTGTGTAATGCTTGCCAATTATCTAAACATACTCGCTTACCTTTTTATGATTCGCAATCTGTTACTTATGCACCATTTGACATTATACATTGTGATCTTTGGACATCCCCAGTCTTAAGCAAATCTGGTTACAAATATTATATGGTCCTTATTGATAATTTCACTAATTATGTATGGGTATACCCCCTCAAATATAAATTTGACACATTTCTCACTTTTACAAAATTTCACAAGCTTATCCATACGCAATTTAACCGAACCATTAAGTCATTCCAATGCGATCTCGGGGGAGAATTCGAAAATAATGACTTTAAATCCTTTGCCCACACTCACGGTCTCGTCTTCCGTTTCTCTTGCCCTCAAACTTCCCAACAAAACGGATGAGCCGAACGGATGATTCGTCGCATTAATGACATTATCCGTACCCTTCTCACTCATGCTTCTCTTCCCCACTCATTATGGGTCGAAGCTCTTCACACCGCCACCTACCTTTATAATATCCTTCCTACTAAACGCCTAAATTTTTCCACACCTGCCTTCTCTCTCTATGGTCGTCAACTATCATATGATCATCTCCGCACCTTCGGGTGCACTTGTTATCCTAATATCTCATCTACTCAATCTCATAAACTCCAACCAAGATTCGTCAAATGTGTGTTCCTTGGTTATCCGGAAAACTTTCGGGGATATCGATGCTTTGATCCATCAACTGGCAAAGTCTATCTATCTCGACATGTTACATTTGATGAAACCTCTTTTCTCTTTGCCAATACCCCTCCCCCCTCCACATCTTTTGACTTTCTTGATGATCCCCTCCCCCCTTCATGCTTTTCCCTACTCCACATCCACCAACCTTACTCTTCTTTCACCACCACCTCATTCCACCACCCCTACCCAATCTTCAACACCACCTCACTCCACCTCCTCATATCCTCACCCTCCTATCTTGACCTATTCTGGCCGGTCAAAAGCACCATCCACCACCACCGACCCTTTATCAACACCCATACCTCCCTCCCACACTCCACCTTCACCTACAACAACCCATCCTCAATCCACTCCACCTCAAACTCCCCCTCAACCTCCCTTCGTACTCATCCCATGACCACTCGTGCACGAGCAGGAGTAACCAAACCTGTTACCCGTCTAAACCTCCATACCTCTTCTACTCCACCTATCTCTCCAATTCCTACATCCATCTCTGCCGCCATGTCTGACCCTAATTGGCTACGAGCCATGGAAGATGAATTTCGAGCTTTACAGGTAAACAAAACATGGGAACTTGTTCCCCAACCAACCAACATCCATGTTATTCGATGTATGTGGCTGTTTCGTCACAAACTTAAAGCTGATGGAACACTTGACCGCTATAAAGCACGACTGGTTGTCAATGGGAAATCACAAATAGTAGGTGTTGACTGTTTAGAAACATTCACTCCTGTCGTGAAGCCAGCTACTATACACATAGTTCTCAGTCTCGCAGTCTCACAAGGTTGGCCGATACATCAGTTAGACATCAAGAACGTATTTCTCCATGGCGATCTCCACGAGATGGTTTTTATGCACCAAACCCCTGGATTCGTTGATAGTCGGTTTCCATTTCAGGTCTGCCGTCTCCGGAAATCTTTGTATGGACTTAAACAGGCTTCGCGTGCTTGGTACACTCGCTTTGCCTCGTTCGTTACTTCTTGGGGTTTCAAGAGTATCATTTGTGATTCTTCGTTATTTGTTTATCAGCACGGTTGTCATCGTGCTTATTTATTATTGTACGTCGATGACATAATCTTGACAACTTCTGACCCTGACGTTCTCCGTAGCATTATCACTTCTTTGTCTCAGGAATTTGTTATGACTGATCTCGGGGCGCTTCACCATTTTTTGGGTATCACGGCTACTCGTGATAAGCATGGGTTATTTTTGTCGCAGGCTTCTTACACTCGTGACATCCTTCAACGAGCTAATATGGCCTCATGTAAGCCGTGCGCTACACCAGTGGATACGTCCACCAAACTCAGTGCCACTGATGGTGCACTACTCGCTGATGGCACTCTCTATTGTACTCTTGTCGACGCTCTCCAATACCTGACTTTTACTCGCCCCGACATTGCCTATGCTGTTCAACAAGTTTGTTTATTCAGGCATGCTCCGCGCGAGCCCCATTTTCAATTCATGAAGAAGATTTTTCGGTATCTACAAGGTACCATTGACTATGGTCTTCAACTGGTTGCATCTTCCTCTCACACACTTACTGCCTACTCTGATGCTGAGTGGGGCGGTTGTCCTGACTCGCGACGATCCACTTCTGGCTATTGTGTTTTTATTGGCAACAACCTTGTGTCTTGGTCCTCGAAGCGCCAACCAACGATTTCACGCTCGAGTGCAGAGGCCGAATACCGTGGTGTTGCTAATGCTGTTTCTGAGACTACCTGGCTACGTAATCTCTTACTTTAGCTTCATGTTCCACTAAGCAAAGCAACGATTGTTTACTGTGACAATGTATCTGCAGTTTATCTGTCACAAAACCCAGTTCAGCACCAGCGCACCAAACATGTGAAAATTGATATCCACTTTCGTCTTGGTCTTGTTCGAGTTCTTCACATTCCTGCCTCTATGCAATATGCGGACATCTTCGCAAAGGCTTACCTCGCTACCTATATCAACAATTTCGATCCATTTTGAGTGTCGGTCCTTCCCCAGCTCAAACTGCAAATATCTTCCTAAGATATGATCGGCTATTACAAACCTGTATAAACTCAAATGTATTAGAAATTACTAAACACGTAGAAATTCTAATGTAATCACAAATCACTAAACTATACTGCATAAAAAATCCCTAATACGGAAATTCAAATTTAATAATAAATCATCGAACAAATGGAAGTGTTTGTGTTTCTACTTGAAAGTAAGGTTTATGCGTTTATCCGAACACTCATACAAGATTGTTAAAGCCAATAATAGTGAGAAAAATGTTAACCTCACATAGTTTAAGGGAAAATCTTGATTATTAATCATTTCATATAATTGTACCCTTCAAATTTCAAAATTGACAAAATAGAGGAACCTTGTGGATCCAAACCTTTATCATCATTTCTATAAAAGGATGGCAATGTTTAAATATGTAATTTTGGCTTCAAAAGGTTTCCTTTTCATGAGTATCTGGAAATGGATCTTATTGCAATTTTTATGGGGCATCATCGTTCATCTCATTCTGATTAGTAAATGGTAACTAACAGTTTTTGGTTTACCAATCCATTCTTATTCAATAAAAGCTGTAAAAGTATTGTATGTAGAACATTCAAATCCATAGTCATATACATCCAAGATTCTCTAACTATTAATCTGAATGTTGTTATATTTGATTCAGCTAATATCCCACCAGTTATATTGTTCAGTAAATGTACGCAATTTAGTATGTAGATTTAACATCCATGAATGTGTGTAGTAAGAATGAAAGTATTATCTACAATTAATATGAATTTTAATATGTATGGTGTGTATATTGATTTTTGTTATGCTCCAACATTTGATCATTAAAATTTGTTGTTTACTTCTTTTCCTTGTGGATATGATTGTCTTCTTTTTGTAAAAACCTTTGTTATTTGTGAATTTTATTAATTTGACAGACTTTGTTAATTTATTAACTAAAGATTGGAAATGCTATGGCTATACATATATGTTGCTAAGAAAAAAAAAGTTATCATTGACATTTTATCAAGCAACAAGAATGCAATATCCGGGAAGAAAAAGAAACACCATGTTCATATTCGAGTAGTCCACTCAAGATTTTGGCACATCTAAAGTCAAAATTATAAAAACAAACATAATCATCCTGAAGAATCATTTTATGAAACTCAAAACTCAAACTTTAGGAACTGTGGTCACATCATTTCCTTCTAGAACCGGCAGTTCTTTACAGGCTTGGTTACAATGGCTGAAACTTCTTTCCCTCAT
Organism: Lactuca virosa; assembly: GCF_052849685.1. Classification (NCBI taxonomy): domain Eukaryota; kingdom Viridiplantae; phylum Streptophyta; class Magnoliopsida; order Asterales; family Asteraceae; genus Lactuca; species Lactuca virosa. The sequence goes on along the minus strand of NC_136432.1, from coordinate 32,953,914 downwards.
GGGAGTTGGCATCCTCCCTTGGTTTCTTTATAAAAAAGTTAGCTTTAGCAAAATTTCCTATACACTAGCAGATGCCACCTAGCTAGTAAACAGAGGTTTTCCCGAGATACCCCTCAACATTTGCCAAACAGTGTATATTTTTTTTATACATAGATACAATATCTGAAATAAAAAATCGTGCAACCCTTAATCCTCAACAAACAAAATATATATCCTCGATCGCTCAGCCAAGCCAAGACTAGCATTCCTTCAACTTCAGCCCATCATGTAGCTTATAAATAACTTTAGTTGGCTTTGGATGGCTATCAAGTGCCAACATGTTGATATCTTCCCCTTGCTTCTAATAAGAACTATGTATCCAATACTTCTACTTGAAAAAATATTCTTTGACATAGAGATTCACAATTCAATGAAAACCAAACCACACTTATATAGACTTACGATATTAGAAAATATATCAAATATCTTTCACCTCTTGGTGCAAGTGGATGAATATTGAAAACTAAGCAAATGATCCGGTGGAACATAATTGAATCCTGCGAACTTCTTTATCTTACACAAACTAAAACCATCATTACTTTGTTCTTTAACTCCCACAACTAGACCTGGCAATTTGATACACAACATGAGCTTTTCTTGTATGCGTTTTAGAAATCCTTGTTTCGTGTTTATTCGTGTCGACACGTATTTTAAATTCGTGTTTCATGTCTTACATATGTCAAACACGAATTTACACGTTTAGACATGTATAAGACACAACACAAATTTGAATCGACACGTGACTATAAACACATATACGCATATAGATTTAGGGGTTAAAGTTGACATTTATAAAATATTAGAGATTGTAATTGGGAGTTTGTACTTTGTACTTTGGAATAAGATTATTTGCATGTTATCCTACCTTAAAAAACGGTATTAAAAACATGGTTATTCGTGTTTTTTCATGCAACCTGGTTAGAAAAACGTGTCTATTCATGTCGTATCACGTGTCACATAAATTTGTTACGTGTCGTGTTCGTGTTTGGTACCCCATACACGTTTTACAATTGGTGTCGTGTTCGTGTTCAACAAATTCATGTTGTGTAAATTTGTGTCTGATACATATACACAACATTGCAGATACGGATTGCCAAGTCTACCCGCAACTCAACCTTCTTGCTTAAAAATGTAACAATAAAATTTTTAGAATTCAACGTAAAGTAAGCTAAAAGAACCATCATCAACTATACCACATAATAGGAATATAGTAAACGTACAACACAACAACAAAGTAAATAAACCTTAATCTAATTCAAAGTAGAAAACTTTCGAGCATCACAAACAAAAAAAAAAGAAATAAAAAAGAAACATTACCGATATTAATAAACAAAAAAAAACTATATTGAACAAAAAAATTGTTTATTTGAATTTTAGAACTACATCCACTAATCTAATAAATAAGTAGATTGTTGCCACGTGGCATTCTCCAAGCCACCCCAAATCGAATTTTCCCGCTCCTATCATCTAACTGAATTCCCAAAATTGCCCTTCGATTCAATTTTCTCAGCAACTTCCGTTCATTCCAAAATAAATGGGTGTTTGTTATAATCCTATTTCCTGCATGTTTTTTTTAAAACAGAAACTCATTAAACCTTATTCAATTACGTATCTACTTGATTTTGTAATCCCTATAAATCAGCCATGATTTTAGAATTTATATAATTCAATCATAACAAAAAAAACTATTTATCCACAGTATACATATTTTTCATATTGAATTCGGCATTACCATATCCTCTCCCATTTATTTCGTTTTTTTTATTGTTAAGATTCATTTTTTTTTATTATTAAGATTGTCAAGATTTTTTCATCATTCTATTCCTTTTAGAATAGAGTAAATTGTAAAAAAGCAGGAAATAGATTTCAACCCACGTATTCTTCATATATTATTTATGTACCTGTTGAAGTTAAAGGCTTCTTGCGGTTGCAGAATATGTTGCCCCTGCCATTCTGTTTGCACATCACAATGGTTTTCCTCTTCAGCTCTTCTCACTGTTTTCGTTTTCTTCACCTCTTCCACCAAAGACAAAGAAACAACAGCAGATTCGTATTTTCATAATTCGTTTTTTTATGTTTATGATAGTTATCATTATAGTTTTTATTCAATTTTTCATTAAAAAATATTGTACAATGAATGTATAAAGAACAGTTCCCATTTAAACAACATACAATAATTTATTTACCTCTTCAACGATTTTTACATTCTTCTCTGTTCACTTTCTTGCATTGGCTCCTCCATTTGCATCTACCACTAATTTCACCTTTCACTTTTCTTCGAAATTTTAAGATTCCTACATACAAGGTACTTTAAAAGCTTGCTAAAATTGTCAAACACATAACTACAATGCTATTTCAGTTTACTATTTTAGCAATAGATATGCATTTTTTCATAATTGTACCTTGAAATTCTTTGTATTTCAGCATTCTACTTCAAAAAAAGTCTCATTTTAGCATTATACTTCCAAATATTTTCTTATTTAGTTAAATTTGGGTTGAATATCATGAATTTAAATTATAAAGTATTCTATAATCTACCACAATTGCTGAAAATCAGAATTTTAAATGTCGGATATCTCATTCCTTTTTATTTTGCAAAAAAATAGAATGAAACCCAAAAAAACAGGGACAGATTATTTTAAATACCTATGCGTAATCCTATATTATCTGCTAATGGCTACTCCTAAACCTTCATTATGCTCCATCATAACATCCTCCAACCGCATCTCGCCAATACAGAACTTCCAGTAGCCACCAGAACTAAAAGGAATGGATGGGAAGAACATAAGGTTGGTACCTTCTTTCGATTTTTAATTTTGAATCGAGTTTTTATTTTTCAAGATATTACACATCTTTAGTCTAAAAAAACTAAATTTGCTTTTGTTTTGTTTTGATTTAGTACTCAAATCTACCATTCAATCCAAGTATCAATTTTTCCAATTTCATTTTAATTCTAAGGATATGAAAGAAAGCATATTCTTAGAATCTGATAATAAAAAATATATGAAAGAAAGCATATTCTTAAAAATCTGAAAGAACACTAAAGTTCCAACACCAAACACCTTAAATCCTGATTTTCGTTTAACGTTTAACCAAATCTCAGTGTAAGTTGGGTCTATGTTACTTAGCAAGAAATGAAAAAATCGAATCACATTGTGTAACTGAGTGAGAGTTAACCGAGGAAGAAGCTAGAGTAAGAAAAGGCGACAAACTGAGACATCAGCAGCGGAGGCAGACACTTGGCGGAGGCAGACGTAGAGCGGTGCTAGAAGCAGCGGAATCAGACGAAGCCGGAGGCGAGGGTAACACCAGATTGAAGGTTCGACTTGTAGAGGTGTAGTTGAGGCCGATCGGAGAAAAAAGGGAAGGAAAGAAAGAGTCAATTGTGGGAGTTGGTTAGGTTTAGGATATTTAGTCAATTAGGTTTAAAAAGCAGGCATGTAATTTTGACATTTTCCTGTTTGACTTTTGTTAGATGGGGTATTTTAGAAACAATATACTTTGTTTATTTTTGTAATTATTTATTTAATATATATTATTTCCTTTTTTAACTAATGTTACATTCTTCTTTTATCTCCGGGAAAAAACTTGTCAATTTTAAGTACTATGAACAACAACATAAATTTGGTTTGGTTTGGAACACAGTTGTAACAAAAATGCCATGACTTTTCTTCCTCTTTTTACGGATTATCAATTACGAATTTTAAATCAATCATCTCAAGTTACATCTTTGGATAATTAAATATGTTATTCAAAATGAATTCATTGCAAACAATCCATACATTCATTGTATCATAATTATTGTGCAATTTGCAAAAAAAAAACAAAAAAAAAAAAAAAAAAAAAGACAAGTTTGTTATTTCAATTTATGTAAAATGTAATGTTAGTGACCTTCTTTTATGTTTTTTACATAATTTTATTTTTAGATAATTCATCAAATAGTATCATCATCCTTCTCTCAAATTCATATTATGAACAATATATTATCTACTATAATAAATGAAGATAATTTTGTCACATGTCAATCTCTAATGAGTTTTGACACTTGTCATTTTGTGATAACTTTTAAATAAATAATATTCACATGTCAATTTATGGTTTTTTTCAATTTTTAAAATAAAAAAGTCACATAATACTTATACTTATATATGTTAAGTATCAAATGTAATAAATATTACACTAAATTGCAATTAATATGTTTCTTCATTTCTTATTTCAAAATTGTATTTAAAAAAATAGTTATTGTTTATATTTTAATATTTTGTTTTTTTTAATCAATCCGTGTAATACACGGGTTTTACACCTGGTTAAACATTAAGGGAGAACTTATAAAGAGGAGTTAGGAGTCCACATCACTAGGAAGACAAAATGTTGATGCTCCTATGCATATAAATTCATCCGTAAAACAAATTCGTTTATCACAAAAAATCATAAACACTTAGTTGGTTTTTAACCTCTTAAAGGGGATAAGTTGCAAATATTTTTCTAGAATATTATTTTTTGATAAAGGCGGTGTTCGTTAAACGTCTTGTGGGCTTGCCTAATTAATTTAGTCAAGTTTGATGGGCTTGTTTCGTCAACAGGTCAACTTGAACACTTGCTAAGTTCGTTTATGTTTGCTTTTTAAGCGAGCAAGTCCAAGATTGTAAATTACTTACGACCTAAACTCGAGCTTTAAAGTTAAGGTTCAAAGCGAGTTGAGCTCGAGCTCGAGATCGAGTCTTTTATATCTTATGTAGAAAAAAGTTGTTACACACCTTAACTTTATTTTTGGGCACGCCCTCGTTGTTGTGGGATAGACTTAGTGCATAACTATATATTTTTTGAACTTAGATTTTATGAAAACAAGAAGTCAAAATGAAACTTATTTTTGCTTAATCTTCATGTTCTTTCATATAACTTAAGATAAAGGCTCGTGAATCACATAGTTATAAAATAAAATTACAAAAGATTAGTATATATTAGCCACTTTAGGATAGGTTTATCGCATAAGTATCGTTCTTTGAGAAGACCACGATATGTGTGGTTTCACTTAGAGACTTTAGAAAGCTTGAGTATAAGTTAGCAAATATTTTGAGAAGGCCACAGTTTGTGTGGTTTCACTTGACTTTGTTGTGATGTTAATTGACCATTGCTCATTCTATTAAGCATTTTAAAACTGTTTGTATTTAAGACCGTATATTTTCCGCATTTAAATCTTTGATTTTTTTTTGGTTTAAATTCAAATGATTTTAAGGTTATCTGTAAGCTACCTTATCGAGGGTGTTTCATGTTTGTCAAAACGTAGTTGACAATGCCCTTGATGACGGTGATGTTGGATTTTTGGGTTAGTATTACATCATATTGCCAAGTTGAGGTGTGCTTATATAAAAAGGTTAAGATGTGTGGTGTTTGAAGATCAATACATGGAAAGTTTGTTGCACTTTTTCAATGTTAGTGGCTTTATCACCATTCTACCTTGGTTGTATCTTTGGGGTGAGTGGTTTCATTCTAGTTTATTCATGATGGTGGTTGTTACTGGTTCATTTCTTGAATGGTTGGTGCTCTTCATGTTCTCCAAAAACTTCGATGTTATATTTAGTGGCATCCCACAGTTCAATGTTAGTATGTTGGGCTTTGCCTCGTATACTTATGAAGTCTCTTTCTCATGAAGCTTCCTTTGTTGTTTTTCTTGATTTTAGTCGTTGTATGTGTTTGGTTAAGTTGTATTGTTTTGTTGCCATTTCCACTGACTATTTCCTTATTTTAATTAATTTCCCTACTAATTTTAGGCTATGGAGTATAGTCTTGCATGCTATTCGGCAAAGTTTAGGCTCAGGAAATATTGTCCCCAGACTCATCATGCCGAGTTTTCAACCCCTTGACATCTTTTTGCCACACTCTCTCTTATCCCTCTCTTCTCCTACCAATTGAAATTGATTTGAATATATATATATATATATATATATATATATATATATATATATATATTATCTCCTATTTCCTAGTTAGATGTTTTTATCCTTTTATTGTATTGTATATAAAAGGATTTTAGATCTATAAATAAAATAACAACGTATCAAATTTATGATGGTATCAAAGCAGGATAACTAGATGGTATACAAAACCCTAAACCCACATCGACATGGCAGGTGACGATGTCAGCTCTTCCAACAAGAACAACAATAATACATCGGATCATGACTCACCCTACTATCTTCACCCATCCAATTATCCTAGACAAATGCAAGTCAACGAGGCTTTATGTAATAAGAACTACACTGATTGGGTCCAAGGGATGGGGAACTTCTTGTTTGCCAAAAACAAGATTGGCTTCATAGACGACACCATTGTGAAGCAAGAAAAGGCGCCGAAGGATCACATGGCATGAATGAGGTGTGATGCGATGATAAAGGGAGGGCTTACCACAACCATGGAAAAGGAAATAAGAAGCAGCGTCAAGTACACAAATACTGCTTCAGAAATCTGGTTTGACCTTCATGAAATATTTGGGAAGGAAAGTGCTCCAGGGCTTATAAACACAAGAACCAACTCACTACCACTCGACAAGACAAGACATCTATATCGGCCTAGTTCATCAAGTTGAAATCCCAATGGGATGAGATACACTCAACATTTCCTACACCAAAGTACACTTGCAATGGGTACACCTATGGAATCGGGTGACGTCTCCATGAACACCAAGAAAAGTGTAACATCCGTTTCCAAGTATTTTCATTTCCAGCTAAAAATAACAATTTATTGCAAAATTAGTCCCTATGTAGGGTGTAGCTGATGCGTACGCTGGGTGTGGGTCACTTAAAGTGGATGCGGTCTTCGTCGAGTATGTTGGACGCACGTAAGGAGTACGCAGGGCGTACTCATTCAGATCCCAAACCCTATTTTTTTATGTTTGAGCCCCTATTTAAGGACCTTAAGTCCCTTGAGGCCTCCCCATATCCAGCCTTCATCCTCCCCAACCAGTGTCTCGAAACCCTAATCCTTGGTTAGCTTGTGTGAGCCTCTTGTGTGTGTTCTTGGTGCATAGTGAAGGAGTAGAAGTTTTTCCATGAAGATTGTTGTGTCTAAAGTTTGAAGATCGAGGGCCTTCATCACCTTTGTTAGCTTCTGGAGGTATAAAGCTCTTACTTTTATGGTTCTATGGCTTAGATTTAGACTAGCTTTGAGGTTTGCATGCTTTTTTGGTCCCATGGTTTGGTTCTTATGAGTAAAAGCTACTCCAGAGCTCAAGTTTATCACTTTATGTTGTTTTTGAGGATCTTGTATCATAAAAACAAAGTCTTTGTTGCTATTTCTCACTCATGCAAGAGTTTGAGGTTATTAAAGAGTGTTATGGACCTAGGGTTTTATTTTAGGCTCTATTAAGCCATGCAAAAGCTTAAAGTTGTCGAATTTATCAGTTAAGACCTTCCCAAGATTAAGATTTGTGAGTTTGACGTTTAGTCTTTAGGTATTAAGAGCTTAAAAAGTGGTTCTGGACAACAGAGGATTATGAACGGGCGTAACCTCTGTGTACGCGGAGCATAACGAGTTTTTCCCGTGATCTTCTATGTGAACACCAAGTACGCAGGGTATAATGAGGGAGTATGCATGACATACTCCAAAAGTGCATTTTGGGCCATTTTTGGGCCTTGGGACATGTTTAGTTGGGTCTAGTATGAGAAGGGTAAAATGGTATTTTACCCTAGTAAGAGAGAGTATGAAATAGACCTTTGATTATGGGTTATTACCCTAATTATTAATTAGGGTCGGTTTTGGATATGTTCGTGAGGAACCTTTGTAGCAGCAACTCAAATGTGTGATTTTTGATCATCAGATTGAGGTGAGTATTCCCACTATGCTATGTAGGATGTTAGTTGTCTTTGTGATACTTTCATGGAAGACCTCGGGGGTAGCCCGGGGCATTTGGGGTAGTGCATGGTAATTGCATGAAAGACCATGGGGTAACCCATGCCACTTGGATGTTAAACCGTGGGGGGTAGCCCATGACACTTCAAGGAAAGACCATGGGGGTAGCCCATGGAATTTGGTTGTAAGACCTTGGGGGTAGCCCATTACATTCTATGGAAAAGACCATGAGGGTAGCCCATGGCACTTGTATGTAAGACCATGGAAATTTATGTATGGTATGTGGTATTTTGGGGAACTCATTAAGCTTTATGCTTATGGTTTATTTAAAATGTTTTTCAGGTACTTCCGGTTCGAAGGGGAATGGTCTGACACGATCGCACAACATCCACCCGTGTTCTGCATTTTATGATTTTGGATTGTACTCTGATAACTATTTTCTACATCGACATACTTTAATGGTTTTTGAAATGTATGGTTGATGGTTTGGTTGATTTAAAAACAAAAAATTTTACTTAGTACTTTTGGGATGTTACAAAAAGGATAAATTGTATGAATATCTCATGGGTCTCGACAACGACTTCACTGTCATCAAAACCCAAATTCTCATTACCTCGCCAACACCAGGCTTAGGATTAGCTTATCATCTTTGTCGCGGAGGATGAACCTCGAAGATACATTACTAATGACAAGAAACCCTCCATAGAGGCTACCGCTTTCAAGGCCTTTGTGCCCACTAAATGAGACGGGAACCCTTGGAAAAAGAACAAGCCAAATCAGAATCCTACAAAGCAGGAAGCAGAAACACAACACTACACCTTCTGTGATAAAGATGGTCACAACCATGACAGTTGTTTCAAATATATCGGGTATCCGGAATGGTGGCCAGGCAAGGGAAAAGCGGACAAAGATAATCTAAGAGCTGCATGTATCGACATAAGTCCCATCCTGGGCTTACAAGGATCAATACAAAGCCTTTTTAAAGAACTTTGGAGAATCCACCAAACTCAAGAATGAAGAAACTGTGTCGATGGCTAACATGACAGGTAGATTGGGCGATGAGGATGATTTGGTCGTTGATTCCGGTTCAACTGAACATACGAGTTATAGGGCCGATATTCTCACCAATAAGAGAAAACATACATACGAGAGACATGTTGTGATTCATAATGGAGATGCAATACTGGTTGAGGGAAGGGGCAATTACACATTTCCGGGTGGTACCAAAATTGAAGGAATCCTTCATGTCCCTCAATTCAATTGCAATCTTTTATATGTTAGTCAGTTAACAAAAAATCGACAATGTGCTATAACCTTATTTTTTGGAATATTGTGTCATGTAAGGTCTTCGATCGAGGAACTTGATTGGTGCGGGTGATTGTCGAAGGGGGGTGTACCATATAGTGATTTTTTAAGACGAAAGAAAGGCAATGCATGTCACAATTGAAAGATGGCACAAGAGATTGGGTCACGCTTCATAAGGAAAGTTATCTAAAATAGATTTTCTCAAAAACATTACTTTTAGATTGAAGAATAAAGTATGTGATTCTTGTTCAAAGGCCAAACACACCAGATCTCCTTTTGTTTTAAGTGAAATAAAGACATAAAATGCTTTAAATTAATCCATTATGATGTTTGGGGAAAATATATTACACCTTCTCTAACGGGTGCAAATTATTTCTTAACTATTGTAGATGATTTTAGTAGGTATGTGTGGATTTTATTGATCAAACATAAAAATGATGCAAGTGGATGCTTAATCAATTTTCATAAAGTGGTTGAAAATCAACTTGGGAAACAAATTAAGAGAATAAGAAGTGATATTGGTGATGAGTTCACTTCCTATACCATGACTCATTTTTACAAAAAATATGTCATTTTATTTGAAACAACTTGCCCTCACACACCCCAACAAAATGGAATGGTTGAGCACAAACACATACATCTTTTGGATATGGCTCGAGCCTTAAGTTTTGAGGCTGGTCTTCCAAATAAATTTTAGGGAGAGTTTGTGTTGACTGCTGCCTACATCATCAATCAGTTACCATCCACACCTTTTTGAAATAAGACTCCATATGAAGTGTTATTTGGCCAGAAATCTGACTATGATCATATGAAGGTTTTGGGCTGTGACAACCCGAAATTTCTATCTTGTACAATCATTCAATTCAATCACAGTCAGACTCATTTCTGCTATCTTTTAGCATTGTTTAGGGTCTGTTTGAGTGTTCTAAGCCTAGTACATTCAAGGTTTGGGTTTAGGGATGAGTTAACTTAGGTTCATCGGGTTGCATTCAGGCCAAACACTCCATCAAGAGGAGTGTACGGCCGTACACCCAAGGTGGCCGTAAACCCAAACCGATATATAAGCTATTCCTTCATTCTTTCACACTTTCTCACACTTTCACCTCAAGAAATCCGATTCTCTCTCAACTATCATCAAGTTTTTCACCTTGATCTTCAAAGATGTAAGTATTCCTTCCATTGATTAGTTTATACATGGCTTTATCTAGTGAAGATCCATGATTTCATCCATGAAATCTTCTCTTTTGGATAGATCTTCAAGTCTTCTTCACTTTCACCAAGAACACCAAGAACACCTACTTGTTCTTGGGCCGTGAACTCCTTAGAAGCCTTCAAAAGTGTGAGTATCTATTCTATCTGCTAGTTAAGCTTGAGAAACACTTGATTCCTAGCCTTGATTCGTCATCTAATGCATGAACACCAAGGGTGTACGGCCGTACACACCTCATATGGCCGTAAACCCTTGTTTAGTGCATGTATTGGCCTCAAACTCACCTCATGTTCCATCATAAGATCATGAACACTTAATGGGTGCTAGATAGGGCCATAAACACCCCTTTTTGCATGCTTCTTCAATGAGTGTATGACCGTACACTCCATGACCGTACACATCTTGGACGTACACCACATTGGCTGTACACACCTTTGTGTGGCCGTTAACCCCTTTAGTGCAATCACATGTGATTGTAACACTTCAATTCAAGTGTTTCCTAGTACCTAAAGTGGTTTCCTATCATAATTAGTTGTTATATACACTAATTATATCCATATATGTGTCATTATATGCTAATAGGATCCGTTTGTGCTCAAGACTTCACTTGACACGTAGCATCCTACATCGACCTTTCACTCGAATCACTCACTACAGGTGAGTTCATACCCCCGTATTTTCATAGTTTTAACTGTTTTAAGGGGGGGGGGGGATACAAGTCTAACACAAATATTTTGTGTTATAAACAAATGGTTTCATGTATCTTATCAAAATGGATTTCAGTTATCATCAAATCAAATAGTTTTCAATGATTGTATCAAAATGACATTAAGTCACCAAAATGTATTTCAAATTATTAAAATTCTTTTAAATGTTTTTATAAACTTATATTTCTCCCAGAAATCATACTTGTATATAATATATATATATATATATATATATATATATATATATATATATATATATATATATATATATATATATATATATATAAATAAGATTTAAAAGGCTTAGGACTGATAACCCACTTTGGTTCCTTTTCCTTGTTTGGATGTGGGATTATAAGCATCAGTTATTTGTCCGAGTGTCATTTAAATTTTACTTATATATATTTGTATATGTATACAAGTATAAAAGTTAGTTCATTAAGTTTCAATTACCTTTTGTAACATGTTGAGCAAGGGGTTGCATTCATGAATACTCAGTATCAATTCAGAAAGTACATATAAATTATAATATGTATAATTTATGATTCACAGAACATTAATTCACGATTCAAGTATAATAAAGTACATTGTTTTACAAAATCAAAGGATTGATTCAAAACTAATCAAGGATATGCATCTTTCAGATACATGTTAAGAATACTAATTCAAGAACATACTGTCAATCATTTATTTCAGAATGATTGGGTTTTCATAACTATTATACATGTAACGTTTATATGCTTTTTATGAGTCATCTGATACAGGTTGTTTAATTCATTTAAACAATATAGTAAAGTCCTGACATTATAACCAGAATCTCCAATCGGGGATCAAAACAATGTGTGTATAGATCTATATTGGGATTGACAACCCCGCACTCAGACTGCTAGCTACAGTTAGGCATACACGCCTACGAGTGACAATTGTTATCAACAGCTTTCAACGCATTCATAGCGTTGGGTCAGACCATCTAGTCAGTATGGTTATAATAACTCATATAAAAGATATTAACAATACGTTAATGTATAATTAACTAAACTTAAGTACATTTTCAAAGTACTAGTTTACAAGATACAATTTACAATATTACATTACAGTTTAAAATAACAGTTGATGAAACCAGACACACTCTCGGATACAAGTTTACAAAAGGATTACAAATACAGAACATTGGTTTACAAATAGAACAGTTTTATGTAACTAAAACTACTTTTCATATACAACAGAAAATATAGGATTTTCTGGAACTGTTTACATATTCAAGAAACAGAAAACATTCATTCAAACATAAATACTTATGCACTCACTCAACTTTATGTTGATACTCTCTTTTCAAAGTACTTGTATTCTCAAGGAACCAGTAGACAGGTACTCCCCATGCTTTTGAGAAGATGGAGCTATTTATGTCTTGTCTTCTTATTTTGTATAACTATTTGGTTTCAGTATACAATGATGAAACACATGTAAATACTTATACTTTTTAAATATAGTGGTTGTTTGTACTCTGATTACTATAATGCATGTGTTGTGATACTACAAATGAAGTCCTCCACCCCCGGACGTTTTCGCCGTCTGGTTTGGGGGTGTGACATGGGCTGCTTAGCATACTATAGGAGTAATGAAACCAATCGTGACAAATTTAAAGTAAGGGGGAGACCATGTATTTTTCTGGGATATCCATATGGAACAAAAGGATATAAAATTTTCGATATATAGAAAAGAAAAATCATTGTATCAAGAGACACCAAGTTTCATGAATACATCTTCCCTTTTCCCATAAAGTCGATACATGAAAATGAAGAATCAAGTGACTTTTTCGATGAGGTACCAACTCATTTTACTCAAGAAAATGATTATGGAAGACAGAATGAGGAATCTGAACAAGGAGCAGAGAAATCGCCTTCTATCCTATGCAACTCAAGCCACAGTTTCAAGATGAGACAATGAGCCCACAAGCCGACGATGTGGTTACAAGGCCACAAAACTTGGATCTTGATTCTTCTTTCGGAAGTCTATAAACCCAAACCATGACCACAAGACCTCAAAGACATCGTGCTCCACCAAAACATTTGAGTGACTACACTGTGAAGCTTCCCCTTCGGTTAACCACACACAACTTGCACCAAACCAAAGTTCATCAACGGTACACTCAATTTCCAACATTTTATCTTATGACAAAATTTCTGACTCTCATAAAATATTTTTAGCGGACATCACCTCAAATGATGAGCCAAATTGTTTCAAACAATCCATGCAGGATCAAGATGGGTTAATGCCATGAAAAAGGAGATTCACGCTCTTTGAATAAAATGAGACGTGGACTCTAGAGACTCTCCCAAAGGGAAAACGAGCAATTGACTCTAAGTGGGTCTACAAAATAAAATACAATCCTAATGGGGATATCGAACGATACAAGGCCCGACTTGTTGCTAAAGGCTTCACTCAACCCGAAGGAGTTAATTTTCACGACACGTTTTCTCACATTGTAAAGCTCATTACCGTACAAACTATATTGGGTGTTGCCATCAAGAAGGATTGGTTGATACACCAAGTTGATATCAACAATGTATTTTTACATGGCAATCTGGATGAAGAAGTTTATATGAAAGTTCCCTAAGGATTCTCTAAAGCTAATGACACGAGAGTTTATCATTTGCGAAAGTATTTATATGGTCTGAAACAAGCCTCTCAAAAATGGTACAAAAAAAGTTCACTACTGTTCTCTCGAGTCTTAATTTCAAACAGTCTAAGTATGATCATTCACTCTTCTTTTATAAGCATAATGGCATCTTTCTTGCTGTTCTCATTTATATTGATGATGTGATCATCGTGAGTAACAATGCAAACTAGATTTAAGAAAAAAAGAAGTGTCTACATACTGAATTCAACATCAAGGATCTAGGAGTTCTAAAGTATTTCCTTGGTATCGAGGTGGCAACGACATCCGATGGTCTCGTTCTCAGTCAGAGAAAATTCACTCTCGACATTCTGAAAGAGAGTGGTATGATGGGAGCATGACCTAGTTCGTTTCCAATAGAGCAAAACCTTAAAATTGATCAAGATGAAAGTCAACCAAAGGTTGATGCAAATCAAAATCGACGAATGATTGGGAGACTCCTCTACTTGCAAGCAACTAGACCCAACATAGCCTACTCTGTCAACGTTCTTAGCCAGTTCGTTGCAGATCCTAGGCAACATCATCTAGATGCCCTTCTTCGAGTACTTCGTTATCTCAAGGCTACCCCCAGGTCAAGGAATTCTATTACCTCGGTTGGGTGGAACTCATCTTTTAGCTTACTTTGACACAGATTGGCTTGGATGTCCCATGACAAGGCGTTCTCGCACATGTTATCTCCTTCTTTTAGGAGGGACTCCAATTTCATGGAAGACAAAAAAAACAATTCGTCGTTTCTCAATCCCCCGTTGAAGTTGAATACAGAGCCATGACTACTACTGTAAGCGAAATTATTTGGTTGCATTGGATGTTAAAGGAATTAGACGTTGAACAACATGGTTCTACAACTCTTTTTTTGTGGCAATCAAGCTGTCTGTCACATTGCTAATAACTCTGTCTTCCATGAACGCACTAAACATGTGGAGATGGATTGTTATTTCCTTCGTGAGAGAGTCGAATCAAAAGAAATTCAACCTTTGCACGTTGATACCAACTTGCAACTTGCTGACATGTTCCCGAAAGGATTATGTGCTCAACATCTTTGTTTTCTTCTAGACAGTGTCCAGGACATTTGTGACATTTATGCTCAAGCTTGAGGGAAAATATTAAAATTGATTTGAATATATTCCGTTTGTTATTAATTCAGGGCCGGCCCAAGGGCTGGGCGAGATGGGCCACAACCCAGGGCATCAAGAAGGCTGGGGCATCAGTTTTGATTCATGTCTAGTGGTCTGATATTCATTATTGCCCAAATGTTAATCCATCCAAGTGAGTCCAGCTTAGGGCAGGATGCGTAAAGCCATCAACAGTCAACGCATCCGCTTGAAGTGCGGCAAACGAAAATGTGCTACAAGTCTACGACATTAATTTTGGAAGACCGAAGGAATTGCACGTGTTTCGGAAATCGAGGAGACACCGAGCTCAGGTAATCTGCCCGTCGTTTGAAAGTCGAACTGTGAAGCCTTCAAATTTCGAACGCATTGCAGAAGCCTTGAAATCTCGAATGCATTGCAGATTCAAGCAGGCAACAACGGTAAAAAAAATCTGTTTATTAAACATGGATGTATTCCTCTATTTCTGTTTCTAATTCTAATTGGTGATTAGTTTTGTGAAATTCTCAAGTTTTTATCTTTCTGTTCTTGTTTTCTTTTCAAGGGTTTTGGAAGTGTTTTTTTTCTTCTAGTTTTTAGTGTAAATTGGAAAGGCGAAGCAGTGCAGTGAAGAAAGAATGATGGAATTAATCACGAGGTTGTAATGTGATGATATTGATTTATTTACAATCATTGTTACAGAACAACAAGGTAAGATAGTTAATGTTTGATGTTGCAGATAATAAGAATGGATGAGAATTTTACTTGGTTGTTAACTTGCTATAGAAGGGATTGGACTTATTTGCCCTCAGGATTGTGTGTGGTAATAGTGAACTGAGTTTTATTTTCCAGTGTCAAATTTGTAGTTTTTCCATTACACAACAATAGAGTTCTTGTTGTTAAGCCTTATAAAGAGATCATTTGCTTATTGGTTAAGTCAATTTATATTAATATAGAGCCTTTATGTATTCTTTTATTAAAAATCATTATTAAGTTTTGTAACTTGTACTTGTACAGTGGATCTTATTCTTTGATTGTATATTTCCAATGGTCTTTGGTTAAATGTCAAGCCTAATAATGTACATATTTTAAATATTTTATAATAATACGAATTTGATTTTTAGTTGTATGCACAGGGTATTATGAGGTTGCTTGACACCATCGTTGCTTGCACTAAAGCTCTAATCAGTTTTCTTGTTGCTTTTATATACAAAGTATTTTGAAATATATATTTGGAACTACTAGAACATGTGATTGATTATCGTATGATATCCGGCTATGATGTTGCAATTACTAATAATAATATGAATTTTGTTTGTTTAGATGGTTTTTGTTTATGTTGATACGGATTTTGTTTGATTATAAAATCTACCACTTTTTTTAATAAGATATTTATATTTGTGTTTGGCCTATCGTAAAGCAGGGGGCATGATTTTATTATCTAGTCCCGGGCATTGAAATTCAATGGATTGGCCCTGGTTATTATCTTATATTCTCTAGTCAGAGGTTTTTATCGTTTTATTGTATTGTATATAAAAAGATTTGAAATCTATGAATAAAATAACAACGTATCAAATTTGTGACTACCATGCCCCTCTCTCTTTCTCATAAAAGTTGATTGGTATCACGAGCCTACTAGGTGGAGCTTGTCACCGTCATCACCACTCCTTTGGTCTTCCAAAAAGTAAATAGATAAATAAGCAAGTGGGGTAAATGACGTTTTAGGTTGGAGTTGTGAATGACGAAAATGCCATTTAACCCTTTAGCTTTAGCTTTTGTTCAATTTGTTTATCCAAAGTCAAAAGAAAGGCAACCCGGAAGCTACGCACCGCACCCTTTCTAGATTCCATACCCTGCCGTGTGGTGCACAACTTGACAGCAACAACATATCCACCTTTCAATCTTTACCGTACACGTGTCGCACTATCAATCGATTTCTTCTAATTCCTACGTCACGTTTATTTTTCTATCCGAGACCGCCTCTTCTTTCTCATCCTATAAATCAACCTCAATATTCATTCACTTTCATCAACAACGATCTTCTCAATCTTCATCTGTTCTTGTTTGTCTTCAATTCTCTCAAGGTATGTTGCCTTTTCCATTTTATTTTTCTCGATTTCTTTTTATTTTTCTAAATTGTTTGCTAGGTTAATGATTCCGATCGGTGGTTGTTTGTTGCATCGAATTCGATCTTCTTTAACATATCGATTAGATCTGCAACTCTATTCTTTGAATTTGTGTTTTTGCAACAAAATTTTTGAAATTTATTGAATTATAATCTTGATGAATAATTCTAAAATCTTCCGTAAACAGCGATTTGGTAAAATTTAATGATCGTTCTTTCACTTCTCGCATCTAAGATTATCCTCAGAGTTTTGTTTTCTCAATTCGTTAGATATTGATATGATCACGATCCGCTGTTGTTTGTTGGAGCTATATTGATCTGATCAACAGATCTCTTAGATCTGAATCGTATAATCGAAATTGTTGTTTGCAATAGGCTACGAATCTGTGATTGTCATCTCAACTGTAACATGAACTTAGATGCTCTATTCGATTTCATTATTTTGATTTATCTTATCATCTTGTGTCTTGAACAAGAAATCTGCTGTTTTATGTTCGATTGATGTTATAGGCTTTATATTATCTGACCTTGCATCTGATTTTATATGATTTCTGTTATTATTTATTGTTTATATTCTTATCGTGTTCGTTCTTTGGCTACAGATGCAAATCTTCGTTAAGACCCTCACTGGCAAGACCATCACCCTAGAGGTCGAAAGCTCGGACACCATCGACAACGTGAAAGCCAAAATCCAAGACAAGGAAGGCATTCCCCCAGACCAGCAGAGGCTTATCTTCGCCGGAAAGCAGCTCGAAGACGGCCGTACCCTCGCCGACTACAACATCCAGAAAGAGTCAACCCTGCATCTTGTTCTTAGGCTAAGGGGAGGTATGCAGATCTTCGTCAAGACTCTCACCGGAAAGACCATCACCCTCGAGGTCGAGAGCTCCGACACCATCGACAACGTGAAAGCAAAAATCCAAGACAAGGAGGGTATTCCCCCAGACCAGCAGAGATTGATCTTCGCCGGAAAGCAGCTTGAAGACGGCCGTACACTCGCCGACTACAACATCCAGAAGGAATCCACCCTCCATCTTGTCCTCCGTCTCAGGGGAGGGATGCAGATCTTCGTGAAGACTCTCACTGGAAAGACCATCACCCTTGAAGTTGAAAGTTCGGACACCATCGACAACGTGAAAGCCAAAATCCAAGATAAGGAAGGCATCCCTCCAGACCAGCAGAGGTTGATCTTCGCCGGAAAGCAGCTTGAAGACGGCCGTACTCTCGCAGACTACAACATCCAGAAGGAATCCACCCTCCATCTTGTCCTCCGTCTCAGGGGAGGCATGCAGATCTTCGTGAAGACCCTCACCGGAAAGACAATCACTCTGGAGGTTGAGAGCTCCGACACCATTGACAACGTGAAGGCTAAGATCCAAGATAAGGAGGGAATCCCACCTGACCAACAGAGGTTGATCTTCGCTGGAAAGCAACTGGAGGACGGCCGTACTCTTGCAGATTACAACATTCAGAAGGAATCAACTCTTCATTTGGTTCTTCGTTTGAGAGGTGGTATGCAGATTTTTGTCAAGACTTTGACTGGGAAGACGATAACATTGGAGGTGGAAAGCTCTGACACCATTGACAATGTCAAGGCGAAAATTCAGGATAAGGAAGGTATCCCACCGGATCAGCAGAGGCTGATCTTCGCCGGAAAGCAGCTTGAGGATGGCCGTACCCTTGCTGACTATAACATTCAGAAGGAGTCAACCCTCCACCTTGTTCTTCGTCTCCGTGGAGGAAATTGAAGCTTTTGTGTTTGGGATGTGTGAGATTTCATGGATGGTTTTAAGTGTTTGATTGATGGTATGGTTTGAAATGGTACTGGTGTCGTTTAAATAAGAATAAGAATAATGAACTCATTTGGTGAATAATTCTACTTTGTTTTAGCTTGGTCTGTTTTGAATGCGTATTTTTTAACTAAAATTGGACATGATGTTTCCAATGAATCATGTAGATCAGCTTCATCTCTTACGTTAGGTTCATCTTAATGTACTCGAACGTTCTTCTCTCTATCTCCTCCATCTTCATAGATCATCACCTTCAACATTGATTATTCTTTTATCTGTCCAATCGTCATCAAAACTAGTGGTAATAACCTATGCCCACGACCTTTTCTCATAACCATTATTTTTACAACCTTCCTACTTGTAACTACGCTTGCCATTGGCTTTCATCTGGCACTACCTGTCAATACAACCATGAACTTTATGCTAATAACAATAGAGATGTTATCTATAGTGGTGGGGAAAAAAACCGGTTCATGATCCGAAATTGATTTGTAAACCAAAACTGATCTGAAAATGTAACTGGTTTGGGTGAAACTAGTTTGGTTTCAAACATATCTACCAGTTTGTCATTCTAGCCGTTAGGACTGGTTTACCATATATGACAGCTTACGGCAACCGATTACATCCCCCACCCAAAACATCCAATGCTTACTTGGTCTCAACTTGGTATTTCCAAACCTAGATAATAAGGTTGAATATCATACCCCAATCAGTTTGCCTTGCTCCTATTACAAGTTAGACTTAGACTCGTTCCTTGACCCTTGGGTTCTAATGCCGTTCACTCCATGTGAATTTTCAAACACAAAATTTCATATTGGGACCCTCAGTAGTAAAGCACGTCTCGTTGCAAATGGTAAAATGATAAAAGTCAACAATAAGGACTCGACTAGGATAGGCTTTAAGTATGGCACCTAAAGCAATGAGTATATGTACCATCTTTAGTCTTGACATTTCCCATCATCGATCCATCCATTAGCATGGTATGAAGAATACATTTTTTTATGACATCCTTTCTAAGAAGGTTTACCTCCAGGTGTTGCTGCTTTTGCTAATTTAAAACACTTGGACTATGTGTGTCGTCTTCATAAATCTTTGTATGGTCACCACTCACCATTAATGAACATTTAAGCATGCATAAAAACTTAATAAGAAGAAAGGTGTGAACTTTATACCTTCAGAAGCTTGAATGATCAACTCTCTACCAACAACTCTACTAACAAGGAATGACCACCTTCTTCTTCTCCTATAAGCTCTCAACCACTTGAAACACCAGGAACACACACACACATAGACACACACTCAACTTAGGGTTTCTCTTTGGAGGGTGGAGGTTGAGAATGAGCTGAAATCCTAATCATAAGGTTGCTTAAATAAGGCTCAATGCCCGAAATCTAGGGTTTTGAGCCCAACTGCCACCGCGCCGCCACTTAATGACATGTCCCGAAACATGGTCCACTGCTTACCGCGCCGTGGTGTCGGGAAAATCCCAAAATTCTCAACTTACAAAATAAAGACTTGTATCTAGAAATGTGGATGTTACAGATAAGTTGGACATAATTGATTCAAAGTTTTATTTGACACTGGAAGAGAAAAATGATTAAGCATAGGCTGAAGTAATCGTGGATGAGGATGTCCCAAGCATTGGTGCCACGTATCATTTGAGGCACGTTCAACAAATAATTTGATCAAGTTTATTGACTGAGGTTGAGGAAGGTTAAGCGTATAGAGTCCATGACCGATGATGAAGGTAGTTTGAGTGAACGAATCCTTCACAAAAAAGAAATGAGCATAAAATTCAAAGTGGTCATTATTATCAGGGCAAATTTTTTGAACATATAAAAGATTTTTAGAGATGAAAGGAAAGTGTAAATATTTGACAAGTGAAAGTGTTTGTATGGTGAGTGAATATTACTTGAGCCTACATGGAGAATAGGAAGACCTTTACCATTACGAACGTGTAGAGTGTTAGGGACTTGATAGGCTTTAGAAAAATCCAAGTTGGACAAGTCATGAGATACATGGCTCTTTGCTCCAGTATCAAATAACCAGGTTGGAGCCAAAGATGATATCTGATTGCTGCTAAAATGAGCAGCATGTTGAGGTTGTGGACTTGTATTGTTTCGATAACTTTGACATTGGGCTGGAAGATGATGGATTCCACACTGTTGACAATGTCCATAAATAGTATTTTGAATGGACGCTCAACTAAAGTCGGCTCCATGACTTCGTCCTCCACGGCTGCCACTACGATTATTGGTTCTGCCACAATTACCACGATTGCCACCATGACTATTTCAATTACTGTAGAAGGCATGTGGCGGTGTGACTGTTGGCACCAGATTTAGGCCTAAGGCATGAGCTTGAGCTATCAACTAATTATAATTTGAATTGAAAGCTACTTGGTTAGCTGGTTGGTTCTTTGATACATGTGCATTGGTGTGGACATTATATGCTTGATTTATGTTTGTTTTGGATCTCCTGTGAACAAATTCATGATCCACATGAAGAGCTTGAAGACCGTCGATGTGAATGACAGTACCATGAGCAGTAAGATTGGTAACCAGTCTCTTTAGTTTTGTACGAGGTGATAATCCAACTAGAATTGTTAGAACCAGACCCTTCTCACGTACCAATTCACCAATTGAGGCAAGGGAATCAACATATCCTTTTTCACATTGTAGGTAGGCCGCAATAAACTCATCACTTTCAATTTCAAGTTTGAGAAGATTGGTTTTAAGGGCGAGTTCACAGGAGAGAGTTGTAGGTTCATAGGCACAGTGTAAAGCATACCATATTTAATGGGACATGTGTTTTCAATAAAAGTTACCATAGTTTTGCTCTGAGATTGATGATAACAAAACCATCTTTATATAAACATCGTTTTTTGTCCAGATGTAGTTCGAAAAGATCGAGTAAATGAAATGAAATCAGAGTTTAGATTGAATCATGAACACAAGGAGTAAATATGATATGGATGGCTCAATTAAACTTCTGAAGGTTACAAGAGTTTTTCTTAGAGTAAGAACAACGAAGGCTCAAAAGTTACTCTATCTCTAGTACTAATCCCTATTTATAGGAATGACAGAAGTTTACAAAAAATACATAAGGGCTAAAACTATTAAGCTTCGACATACAAAAATGCCCCTATGAAATACATACAACGAAAGCTGACAAACAGTCTTCGACACTAAGACAGACTCATGACCCTTCGACACCTCACAACACCATTCAACCTCAACATTCTCCCCTTTGTAAGCAGTGTCGAGTCCTAGGTCATTAGCATCTTCGTTGCCTGATGAAGAACCCTTTTAATCTCCATGTACTAAACAATTGATTTGCGAACCTCAGCTTTATCTCCTTCCGTATTCTTCTTGAAATTATTGATACGAACAAGTAGATTCGTATACTGAGAATTAGTGTATGTTTCAACATCCTCAACTTTGAATATAAACTTTGTATTCTTGTTGTTTTTATTCTTCCCCACAAAAACTATTCCCAATGGTTTAAGATAAATTTCACCATCATCAAAATTCTTCAAGCTTCCCACACCTTTCAACAAAGATTGTGGCAAATAATTTTTTTCCCATCGCCAAAGCTAACTCCACATCCGTTAAGGGAAGACAATCATAATAATTGTCAATGAAAAGCTTGATATGTGCAAACCCAAGCAAAATCTTCTTTTCTAGTCACCTGAAGTTTCGAAGCATCAACCCCACTTAGAATTTTTGCCACACAGATGAGATCATTAAGATTCATCAAAGGAAAATCAGCTACAAATAAATCACAAGCCACATTATTGGCACAAACTACGTGAAAACGAAAGTTTTGCAATAACGCTTCGAATAACTAATCCTTGGTTATACCCAATACCTTGACAATCTTTACTAATGACCAAATCTCTTCTTTTTTCTTTCCAAGTACTGCATGAAACCTTATTTTCAGCTTCTTGAATTCTTCGTTGTCTTCGAATTTGTTTATTAATTGATACTGAGCTGATATGAACGTCATATGGTTGATAGGAAAATCCAGTTGATTGAAGTTTGAATTTTCTATCTCATAACTTTTTTTTGGGACCTTGAGAAAAATATGCATGTTACCAAGAGAAACAATATGTTCGATTGTCTCGTAACAATATGGTTTTGTTGGGTCACCCTTCTCAAGACCAGGTGGGTCTCCTTGCCTTTGTCTTAGAATACTTTGAATTTTCCTTTGTCTTTCCATTTCCTTTTCTAAGGCAATTTTATTTTCTTCTTCAGCTGGATCAGTTTGAATACCCTTCCCTCTTCCTTCTATTTCTTTCTTTGATGGAGGTGGCTTCGAACTTGATCCACCAGCAGATGAACCAATAACAATACCATTGGTTAAAGGCTTCAAAGTCATGGTAGTTTAGGTAGTTGACATTGAAGTTGGTAGAGAAGTAGGAATCTAAGTACTGATAACCTTTCCTACATCTTTTCCTTGAGAAGGAATGTTTGATGAACCAGTATCAACACCTTTCGAAACCCCAGAACCACCCTTTTCTCCCCTTGCACCCCTGTTTTAACAGGTGGGGCATCCGAAGGCATCAAATTAACAAACTTCATAAGAGGAGCTAGATCAACCCTCAGTTTAGACTCTAGCAAAGAAAACATGTTGGACAATGCTTCTTGGGAAATTGAAGATGAAGGAGAAACATTAATTTTCGAAATTAACTCCTTCACATTCCCCAATAATTCTTCTATCTTGGCAAAACCTTTCGAATCAGATTCTGACTTCAAATCAACTCTGGTGATAAGAGAATTAGAGAACTCAACAATCTTCTTAACTGCATCAGCAACTATATCAACCTTAGTATGAAGATTGGAATAGTTGTGATCAACCTTGGCAACTTCCTTTGTCATCTCAGAATGAAGTTCTTCTATTTTGAAATTAACATCCTCCTGCACTCTCTTTACAGCTTCAACAAAAAGAAGATGTCTTTCCTTAGCAATTGCCCTCAAATCTTTAACTTCATGATTAAAAGAATCAGATTGTCGCTTCAAACGCGTTTCATTCTTCGTATCAATCTGCTCCATGATGATTTTCAAACAATGTTCTTGGGCTTTCAACAGAACACCGACTTCAATCTCGGACACAATGTTACGGCTTCCTGTATCAGCTTGAAGTTGAAGCAAAGAAGTCAACTTGCGATTCAGAATTTTAAATTGTTTTCCTGATATCAACATGCGATTAGGAATATTCTCCTCCTCAGGATCAAACTGAATATCGCCAAATGAAACCATATAATCATCATCATCCTGTTCAACCTCAGAAGTAGACTTTGGACCATCGGTTGATTGAGAAGGAAACAAAGAAGTGATAGGATGATCCATAACATGAACAAATGTGGGTGAAAAAGTGGAAGCTGGTAACGAAGTAGGAGTAGGTGAAGTTGGTGTAGGTATTATATATGGTGGTAAAGAAGTGGAGGTATCAATAACAATGGTTTCGAATGTGGATGAAGTAATGATAGAAACATGAATAAATGAAGTAGAGACATTTGAAATACCTTGAGCTTCGTGTGTCGACATCCCATCACCCATATTAACATTTGTGTCCATATTAGATATGTCCACAGTGATGTCTGAAGTTCGAACCTCCTCCGGAATGGACTTAGCAATCGAAACTTCGGGTGGTTTGACCTGTGTCTGCTCAGGGATGGATGGATTAAAAGGATCACCCAGATTAGTGGTTGTGTCCACATTAGATGTTTTCACATTGCCACTAGGACTTCTAGTCGCCTCGTTATTCGACTTGACATAAGAATCCCTCTGAAATGATTTGAAACCGATGCCGTCAATTCAAATTGTAGACAGAGTACCCTCGTTTTCGAAATCAGACTCAACCACCACTTCGTCAAGTGACTCTTCCAACTTCTTTTGCTTCTTCTTGATTTTTTTACCAAATCACGAGCTCTTCGTTTCTTTGAATCCGGAGAAACTGGAGCAGAGATTTCGCGAATAATCACCCCTTTCGATTAATCTGAGGCTTTTGAATCTTTTGTATCTTGGATGCAAAAGACCCCTTAGGTGAAGAAATATTATGCATAGGAACATCTTCAATAATTGGCCTCAGATATGGTGAATGTCGAGGTCTATGGGCAGGCTTCTTCGTGCACTTTAAAACACCAGTCTTCGATGGCACGACCTCCGTTTGAGC
Source organism: Lactuca virosa (assembly GCF_052849685.1). Taxonomy (NCBI): domain Eukaryota; kingdom Viridiplantae; phylum Streptophyta; class Magnoliopsida; order Asterales; family Asteraceae; genus Lactuca; species Lactuca virosa. Next base: position 32,928,948 of record NC_136432.1, on the reverse strand, counting down.
ATCCTGTACAATGGGTTCGTGAAATGGCTCTTTAACAGGCTTCGAAACAACTTTCTCAACAACCTCAGGAACAACTTTAGATTTTTCAAACATGGAAGATTTCTTGGGACTTTTGCCATGTTTGGAAGTTCCGGCAATCCCTTTTGGTAGCAAAACACCGGTTTCGACAGTAGGATTGATTGATTGAAGATAAGCCACAAGAATTGGGTTTGTGGGATCAACCTTGCGAAGCATCACATCTGGAATTCTTGTAACATTGGGAAACACTTTCGAGTTATCTTCAACATTCTTTGGATGTTGATAAATCCCAAACTCAGTAGTAGGAACATCAACAGGAACAAAAATACCTTCCTTCTCATACACATATTGGAGAATGAGACTCCAATATCTTGCACACGAAACACCATTAGCTACGTTGGTGTGTGAGATACTGACACCAAATTCCTCCCATAGATGAGTAGCATAATCAACTTGTAAATCGTAATACAAACGAACAACCATGGCATAGATTTAAGTCTGACTTTATCCAAACCCACACTTCTGCCTGTCAAACATCGAAGAAAGATTCCAAAGAGGAAGTTCCACATACATGGTAAATATGATTTCTTGAACTAACTAAGTTTAGTGAGAAGGGGTTGATGTCACATCTCATTGAACATATGAAGTACTTGTTCATTGGTAACCTCATAGAAAGGACCAACATTGAGAATGTTCAAGATTTGAGCGAACTTGTTCTTCGAGAGCTTGTATTTCTTATCATTGGTTAACTAAAAAGTAACCACCTTAGAAGTTTTGTTGAACACAACAATAGAACTGGCCAACGATAACCAATTCATCGAAACTGAGAAGGAAGCCGTCATCACCATAGATAGAACTAAATGATTGAGAGACACAATCAACATTTGCAGTTCTTCAGAGTATTTCGAGAAACCAGGTTGAACCCTATAGTTGAATCCTTGAATCTTCAATAATGGTTGAGATGAAGCTTCATCTGTTGTTTGAGAAGGATCAACTGGAACATTTGTGGCCGCCATTGTTAGGGTTTGAAGGTTGTAGGGAATAAAGAAGTATAAGAAGAGAGAATTTTGGGGAAAATCTTTAGCCGGATCACGTAAAGTTTGAAGAAGATATCCAAAAAATCCTTTTATACTATGACCTCAAGTTTGAATTTGAATCGGTTAGCAATAAATGCTTGACGCGTGTATCCTTGAAAACCGGACGCGTAGTCGTAAAGATAGCTACGTCTGAAAAGTAATGAGCACTTTTCCTAGAAAACCATAAAATAACTCAACCATCACATCAATCAGTCGTTTCGCGTACCCCAAGAGGATAAGAACCGTCACCACACCCTTCGTGTCGAGGTTGGGCTCATTCGCCTTTGGGATGAAAAACGAAATCATGGCCAGACGTTCGAAATCTAAGTTTGAGTTGGTATTACTCAAGACCTCAAGGATTTCTGGTACTAATGTGTGACAACGAATGAGTGGGAATCAAGATACAAAAAAATATGTGCATAAAGTGACATCAAATCATCGTTTGGTGTAAAAGCGGATGGATCCCGGGCAAAGATCACTTCATTCGACATCAAGAGAGATATCGAACTGTTTTTGTGGTTTCCCATGATATACAATAAAATACTCATAGAGGAGTATCGAAGGTCTTCTTTTAATAAGGTTTCGAAGGTTGGCACAATTTTGTTCATGATAACAAGTTAACATAAGTGTGGATTCGATGATCAAAATTACTTGTATGACCAGTGTAGTCAGTGACAAGTGAAAGTTAGAAAAATGTGTAAGTGACGAAGACACAAGTTGATATTAAGACGAAAATCATATTTCAAAAACAAAGAAGAATTGGATTCTATTGGGCAAAAATGTCTTGGAATAAGATCATTTTATCAAGACCACGCAAATCAAAAGAAATATGATTTTGAATATCGAAGAAAGGAAAAGAAACAAGTGTTTCGTTAAAATCTGGAACATGAAGTTCACCGTCAATGCCTTGAATGGTTGGAAATTTTGGGTTTCACCATCATCACGGTCTCATGAATCAGGATCATTAACATAGACTTGTGCGATATCTACATTCTGGTTGGTTTCTACCAGAGATGTTGAGGATATGCAAGTGAAGTGTGTGATTCGTGAAGAAGTATGTTGATGAAAAAGATTGTTCAAGAACCAGGATGTACCTCTGCGAATGATAAGGACCAAATAGAAATCTCTTAACTCAAGATGAGAAGAGAAAAGTAGCTCGTCGACTAATATGAATATAACCTAATTGGGAAGGAGCCCTCATAGTGAGTGATCCATTAAGGCTTCGACACACATTGAGTCTATGAGGCTTAGGTCGACATACAACAACATGTTTCTAGGGACGCCTAACAAATGAAAAGTTTAGAAATTATACATGTCCCTTCCAGTGACAAAGCAATGACCACCATATAATGTCGATTGAGATCGATCCTGATAAACATAAAACTCACAAAAGAAAAATATTTTTGGATTTTTGATTTTAGAATTGAAAGAACTAAAAATAAGAAAATCTTTTTGGAATTTTTGTTTTTGAAATTTAAAAACAGAAGAAAAGAAATATTTTTGGATTTTTGATTTTTTTTTGAAAAGTAAAAGAACAAAATATAAGAAAATGTTTTTGGTCTTTTTGATTTAGAAAAAAAACCAAACAAAATGAAAAACAAGACAGTGTTACCGGACGAACGAAACAAAGAACATCGACACAGACACATAAGTCATCGATATATCAAAGAAACTCAGATAACAAAGGATATTCTGAATGATTCAGCGATATGTCGAAATCGAAGCATGTCGAACGCTGAATAATGAACATTAACTTCTGATTCATTCAGCGAAGTGTCGACGCCTTGTTATTTCATGACGAAGAATCATTTGGAACAACAGTTGCATCAAGCATTCCTAGTCCAGACAAGATCCTAAGGAAATACTTTTCATCCAAAGACTTGGTAAAGATATCAGCAAGTTGATTTGTTTTTTTTCACAAACTGAACTTCTATATTTCCATCCTCAACATGATCCTTGATAAAATGATATCTAAGTGCGATATGTTTGGTGTTCGAATGTTGCAATGGATTATGACATATTCGAATGTCACTTTGTGAATCATTATATAAGGGTATCTTTTTCATGTTGATTGCGTAATCACGAAGCTGACTTTGAATCCAAATGATCTGAGAAGTGCAAGCTGCAACAACAACATATTCTGCTTCTACTGTGGAAATCGTAACACAGGTTTGTTTCTTTGATTGCCAACTCACAAGCTTCATGTCCAGTAATTGAAATCCACCAGTAGTGCTTTTCCTGTTGAGGTGGCATCCACCCAGTTTAGCATCTGAAAATGCTTGAATGAAGAAACCAGTCTTCGAAGGGTACCACAAACCCAACAAAACTGTTCCTTTGAGATAGAAAAAGATATTCTTTACAGCAGTTAGATGATGTTCCCTGGGATTTGACTGATACCTAGCACAATTAAAAACAACAAACATAATATCAGGTCGACTAGCAGTTAACACTACAACAAAAAGAGGTATTAGAGACTGACATAATCAGTCTCCGATGGTCAATAATCAGTCTCTGATGAGAATTAGGGACTGATTTAGCTAGTCCCCAGCTAGTCCCCGAAACCTAGTCCTAGATAGTCGAATTTTTATGTATCTGGGACTGAAAATCAGTCCCTAATACATCAAAGCATCAAAGATAGAAAATCAGTCTTTGATGATATCTCATTCAGTCTCTAATTTGTTTTCTTCAAATCCTTAATTTTGTTGTCATATCAGTCCCTAATACTATATTTCAGGGATTGAATATCAGTCCTATATAACATATCATTCAATCTCCAATATGTTTTATTAAAATCTCTATTTTATATCATTTACAACAATGATAGACATTTTACATTTACTTAAAACTATATATTGTTCTAAATATACTAATAGTCAATCTAAATAGCATTTAATGTTTCATAATAGAAAAAAATAAAAAATAAAAACATTATATATACAATGAAATACAATCCATTACACAAAAATCATACTTTATCAATTACAAAGTAGTGTGCGTGTTTAATAACCATTACTACTTGAAACTTAATTAGATAAATAATGTTTTTGACATAAGAACTATGTAAATGTTATGTAAAACTTGCTCAAAATTCTACTTGCCTTGCCTCAGAAACCCTTTATAAGCTAACCAATCGTCTTGCTAATTTTCCTCTATTGTTCCTTTGACTTCACTTTCACATAAGAAACGTCCCTGACAATAAAAGTGCATCGATATTAGTAGTAAGAAACATACAAACATCTTCATTATCATTGCAAAATTTTGTTTACTAATTTATTTATGAGTTTTCAGTTGTTTTGAGGAGAATACCAAATGCATTAATAAGGCGATTTAGGTAGCCATGCCTCTTACTATGATCTTTTGCACAGTCCTGCTATAGAGTCTTTTAGTTGATTGTCAATTATCACAATTGTTGATTTAACGAGTAGGTAAAAAAGATTAAACTTTAAAAAGTGCAAAAAATGACTAATTTAAGATGCTTATACATGTTTGATGTTCCAAGTACTTTTACAGCTTGATCCCGCACTTTGAAAGATGTTAAGCCAGTTTCTCTTAGTAACTTTGTAGCTAAACTAGTTCCTGCCATAATCGGGTCAAAATCAACAGATGGTTTAATGCATTGATACCATTAAAGAAAGCCTATATTGATATATAAGTTGATAAACAAAACCTCCATGATTTTGAAGTTATTATACGTTTGACCATACAAATGAACTCAATGCATCTGCCAAGTTATTATAGATGTGATGGATCACTTTTGTTGAAATATATAATAACAGATGCATTATTATATAATAAATTAATAATCACTATGACAAGACTAATTATAGTCAAACTTTCACCTTAACATTATCTTGCAAGTATGGCTTTTCTCTTATCAGAAATCTTGTCCCACTTGGAGATGTCCAAAAATTAGTATCACTCTCATCAACTCACTCTTCCCTACACATATCAAACCAGAAAAATGGATATGATCAATAGTAACTAGAGGTACAAGTGGATGTTACATACCATATGTTGCCCATTTGCAGTTGGATCTGATCAAATTAAAGAAAAGCCACAAATTAATCTCTCCTGATTAAAAGTAAATATTATACTAAATGATTATATAGAATTTCTTTAAAAAACAATTACAAAATTAATCTCTATTTACAGACAGTAACACTAAAAACTGACACTTGGGTCTCTATTTGGATTCAAGAAAGAAGCTTTGTGAATTATTTAAACGATGATTAGATTGAAAAAAGAGATCAACACAGAGTTGAAAAACAGGGGTACATATACATATCAAGGCACTTAAATCATTATCTAAATGACATACCCAAAGTCACTTAACCAAGACCAAATTTACAGAACATACTCACACCGAATAAACCTAACAAATGCAAAGACCAATTTAGCCCATATAAAACACCTCCGTTACACATACTGTGTAACGACTAACACAATCATCAAATATGATGAAACAAGAATGATAAGACCAAGGGAGAGTATGAATGAAAAACAACACATGACATCAAAAGAAACAAATTACATCATTTTGAACCAATACATCAATTTAGGTGACTTAAGCCTCAATTACACATTCGAGTAAAGAGACTAGAAACCAGAATTAGACCTACATCAACACAAACTGGAATTCTTCAAATAGTTGGTGGTCATAAAGAACATAATCAAAACATTTAGGAACTTTAACTTGGCAAAAAAAACTTCTAATAAAGAAAATACAGAGAAATCAGTCATCAAAATTAAAATATATAGAGCTGCTAACGTTGAAATTTTGATTCCACATGAAGTTAAAATCTTAGATTCCTTGTAGAAATCGGTTCCAAACCTTTGATATATTAAAATCGATTCAACACCTATATTTTATAGAAACCGATGCATCGTAAAAATCGATTTCAAACCTCTGATATGATCATCAGGAAACTTAACAACAAAGAAAACATACAAATCTGTTACTATCTTAAGCAAGTCGAACAAATCAAATGCGGAAACATACCTTGATACGCTACCTAGCCAAAGACATTGAGATGGTCTGCATGTCTGATGTTGTAGAGTGGAGATCCTCGGCATGTCGAGAGCACCTAATCGGTTATCGATCGGGGTTAGGGGTAGCGGGAAGGGAAAGTCAGAGCGGGAGAGAAAATAAGGGTAAAAATTGTTAGGGTTATGTGAAAAATGAAAATAAGGAACTCAAAAGTCTTTAAATTTTTTGGGAAAATTAGATTTAAATTGTGTATTTTTACTTTTTAGACGTTAGGATAACAATGTAGCAATCTAAAAAAACTATTTTATATTATATATATATATATATATATATATATATATATATATATATATATATATATATATATATATATATATATATATATAACGTTTTATGTTTCTAAAACCACAAAGACAAGGTTGTATATGTAAACAAAAAATATACATGTGTAAAAAGTAAACACATTAATCAATGTTACGTATTTATATCTAAATAAAACTAACGTTGTAAGTCCCGAATTCTCCTACGGATCAATCAGATTCACTTTGATGGTGCGGAATCCCAATCAAAGTGTATAATGCAAGAAATAAGATGAAATAAGAACACAAATAGTTAATCTTCAATGCACACTAGTAGATTGAATAGTCGGGTACATAAGATGTTCATTACACACTGTTCTCTCTTGGTTTCTCTCCAAAATGTGTTCTAGGCAATATGGCAGCCCTTAGAACGTCCCACACTCTAATCTTTTTCATTTTCAAGCCTAAATAACCCTATATATACCTAGGCCTAATAACCAAGCCCAAGCCCAAAACCTTAACAAAATAATATAAAGCCTAACCAAAATCACACACAATTTCGGTCCAATTACAAAGAACTCAAGGGGATTTTGGCCCTAGACTGAAAACTCTAAAGGCTTATGAAAAGAAAAGTATAAACCACAATGTATGACCTAACAATCCCCCCTTGGTTTATAGCTTTCTTTTCTTATGACCTAACATCACTCCCCCTTAATTGTAGCTTTCCTTTTCTATTCAATCTTCGCTTTAAGCTCGGCTTCAGCGTTAATCTTCAAATTATTCACAACTTCAAGATGAACAAATGAATCTTCTATGTTAATGACTTCATCTTGAACAGTTGGGCATTTCTTCAAAATTTAACATTGAACGCACGTTGGGTGTGGAGGCTTCATGAATGGATTCTTGAAAATCTACACTTCTGCTTGAGAATCTTTAGAGAAAAAAAATAGAGAGAACTAATCTTATGGATCACTTCAGCAGGTTCATAGATAGCAACAAATTGATTGAGGAGGCTTCAATGCAACTTGTCACATAAGTTTTAAGTCAGCTTCGCCTTGTTTCTGAGGTTGAAAGATTGTATGTTGAAAAATGATCTTCACTTCTTGTTCGTTCGAATGAATGCTCTTTAATAATCACCAATGCATATTGAGAAGTAACCATTGACTAAAAAGTCCCTGTGGATCAAAGAAAGAATCATAAAGACCCTTCTCACCACAGTTGTTCAAGGATAAATCCTTGGCTCAGAAAGAGACTTCTCGCAGTATCTGTGTGAACTCGGAGGAACGCACTGTGATTTGTTGAGTATCGGAGAACTACTCGTGGCTAGTTTTGATGTTAGCCCCTGTATATCCTAGATCAAAGATCTCAATACAGTTATCAAGTTAACGAGTTAACTTGGCCCTTGGCGAGACATTCATCGATACCTGTTTCCCTGTTGGGTGAATCGCCCTGGTGTCGTGACAGTTCTTAGGTAAAGAAAGCTGACAAGACCAATATGACAATTTGTACCGTTTCAGACTTTCAATTCCTTAGATACGACAGTTCTTAAAAATAAACTGCCTGACTGGCATTTTGTACAATGTCACACCAGGTATGAGCCATTATCCGTCAATTCATGAGTGAAATCTAGAACATATAAAATGTTCACCGTCAATTCAGAATTAAATGGTTTTGGATTTTGGGTTTCACTTAGAGTCATGGTGAAAACGACATCTAAGATCATAAACACGGACTTTTTGGCAACCGTCAGCTGAGTTGTTTTATACTCGAACCTCAAGGGGTACCGGTACATGGAAATGATTTGATGGAGAAATTTTTAGATATGAGTGAAGAATGGTAGGATGTTTCACATTGGGCATGGTGAAAATGACCTTTGATCATTAAAATTTGATGCAAAGACTCCTATTAAGACTGGTATATGTCTCAATATGAAAGAGTCTATCACTCGCATATGAATTTTCCGTCAATTCCTTGTGAAAGTAGTGTGAAGTGTAATGACCGTCAATTCCTTTCTACTTTCAGATTTCTTCTCCTTGCTCAGAATATCTCGATACATACTCCTTGAGGTTCATCTTCTCCTGAATTCACTTTTCAAGACAAATGAATTTTTTTGAGATAAACATAAAAATAAAAGTAAACTTAGCACACTAAGAAATAAAAATAAAAGTAAAATACGATCAAAAACACTATTTTTTGGATTTTTGATTTTTCTGAAAAAGAAATAAAAACATAAATGAAAATATTTTTGTATTTTTAAAATTTTTAAAATTTTTGTTTTTTTTAATTCTCCCCCTAAATTTGTGCATATAAGAAAATATGAACAAATTTAACTAAAAACAAAAGTAAAATACAAAATGTAAAATTTTTAATTTTTTGATTTTTCTAATTTTTTGTATTTTGAATTTCTCCCCCTTAAATTGAGCACGGGGAAGAAATAAAATAAGTGCGCAAAATTAAAAGAAATTTATCTTTGAAACGAATCATTTTAAGAAAAACTCAGGAGCATCGAAAGAATTCAAACTGAAAGTCAGCAATTGAAGACCCAAGCAACAACAAATTCAGCCTTAGCTGTGTTTCAATCTCGGAGCAGATCCAAAAATTCTTCACATCATTAAGCACAAACCCCATTTATGATCCTCTTCCTTCTTTCATTCCCGCAAAGGACACATACTCTCACTTAAAGTTCTGAGTGTTGTACGGTTGAGAGATGCCTCCTATCAAGTGCCTGGAACAACTACTATCAACAAACCAAAGTCTGATGATATGCCTCCATAGCTGCTCCGACACTAAGCGGGATTAGTTGGTCTTTGGAACCCAGTCCATTTTGAAACTGGGTTGACCTTTGTCATCTTTGCAAGGCACTCTCTCCCATGACATATCCTGCTTATGACAAACAGAAGATGTAGATATATTAGAATCATTATAAGATTTGGGAGAATAAACCTTTGGTACCCTTCTGTAGTTGGGTTTAACCCATTTCTTGTTCGATCGGATGGGTGCCTCGGCACTTGATTTTGAACTTGAAGCTGATCTTCGAGATGACTTTGATCTAACTGATCTTGGTTTCACTAGAGCATCTATTGGATTGGACTTCTTGGCCGTCATTCCCTTCTTGTTGTTGGGAGTTTGATTCTTGGCCTTTGTCGCGTTCCAGTCACCATTTCGTTATTGTGACCTCGAAGAATTTCCTTTGGAGAATCTCCCTCTTGGCGCATTTTTCCATCCTTGTGCGTAGTAGGGAACGTATGCGCAATTTGGACAATGTCTGGCAATGTGTCCAGGTGTTCCACAGTGAAAACATGTATGTTTCTTCACATAGGAATTGTTTCTTCCTGCCCCTGGTGGCGTGCCCTTGCCTTGTCTATGATTGTTCCCATAAGCACACTTACAACAGGCACTCTGTTTAGCTTGATTTGCTGGCCTGTATTTATCAACAACAGGTTGATTAGAAGCAACAAATTCAGAGTTCAAGGAGTCATTTGTTTGTTCAATAGTGTTCTCCTTGTTCTCATCTTCCACTACTTTACCTGCACAAGAAGTAGAAGCATTAGAAACATTCACCTTAATAACCTCATTAGGCCCAGATAATTCAGTCTTAACTGAAGCTGGGACAGGGGTCTGACCATACTGAGCAGGAATTTCTTCCTCCTTGGTCTCAAGGGGTGGGTTATAGTTGTCATTAAAGGGAGGTGGAACACTGTGATACCCTAGACCCTTATTCTGATTATCTTTAAATTTTAACTGTTTTTCAATCATGGACTCTACTTTCTTACTTGACACATCAAACTTTTAAAATTAAAGTCTGCATTTTCAAACTTATTTTTCAATGTGTCAAGCCTGGCAGTTAGATTGGCAATCTCTACTTGAGCATAGTTGTATTTTTCACATTTAATACTATATTCTTCCTTTATTCTTTTTAAATCTTTTGTTTGGGCCTCTAATTGTTGTTTTAAGGGTTTTTGAGCCTTCCTGAGAGTGTATCCTTCATATTTAAGGTCCTCAACTTCCCTAATTAATATATCAATTTGATCACGATAAAGTTTAATTGTATCACTACATGCTTGAGAACAGGAAGTTGCATTGACCTTTTTTGTGATTGATGAACTCATTATTCACCAAAAAGGATAATTTACAAAAATAGTAATTGTTTTAAGTTCCCTTTGATTTAAAACTTGAAAGTCAAGCTTGAAAGTGAAATTTGAAAGGTCAAAATTGAAAAGTCAAACTTAAAAGTCAACCTTGAAAAGTCAAACTTGAAAAGTTAACCTTGAAAAGTCAAAACTTGAAAAGTCAATTAAAAAAAAAACTTAAAAATCAAATCTGAAAGTCAAACGTGAAGAACTTGAAATTTAAACGAGAAAATCAAAGTTAAAAGTCAAAGGTCAAACTTAAAGTCAAAAGTCAACTTTGAAAGTCAAACATGAAAGTCAAAGTTCTTTGTCTAAAAAGAATAACCTTTACCGAAGACAAAAATTTCTAAACCGAAATCGAAAATTTCTAGACTAAAACCGAGAATATTTGACTTAAAACGTGACTTTTTGATCAATTATGAGGCCTAAGGACCAAAAACGAAACTATTGGATCAAAAATATGGAAATTTGACCAAAAATAAGCTAAAATGTGGAAATTCCGAAATTTAGGCCGAGATTGTGAGGGGTTGATCCAAATCCGAGAAAAAAGGGCGAAATCCGAACCGAGAACAGAAGAAACCGAGAAGCGGATGCGAGAATGTCGGACCGGAAACGAACTGCTGACCGCAAACCCTCGCTCCGAGATCTTCGCTACGCACTGTGAACCTGCGAGACGCGTCCGAGATTTCCGAGGCCGAACCGAGAACGTCCGAAGCTGCTGCTGGCCGCCTAGGGTTTGACCGAGAACGAGGGTTTCGCTGGGATTTCGAAATTTTTGGCCAAAAATCACCCAAAACTTTCCAAAAACACGGGATTTTCAATATTTTAATGCCAAACTCGATCTAAACTCCTAAAATATGAAGAACACGAAGAACATTGGCCGAAAATTCATAAAATATAAATTCAAAACACCAAGAATTTCCTAGAAAAACTCTTAAAAATATCCTGCAATGACCCGATTGCTACCGATCCAAGCTCTAATACCACTTGTAAGTCCCGAATTCTCCTACGGATCAATCGGATTCACTTTGATGGTGCGGAATCCTAATCAAAGTATATAATGCAAGAAATAAGATGAAATAAGCACACAAATAGTTAATCTTTAATGCACACTATTAGATTGAATAGTCGGATACATAAGATGTTGATTACACACAGTTCTCTCTTGGTTTCTCTCCAAAACGTGTTCTAGGCAATATGGCAGCCCTTAGAACGTCCCACACTCTAATCTTTTTCATTTTCAAGTGTGACATACCCATTTTCATAGCCAGAAAAGACCGATTTTGTTTATGCTTTATAAAAATCAGAGTACCTCTTTTAATAAAAATGTTGCGGAATTTGTTCCCAGAAAAACATGATAAATACGTTATCAAAGCATTTCCGAATAAATGTATTTTTATCCATTTTAAAACATTTGGGATGTCATCGTCAATACAGAAACATAAGCATAAACAGATCTTACATTCATTTACACTAGTGATCTACATCTCTTTTAAATCCCTCAGTGTAAAGTAGCTTCATATCGACACCTGTGATATAAATAAGCTTGAGTGGGTCAGGTTGGGAAACCTGGTGAGTATATAGGGTTTTCAACCCACAATAATTTAATTATTATGTTTAAACATCAAACAATCAACCCAATTACCCATCTCCATTATCTTCCTTACTCTTAAGGATCTACCCTATGAATCATCTATCCTGCATTCGTTCATTTCGAAGCCCATTGCTTCCAGTGTTTATATGATATGCACTAAGTCCATAGCTGCCAATGCTTGTTCGTAAAGCACTAATTCAATAGCTGCTAAAGTTCATTCATCGGGTACTAAAGCCATAGCTACCAGTGTTCAGCTAATAGGTACTAAATCCATAGCTAACAACATTTATTTAACAGGTACTAAGTCCATAGCTACCAACGTTTATTCCATAGGAACTAAGTCCATAGCTGCCGATGTTATTTGTTAGGCACTAAGTCTATAGCTGCCAATGTTCACTCATATCATCTTTCATCTCTCATCATTCATCTACCCATGTTTTACCCAACATATTTGTCGATATAAAATACATATAAAGTTTAAATTATTTAAAACATTTATAAAATTGTTCATCCAGCATAGAAAGCAAGTATTCAAATAATATGAGCACATAGCAAGTATTCAAAATAATATGCGCACATAGCACGTATTCAAATAAAACCGTTTTGGCATATAGCACTTCTGAAATCCAACAACCCTATGCGGCCCTTTAAACCAGATTCCCCGTACCGTGAGTAGTTAAAAAGATATTGTAACGACACTTATATAACCCATAATAATAGCTCAAATAATTATTATAAGGTCCTAATATCGTTACTATATTTAAAAAAAGCTATATTAAAAATTAGGTAGGCGTATCTTACATACGAGGGGGCTTGGCTAGAAGCCGGGCTCTGCAGGGGCAGGACTTCCGAGCCGAAAGCTCTTCTTCTCGGAGTCGTCGAGCGCTCCGGGGCTTTCTTCTAGCGCTAGGGGAGTTTTTTTTGGGAGGTTTAGAGAGAGTGTAGAGAGAAGAAAGAATGAGAAATGTGTAAAGAAATGAGGGTGGGAGAGGTTTTTATTTATAGGGTGAAATATGGCTGAACTTGGTGCCACATGTCACCATCAAGACTTGGGGAGAAAGCAATGGCCAAGATTGTGCCACATCACCCATTTTCGCACAGCACACTTCCGACTTCTAAAATCCGTAACTTTCGCATACGAGCTCCGTTTTTGACATTCGTTATATCCACGCGTAGGTAAAAATAAGATCTACAACTTTCCTTTTGACTCCGTCAGCTAATTCTCGACCGATCTTAAATTTAACAGTAGAAGGTGACTACACTGTTAAATGTCCGCGTAAAATTCATAACTTCTACATACGGACTCCGTTTTCATCTGTCTTTTTGTCGTTGAGTTAGTATTAATGAGAGCTTCAATTCTTATTTAGGTCACGTTGGCCAAAAACCGCTCGATCTAAAATTCGAGTTTCGGGCCGTGCACTGCTAGGCCAAATCTTAGAAAAATCATAACTTCCTCATACGAAGTCAAATTTGGGCGTTCTTTTTATGCACGTTCTCGGTTTAATGTATACTACAACTTTTGTTTAGATCACTAAGGCCAAAAAGTCCTCTATCGTAAATTCACTATTTACGTCGCGTAGTGTCGTGCCGGTTTTGTCGCGAAACTTCGACGGGCCATAACTTCTTCGTTATAACTCGGATTTCGGCATTCTTTATATGTACGGAACCCTTGTGACATATTCTACAACTTGGTTAAGATTACTCCTTCTAAATAATCTTCCATCAAAAACTCATTTTTGATGCTCATTGTCTCTAAATTGACTAGCCCGGATCTACGGGCGTTACAATTATCTCCCCCTTAGGATGATTACGTCCCAGAATCATCAACGAAACAGGGCTTGTATAATGACTCCCTACGTTAACTCTTCATCCTAGGTAATAAACGTAACTTCTATGTTGCTTCAAACGAGTATTTAACACCTGGACTCCTTGACTTCAGGCGGTGCTCGATCTTGCACCTGCTCCATATCTCACGTTAGACTCCAAATTATGACCTTCAAGTTACAATCTCGATCCTTAATGGAGATTGCTTCTTCTTCTTAACAAACTTAAGATAAGTTCTTTTATTACTATAATGGACCGATGTGTCATATTCTAATGACCTATCATCGCATGTTGCAACGCTTAGACTCAGGTCTCTTAGAGTCAAATTCCAAAACAGACTATACCTTCCTTCATGTTCTAATCACATCTTAAAATGTAGCATTTCTAGCTACAAGCAACTATCACGATACCTCTACTGATCGCTTTGATTATCTTTTATTTCAATCTTCTGGCTTAAGTCAGATGCTACATCGAACTTGGTTCTCTGAACCACGTAACATACTCATCGTAGTCGGACTCAATTTGATATGACCACTAGGGTCAGAATAACAATCATCTTCTTAGTCATTACCGAAACGATGGTAACGACTTACTTGAACAAAATGGAATCAATTACTAGCTTCTTGGTAACCTTGTGACTTTCCCTGATCCAAGTGCGAGTCCTGTGCTTCCGGTAGTATAGGCCTCTACTACCATTCACACCTACTCATACTCGTCCCAAGTATTGTCTCGTAGTTTTTCCAAGTCACCATTCAAGAAAATCACATAACAACTTAACACACCAGATAACAAAATGAAAGTTTTATATTATTCCTTGAAACGATTACATAGGTGTTCAAGTTCACCCTAGACTATGCCTCTTTTAGGCTACACCATACGATACTATGGCTACTGCATAACTCGATCTTCGGATATGAAGTCCTCATCCTTGATTCCTCGCGTTGTTATCTGCTTCGTCGAGGATCATGTGGAATGCCCTTGGCTTTGGCGGTGCCTCTGGCCTTGCTGCTTCATTTTTCATTGGGCAGTCTCTAGACATGTGCCCCTTGCTTCCGCATCCGTAGCATACCTTATCATTTTGTGTACAATCCTTGGAATAGTGACCGATCCTCCCACACTTGTAACAGGTTACTTCTCCATCGCATCTTCCGAAGTGCTTCTTCTTACACTTTTCACACCACTTGGCTCCATAAATTTGGTTATCCGGGTTAGAATTCGGGAACTTTCCTTTCTTATCAGGTCTTGAGGATTCTTCAAGCTTCCTCTTTTCGCCAACTTCAGCTTTTTCCAGACCCTTTTCCCTTATTTGGGTCTCAACATTCTTGGCTGCCTAGATGGCGGCTTTCAAAGTGGTTGCTTGCTTGACCATTGGCCCAAAGTCCGCTGGTAATCCATGGGCAAACTTGTTGACCTTGGAGAGTTCAGTTGGAACTAAGTAAGGAACAAGCTTCATTTTCCCGTAAAACTTGCAGCGTACTCGGTAACGCTCATTCTTCCTTTCTTTAGGTTCTGAAACACTTTGTTGATCTCTAGTAGATCCTGCTCAGAGCAGTACTGCATTTTTAGTTACACTAGGAAATCTTCCCAAGACATCTTGCTTGCTTCTACTTTGGGCATCGTATCTGCCAATAACTTCCACCAGCTCAAGACTCCGGTCTTCAGTTGTCTGACCGCAAAGACGGTTTTTTGCTTGTTGCTACAGTCACAACTCTCAAACACCATCTCCATTTCGGAGATCCAGTCCATAATCTCTACATGCTTCGGGCTTCCTGAGAGACTCGGTGGTTTTGCACTCAAGAAGTTCTTATACATTCGCCCATCCTTGTCGTTTCCTCTCTCCGGGCCATTTCTTCGTTCTCCTTGAGTCCCAGCTTGACTCACAGGGCTAGTGTAGTTCCCTTCCTCCGATTGCTCGGGGACCAGTTCAGGTTGTACGATCAGTATTGTAGCTTCCTCTCGGTTCTGTTGAAGTAAGCGTCTGGTCTCCTCCATTTGACGATCCAACATCATTTGGATCATCGCTTGTACTCCGGCCATAGTGATTGGCTCAGGAGCGGCTACCACAACAGGTATTTGCTCAATCACTGGGGGTTGATTCCTGTTTCCGTTAGCGTTTCTGGCTCTGCTTCGGGTTCTTGCCATTTCGATCTTATTCACCAAATTAGGCATTTGGTGTGAAATGACGAGAATTAAGATAGGAAAGAGTTTATTTACGATCGACGTGTAAACCTCCCCATCACTCCGAAAAGTTACATGCCAGTTCTAATACCGTATTTAAACGTTTAGAAATCTGAACACATAAAGTTTCTAGATCCGGTCGGCAACAGACCATAGATCCGATCATACATTTAGCATCATAAAGCATCATAAATCATTTAACACATAAAAGCATGTTAGGCATTTTCCCTAAATTAGCTAGTGCTTGTGTCTATTCATGTGTATTACCTAAATTTAATTAGACACACTCCTCACGATCATCGCTTAGCATTCTAAGTTTCAGTCTAGAAATAAATCCATATTCCTAGTTCGCTTAAACTAATGCTCTGATACCAACTGTGACATCCCCATTTTCACGGCCAGAAAAGACCGATTTTGTTTATGCTTTATAAAAATCAGAGTACCTCTTTTAATAAAAACGTTGTGGAATTTGTTCCCAGAAAAACATGATAAATACGTTATCAAAGCATTTCCGAATAAATGTATTTTTATCCATTTTAAAACATTTGGGATGTCATCGTCAATACATAAACATAAGCATAAACAGATCTTACATTCATTTACACTAGTGATCTACATCTCTTTTAAATCCCTCAGTGTAAAGTAGCTTCATATCGACACCTGTGATATAAATAAGCTTGAGTGGGTCAGGTTGGGAAACCTGGTGAGTACATAGGGTTTTCAACCCACAATAATTTAATTATTATGTTTAAACATCAAACAATCAACCCAATTACCCATCTCCATTATCTTCCTTACTCTTAAGGATCTACCCTATGAATCATCTATCCTGCATTCGTTCATTTCGAAGCCCATTGCTTCCAGTGTTTATATGATATGCACTAAGTCCATAGCTGCCAATGCTTGTTCGTAAAGCACTAATTCAATAGCTGCTAAAGTTCATTCATCGGGTACTAAAGCCATAGCTACCAGTGTTCAGCTAATAGGTACTAAATCCATAGCTAACAACATTTATTTAACAGGTACTAAGTCCATAGCTACCAACGTTTATTCCATAGGAACTAAGTCCATAGCTGCCGATGTTATTTGTTAGGCACTAAGTCTATAGCTGCCAATGTTCACTCATATCATCTTTCATCTCTCATCATTCATCTACCCATGTTTTACCCAACATATTCGTAGATATAAAATACATATAAAGTTTAAATTATTTAAAACATGTGTAAAATCGTTCATCCAGCATAGAAAGCAAGTATTCAAATAATATGCACACATAGCACGTAATTTATATAAAATACTTCATATCTATGTGTAAGATGAAAGTAACTATGCACTCACTTGTTAAAGTGATGATTCCAAACCCGGGCAGCGCTTCACTTTTAACGATTCTATTTTCCTTCGATGAAACCTAGCATTATTATCGCTAAATTTTAGTCTAATATTTACCGTGACTAATTATTAGTCTTAACATTATTATTATTATATAAACGTTTAAACAATATTTTCCAACCACTATGTACAGACAGGGGCCAGACATAAAACAACGGAGGGCAGGACCGTTTTGGCATATAGCACTTCTGAAATCCAACAACCCTATGCGGCCCTTTAAACCAGATTCCCCGTACCGTGAGTAGTTAAAAAGATATTGTAACGACACTTATATAACCCATAATAATAGCTCAAATAATTATTATAAGGTCCTAATAACGTTACTATATTTAAATAAAAGTTATATTAAAAATTAGGTAGGCATATCTTACCTACGAAGGGGTTTGGCTAGAAGCCGGGCTATGAAGGGGCAGGACTTCCGAGCCGAAAGCTCTTCTTCTCGGAGCCGTCGAGCGCTCCGGGGCTTAATTCTAGCGCTAGGGGAGTTTTTTTGGGAGATTTAGAGAGAGTGTAGAGAGAAGAAAGAATGGGAAAGGTGTGAAGAAAATGAGGGTGGGAGAGGTTTTATTTATAGGGTGAAATATGGCTGAACTTGGTGCCACATGTCACCATCTGGTGGCAAGACTTGGGGAGAAAGCAATGGCCAAGATTGTGCCACATCACCCATTTTCGCACAACACACTTCCTGTGACAACCATCAAATTTCGGTCAAGTCAAAGTCAAACAAAGTCAACTAGTCAAACCGGTCAACTCCATTAACCCTTGTATGATAGGGTTTACGTTATGTAATCACTGTACAATTCGCTATTTTAATGAGAAAACATCATTTGGAAAGTTCATGTGTTTGATTTTCCGTAGCCTTAACAGTGCTAAACAATGAACCAAAGCGATAAAACACTATTGCACAATCACCGGGATTGTGTAGGACACTAAATCATGGCTTAACGGGGTCTATGGACCTTGCGTTGCGAAGCCGGACACTCAAAAAGATCACAAACGAAACCTCTCGCAATCTCATTCAAACCCTACTCAAGATTACTTGACGCTAATAGGATCAAAACTCATACACTACGATATAAATTGACGTTAATAGCAACATAGTATAGTACAACGTTATAACTATAATCAAATTAAATTATGATACCATATTAAAATCAAATCAAAGTATAATGCTCTAATTAAATTTAAAAGAATCAAACTTGAATGCTATAATTAAACTTCAAATCAAAGTAGATTGTTATAATCAAATAATAACTCATCTTTTATAAAACTTCATTTTTATAAACTTTACATTAAATTTTATAAAACTCTATTTTTATAAACTTTACATTAAATTTTATAAAACTCTTATATTAATTATGTAAAAGATGCTTGTGTTAGTGGGAAATTATGAAGACCACCAAAAGCAAAAAGATTATTCCCATGGTCTCCCACTCACACCTCCCATCCACTTTCCTTTTATTTTTCTCCCAACACATTATTCTCTTCACCACTTAAACCTTCTCTATTCTTTCTCTCACTCTCAATCTCGAAATTTCCTCCAAGAATACTCATATTCCATCCAAGAACAATCTATTATACTCAAATCTTCATCCCTCTTGAAACATTCATCAAGGTATGTTGTTAAAAGTTTCATATTCATACAAGAAACAAATTAAATCCACCAAAATATCTAAAACTCATTTTATGCATAAACCTGATTTTTCTCAGAATCCCATCAATAAAATAAGAAGTTCTGGAAATTTTCAGAAAATAATTTATTTTTATTGAATTACTATAATTATTGCAATAAAGTAGGACAATAATTCACATAATACTTTTTGCATTCAATAAATTCTGAGAAAATTCTGGGATGACCTGTATACTGATTAAACATGATATATGAAGTTTCATGCATTTATATTACTTTTTACTATTATTTATGATTTTATTGATTAATTAATAATGAAATATATAAAAAATACTTCCCATAGTCACAAATATCTGAAACTTATACACTGAGCTCTACATCATGTTATAAAACTATGGTTAATTTTACAGATTTTTTGAGAATCATTTACTATTTTTCCCGAATTTTGTGTTGTTTAATCATTAAAATATTAAATAAATACTAAAACAGTTCAGAAAAATATACAAATTTTATAGTAATTCATATTGTATGAAATAATGATTTCCTAAAAATTTCATAATTTTTCAATACTGTTTACTATTTAAAACTATTTTCCTAAGTATTTAAGCATGTAAAAATGCATTTTAATGATTATTTCATATAAATAATTGTTAAAATCTGTAAATAATTATAATTGGGCAAGTTATTATTTTAATAAGAAATTATTAAAATCTGGCCTAAATTGAAAATATAAATTAATTATGCAAAGTAAGTAATTCAATTTAAAATTCATTTAACAAATAAATACCTTAATATTATAATCAAAATGAATTATTGTTAATTCATCTAATATAAGAATATGTGTCTAATTATTTGTATTAATACTCCATTCTCGTTTAGCAGTTCCTAAACCAAAACTATTAATTATATTAGGTTCTACGCCATTTTGACCCGAATCGTCTATCGTACGACACACGCATTTCATTTTGGGACTAATGTGAGTAATCTACCCCATACTTTATAATTTTCAATACTTTTGGGGTGTATCATGTGGTTCTAATATGTTCCAACTTCATTTTATTGTTTTATCACAATTGAGACATTGTTGGGACATTTATACGTGAGTCATTAATTGTATAACTATTGTTTGTTTACGCTACATGTACTTGTAGTGCATTATCATTTTTAGTCTAATCTCCATGACTATGCCCGTATTCTTGAGGTACGTTATGGACAATAATAGCGCTATTGGGTTGACCACCCCGCCTTGGGACGCTAAGGTGATTGATCGCACGTGGTTGAGTGTGTATGATGATTAGATGCTCCATCCTATATATATATATATATATATATATATATATATATATATATATATATATATATATATATATATATATACATATGTATATATAGGGTGAGGACTTATTGTTGTTGTTATCATTTGTTAATCAATTTTTGATATATAAACCGTTATCTCAAATACATTTGTTTGCCGACTTCAAAAGAAAACAAATTTCCAATTATAAAGGTTCCAACTTCACAATTTTCTCTACTAAAATTAGATTACTCACCAACTCTCGTAGTTGACCTGTTTTTACCCATGATGCAGATTTGAAGAATGAAGTTGATGAAAATAGGTTGTGCCTTAGAAATCCACAAGACTATTTAAATTTGATGTAATAAATGTTGTTCATATTTGTATTTGTATTTGTATGTTGTGGATTTTGTTTGCATACTTAGTACTTAATTGAATCTAATCATATTATAACATAGTTGTCATGAGACTTTGAACAATATATCACGCCTCGATCGATTCCGCGAGGATCGGGGTGTGACAGATTGGTATCAGAGCCCTTGACTATAGGGAATTAGGTTAATTGCCTTGACCTAGTCTATAGCCTCTAGGGTCCTCTCGTATGCTAGTTTATAAAATGCACACACAACTGCATGTAATTCGCACTTAGAAAATCCTAGGAATACCTTTGTGTGTTAATTGCTCCCTTATGTGCATACGTATTACCCCTGACACTTATATATATGCATACACTTGTGAATATTCTCCACTTTCTCTGAAAATCACACACATACTCAAGTTGTTTAACAAAATGTATATACATATATGTATTCCTTAGAGCTCATAGGAAATTCAAAGTCATCCACTCTAGTTGGGTAGGATCATAGTATTGGACGCGTAGTAACTGGAAGGGGGAGGTGCCGGTAGCCCGAAAGTCCTGACTAGGTAAGCATTCGTATACATCCCAATCAACCGAGGGACTAGTTTGCTTATCTGGGGACCAAAGGCGAGAGTTCCCAAACCTATAGGCCAAAGCGCGACATTCACATTACTTTTGAGCCATCAAAATACCCGACCTTATCAAACGTATCCAAAAGGATACACTCCAAAATGGCCAACTCATTGGACTATTAAGTTCCCTAATGGGCCTAGAAGTGGGAAAGAAATGTGAAAACTTAGTTTTGTGGGGGCCCACGCAAGTGCTACATGTTTCACATTTAGTAACCATAGAAAGCCCAAAAGGTGCCCAACACTCCTAACCATGGCCCAACAAGTGTTTTACAATTATTTTACCCAACAATGTCTAAAAAAAAAAAACTTTATTTCCATAATCAATTTACAAATAACTCACAAGTCCATATGCGTGTTTCTCATAGTTGACATGTTCCTTGTTTGGTTGTGGACTTAGGGTAGACTCATTAGGATCAACAGTCTAATAAAATTTTAATTACACATAACTGGGGGCATGTCGAGTGAATCTTAGGAGTGGATCAGACATGGAACAAATCACAAGATTATAATCAAGTTATTCCTACTAAATTCATAAGTCTATTTATATAGACCTCTGGTATAGAGTCGTCAGCGTAGTCATGTCGGCAATCTAGAATATAGCTAAATACATAATACAAACTATAATACCCAAATTATACAAAATTTTCTGCATTAAAAATCAATAGACAAACACAATGAAACTAAAAAGGGTATCAATCTATCAAGAGAAAAACACATACAATGTAGATTAAAATCCACTAATTATAACAAAATGGCTAAAAAAAAAGGTAAGGACTAAGGATTGTTAAGTCCTCTCTTCTTATAAATAGCTTTGAAGCAAGCTTGCCTAAGCTTCTTTGTTCTTTTTGTCAATTCCATACCTGGCAATTTCTCCATCATCTTCTTGTGCCCTGCTAACGTCTCTACCTCCTCCTTTAATCCCAACTCCTAGTTTTTTTAGGTAGATGCAATATATTTTTCGTGTGAGTTCATAAAATTTACATTGAGTTAAGTTTATGTAAATATAAATCAGAAATCGTAGTAAAACAATTGATTCGATGTGGCATATGCGTAGGGCCTATGTTTATGTTATAAAGAAACTAATAATTAAAATTTTAGAAAATACCAAAACTACTTTGGTTACCAAGTGCATGCATACATGCATGAGTAATGTATAGAAGGTTATTATCGTAGTTTACCTTGGCATTTTGAATGAGGGATTGAAGGCTCTTAAGTTTTCTATAAGGCCATCTGTTTATGTTTAGCTCTCTGCATCTTTTCTTCAACAATGTTGACCCTATCCCTAGTTCCTTTGCTGCCATGATTATCGGCATCTCAAAGTACTTCGCTATCTCTTCAAACTCCAATGGTCTCAATCTATTTGCCACCTTCCGGTCACCGTGATCAGTGGTGGCAGCACTAGAACTACCTGTAGCCTCACCACCGGATTTACAGTCTTCACTGAAACTAACCAATGGTAAATTACCATCCTCCCAACAATCCCATAAGCTTATGTCTTTAAGGGGATCCAAATCGTGAAACTCATTTCTAGAAATGATGTTTTGATCTTTGTTAAGTATTGTGGAAACGTTCTGATCGAGCACTTCATGCAATTTTTCCGACAACTCGTAATCATGATGGTCGAGCATGTCACCACTACAAAAATCCCAAAAAAAAAAAACTCAAGATAATCAAATCCAACATGATGAAAGACTCTTTTTGATCACTACAAATCCAAACCATGTTTTGATCAATATAGACAAAATCATTTTTCTGTGCGAAAGATGGGGTAATGAGTGACATTTATATATACCTGAAAAGATCTTGATGATCAAAGTACTGAAACCAATCGAGGTCATCTATGGGGTTTTGATGATCTGCAGGTGGATCCATTTGTGAGGGAGAAGTTAAAAGTTGCGGTAAGAATGTGATGATTTATATAAGTGAAGTGGGAGAAGTAATTAATAACAAATAAAGAGGAAATGAATATATATGGTCTTTGAGCTGTAACCTTCTTCTTCAATTCACACACATATGCGTATATGTTGCCGCAAATTATGACTTATGTGCCTCATGCATTTAATACATCACATGCCTACTGCATATTCTTGACTTTGAAGCTACGTACCAGTTTCAAATTTCCCCAGTAGCACACTTTTCATTAGAAAGTACTCCAAGTCTTCACACATGAACCAGTTAGAAAGTACTCCAAGTCTTCACACACGAACCAATTAGAAAGTACTCCAAGTCTTCACACATGCAAATTATGACTTGTGTGTCACTATAGGTAACTAATAAAACTCTATTTTTTAACCCCTTAAATATCAGTACAAGCTTTTAACCTCGACGTTTAAATTCTAAATTTCTTTTTATTACTAAAACTAGCATCGATTCAAGTATATAAACCATGAATCTTGAGAACACGGCAAAACCCAAATAAGTCTTATCATCTATGTAAAAAAAAAAACTCAGGGTTTTTACTAGTAAATCTATCAGTGGCGGAGCTTGAACAATTAATTTGGGGGGAGGGGAGAAAATATTATAAACTGAAATTAACATTAAAAAAAACAGATTGTTTTCAACAAATAAACACCAAAAACACCTAGAAAAAAGAATTACAACTCAGCCCGACAGCCTTTAATGTCTGTAAAAACAGATTATGAATGATATATTAGTAAGCAGACAACAATTTCTCTTTCAATGTTTTCATCTTTCCCATGATTATATCTAGAAAAATCAAAATGAAGGAACAATTGATCCAATCAAAACAAAATCAAATTCAAAATTAGAACAATAACCAATAACTCATTTAACAATAATCAAATCAATCTTTGTTGTCACTTTTCAGTTTTGTTTGAAGCTGACAAGCTGTTAAGCATAACCAAATCAATAACCAAATCTATAAGTTCATAACTTATAAATCAAATTGGCAAATCGCCAAATCGCAAATGACAGCCAAATTAAAAGGAAACTCAGCAAGACAGTAGTAACGCTTAAATAGGCAACAGATTGACAGAAAACAGCAGCAGCAGTGCAATACGCCAACACCAACAATCAACAATCTTACAATCAGAAAAGAAAGAACATCTGAACAGGATTTGGGTCTCGGGATTACATACCTGATTTCTGTGAAGTGAGAATGGGGACTTGGGCACTTGGCGATGGCGATTGGCGAGAGTGAGACCAGGCGACTGACTTGGCGAGACAGCGACAAACGAACAGTAGGCGAGATAGGCAGCGAATTGGGAAAATGGGGATGAATCGATTTTGATTTCTTGATACCGCTTGGTCGCTTGGAGATTTGGGGGTATTGGACCATTCTAATTAGGAATCGGGAGGGGCCAAAGCCCAAGTTTGAAGATAGCAGTCTTATAACTATTTTATTTTGAACTACAATTCCTACTTCTAGCCCAATAATACTACGCCCCTGGAATCTATGAGGGCTAGTGTAAACATTATGGTCATATATCATTAAGATTCTATGGACTTAGAATGTGTGATTCCGCCTCATTCCCTGTTCCTTGATTGGTTGTGGGCTTAAGGCGGGGTCACCCATCCAAAATGTCCTTGCAATTTTAATGATATACGACTAGTTTACGTCAATCGACTATAAAAGAACTTGTAGGACTTATAATGCAAATTTCGTCAAAATTTGTTGAAACATTCGTAATGATGGAACTCGCTAACTACGTTATAAAATATTCATAGTGGTAATACCAAGGATAAAACAGGGAGTATAAAAGCACACATAGAATACTCTATCATCCCAAAACAATAAACTCCTTTTAAATTGACTCAGTTCAAGTTACAATAAGAAATTTCCAAGGTCATCATGTGACATCAGGAGGGTTGTTCCTCACCATAATCAATTTCTTGTACTACGAAAAGTTTTCCACATCTTTTTCCAAACTCTTGAAGTCCCAATCAAAATGCAAATTTCGGGACGAAATTCCCTCTAACGGGTGGATGATGTGACAACCATCAAATTTCGGTCAAGTCAAAGTCAAACAAAGTCAACTAGTCAAACCGGTCAACTCCATTAACCCTTGTATGATAAGGTTTACGTTATGTAATCACTGTACAATTCGCTATTTTAATGAGAAAACATCATTTGGAAAGTTCATGTGTTTGATTTTCCGTAGCCTTAACAGTGCTAAACAATGAACCAAAGCGATAAAACACTATTGCACAATCATCGGGATTGTGTAGGACACTAA
Organism: Lactuca virosa; assembly: GCF_052849685.1. Classification (NCBI taxonomy): domain Eukaryota; kingdom Viridiplantae; phylum Streptophyta; class Magnoliopsida; order Asterales; family Asteraceae; genus Lactuca; species Lactuca virosa. The sequence continues at coordinate 32,903,343 of NC_136432.1, read as the reverse complement.
ATCATGGCTTAACGGGGTCTATGGACCTTGCGTTGCGAAGCCGGACACTCAAAAAGATCACAAACGAAACCTCTCGCAATCTCATTCAAACCCTACTCAAGATTACTTGACGCTAATAGGATCAAAACTCATACACTACGATATAAATTGACGTTAATAGCAACATAGTATAGTACAACGTTATAACTATAATCAAATTAAATTATGATACCATATTAAAATCAAATCAAAGTATAATGCTCTAATTAAATTTAAAAGAATCAAACTTGAATGCTATAATTAAACTTCAAATCAAAGTAGATTGTTATAATCAAATAATAACTCATCTTTTATAAAACTTCATTTTTATAAACTTTACATTAAATTTTATAAAACTCTATTTTTATAAACTTTACATTAAATTTTATAAAACTCTTATATTAATTATGTAAAAGATGCTTGTGTTAGTGGGAAATTATGAAGACCACCAAAAGCAAAAAGATTATTCCCATGGTCTCCCACTCACACCTCCCATCCACTTTCCTTTTATTTTTCTCCCAACACATTATTCTCTTCACCACTTAAACCTTCTCTATTCTTTCTCTCACTCTCAATCTCGAAATTTCCTCCAAGAATACTCATATTCCATCCAAGAACAATCTATTATACTCAAATCTTCATCCCTCTTGAAACATTCATCAAGGTATGTTGTTAAAAGTTTCATATTCATACAAGAAACAAATTAAATCCACCAAAATATCTAAAACTCATTTTATGCATAAACCTGATTTTTCTCAGAATCCCATCAATAAAATAAGAAGTTCTGGAAATTTTCAGAAAATAATTTATTTTTATTGAATTACTATAATTATTGCAATAAAGTAGGACAATAATTCACATAATACTTTTTGCATTCAATAAATTCTGAGAAAATTCTGGGATGACCTGTATACTGATTAAACATGATATATGAAGTTTCATGCATTTATATTACTTTTTACTATTATTTATGATTTTATTGATTAATTAATAATGAAATATATAAAAAATACTTCCCATAGTCACAAATATCTGAAACTTATACACTGAGCTCTACATCATGTTATAAAACTATGGTTAATTTTACAGATTTTTTGAGAATCATTTACTATTTTTCCCGAATTTTGTGTTGTTTAATCATTAAAATATTAAATAAATACTAAAACAGTTCAGAAAAATATACAAATTTTACAGTAATTCATATTGTATGAAATAATGATTTCCTAAAAATTTCATAATTTTTCAATACTGTTTACTATTTAAAACTATTTTCCTAAGTATTTAAGCATGTAAAAATGCATTTTAATGATTATTTCATATAAATAATTGTTAAAATCTGTAAATAATTATAATTGGGCAAGTTATTATTTTAATAAGAAATTATTAAAATCTGGCCTAAATTGAAAATATAAATTAATTATGCAAAGTAAGTAATTCAATTTAAAATTCATTTAACAAATAAATACCTTAATATTATAATCAAAATGAATTATTGTTAATTCATCTAATATAAGAATATGTGTCTAATTATTTGTATTAATACTTCATTCTCGTTTAGCAGTTCCTAAACCAAAACTATTAATTATATTAGGTTCTACGCCATTTTGACCCGAATCGTCTATCGTACGACACACGCATTTCATTTTGGGACTAATGTGAGTAATCTACCCCATACTTTATAATTTTCAATACTTTTGGGGTGTATCATGTGGTTCTAATATGTTCCAACTTCATTTTATTGTTTTATCACAATTGAGACATTGTTGGGACATTTATACGTGAGTCATTAATTGTATAACTATTGTTTGTTTACGCTACATGTACTTGTAGTGCATTATCATTTTTAGTCTAATCTCCATGACTATGCCCGTATTCTTGAGGTACGTTATGGACAATAATAGCGCTATTGGGTTGACCACCCCGCCTTGGGACGCTAAGGTGATTGATCGCACGTGGTTGAGTGTGTATGATGATTAGATGCTCCATCCTATATATATATATATATATATATATACATATGTATATATAGGGTGAGGACTTATTGTTGTTGTTATCATTTGTTAATCAATTTTTGATATATAAACCGTTATCTCAAATACATTTGTTTGCCGACTTCAAAAGAAAACAAATTTCCAATTATAAAGGTTCCAACTTCACAATTTTCTCTACTAAAATTAGATTACTCACCAACTCTCGTAGTTGACCTGTTTTTACCCATGATGCAGATTTGAAGAATGAAGTTGATGAAAAATAGGTTGTGCCTTAGAAATCCACAAGACTATTTAAATTTGATGTAATAAATGTTGTTCATATTTGGATTTGTATTTATATGTTGTGGATCTTGTTTGCATACTTAGTACTTAATTGAATCTAATCATATTATAACATAGTTGTCATGAGACTTTGAACAATATATCACGCCTCGATCGATTCCGCGAGGATCTGGGTGTGACACTTCCGACTTCTAAAATCCGTAACTTTCGCATACGAGCTCCATTTTTGACGTTCTTTATATCCACACGTAGGTAAAAATAAGATCTACAACTTTCCCTTTGACTCTGTCAGCTAACTCTCGACCAATCTTAAATTTAACAGTAGAAGGTGACTACACTGTTAAATGTCCGCGTAAAATTCATAACTTCTACATACGAACTCCGTTTTCGTCTGTCTTTTTGTCGTTGAGTTCCTATTAATGAGATCTTCGATTCTCATTTAGGTCGCGTTGGCCAAAAACCGCTCGATCTAAAATTCGAGTTTCGGGTCGTGCACTGCTAGGCCAAATCTTAGAAAAATCATAACTTCCTAATACGAAGTCAGATTTGGGCGTTCTTTTTATGCACACTCTCGGTTTAAAGTATACTACAACTTTTTTTTAGATCACTAAGGCCAAAAAGTCCTATGTCGTAAATTCACTATTTACGTCGCATAGTGTCGTGCCGGTTTTGTCGCGAAACTTCGATGGGCCATAACTTCTGGATATAATTCGGATTTCGGCATTCTTTATATGTACGGAACCCTTGTGACATATTCTACAACTTGATTAAGATTACTCCTTCTAAATAATCTTCCATCAAAAATTCAGTTTTGATGCTCATTGTCTCTAAATTGACTAGCCCGGATCTACGGGCGTTATATCAAGCCTAAATAACCCTATATATACCTAGGCCTAATAACCAAGCCCAAGCCCAAAACCTAAACAAAACAATACAAAGCCTAACCAAAATCACACACGATTTCGGTCCAATTACAAGGAACTCAAGGGGATGTCGGCCCTAGACTGAAAACTCTAAAGGCTTATGAAAAGCAAAGTATAAACCACAATTTATGACCTAACGAACGTTTTTACAAAATTAATGTTTATATCTATGCATATTAATAACATTTATTAATTAAAAATAATAAGATACTAGTAAGTTACTACTCCGGGAGGGAGGGGGGGGGGAGGATTGTTTAATCGTCAAAGTCTAGGGAGTAAACCTGCAAATATACAAAACTCACGTGGGTAAAATGTGAAAAATAAAAAAGTTAAGGGATAAAACATGACAATATATTGTCATCTATAACTAAATAATAAGTCTTAGATACCAAAATTCAATCAGTTATAAATGTTTATTTGAATGTCAAATAGTGTGTGTCTATTAGGGACTGAAATTCAGTCTTTAGAACGTTTCCCATCCAAAGGGAAAATTGTTGTAGTTGTATCAGTAACTGAAATTTAGTCCATAATAAGTTCCATACACAATTAAAACTTATACAAGTCTATAAAGGACTGAAATTCAGTCTCATAAAACTTTCACGCCAAAGTCAAAGTTAGCGCTAGAGTATTCGAGACTGAATTTCAGTCCCCAATATGTTTCCCACAAAACCTAAATCGGCGTAAACAGATTTGAGACTGAAATTTAGTCTCGATTAAGTTTGATCAGTCTCTAATGTTTCACACATTTAAATCAGTCCTGGATAGCATCCGAGACTAATTTTTCAGTCCCAAATACATAGTTTCCAAGACTGAATAATCAGTCTTTGATATTTTAGTCATAGAAGCCCTTTTTTCTTGTAGTGTAAGTATAGTAACAAACCAATAATGCTCCTGTACAATGTAAGATCGACAACAGGCTTGTCCAACGAAGGTCCAAGACGTGTGCCAACAGCCATAGGTACTCGCAATTTCGAACTATTTGTCATGCCAAACTTCTTAAGCAAATTGCGAGAATACTTCTCTTGATTGATGAAGATTCCTTCTCTGCTTTGACGAATGTTTAATCCAAGAAAACTGTTGTTCTTCCCCATCATGCTCATCTCGAATTGACTCTTCATCATATTCTCAAACTCACTCGACAATGTAGGGTCAGTAGAGCCAAAAATAATGTCATCGACATAAATTTCAACAAGAATGAGATGATTGCCAACTTTCTTTCGAAAGAGAGTGGGATCAACTAATCCTTGTTTAAATTTCGATTGATTTAAAAAATTTGTAAGAGTTGCATACCAGGCTCGTGGTGCTTGTTTTAACCCATAAACAGTTTTATCGAGAATATAACAATGATCAATAAATTTATCATTAATAAAACATGGTGGTTGCTCGACATACACAGTCTCTTCGAGTACACCATTTAGAAAAGCACACTTGACATCCATTTGATAGACATCGAAGTCCTTGTGTGCTGCATAAGCTAAAAATATTCGAACAGTCTCGAGTCTTGCGACAGGGGAGAAGGTTTCTTCATAATCAATTCCTTCTTGTTGCGAATATCCTTTAACAACTATCCTAGCTTTATTTCTAACTACGTTTCCTTCTTTGTCAGTTTTATTTTTAAAGATCCATTTTAAACCAATTATCGACACATCATCTAGTTTTGGAACAAGACGCCAAACATTGTTTCTTTCGAATTCAGCTAATTCGGATTGCATTGCAACAATTCAATCAGGATCATCCAATGCAACCTTAACTGTTTTCGGTTCTATCTTTGAAATAAAAACATTAAACACGAAATACTCTTGATGCACATTTAGTACCTCATTTTTAGCACGAAGTTGAGCTCTTGCCAAAACTCCATCATGTGGATCACCCAAAACTGGTTCTTTAGGATGATTCCTTGTCTATTTTGTCAATGGTGGGTAGGCTGGATCGAAATCCAAAGGTGCATCTTCGAACATATCATCCGGTTCTGAACCTTTACCTACATTGGACACATTATCAGGTATATCATGAAAAACATCAGTTTGTATGTTCGAATCATTAGGTAAAATTCCATTTTGCTCTCCCTCGACAATAGGATTTGAAATATGACGCTCCCCCTCGACATCAGTACTCGGATTTTCATGCTCCCCCTCAACATTAGTAGTTGTATTCAAGTGCTCCCCCTCCAATTGATCACCATGTAACATAAGATGACGATCGGCATTGCATTGAGTATTGGAGGTTTAGTTAGAATCATCATTTTCCTGAGTTAATGTCGAATCATCAGAATGTTTCAAAGCTTCAGGAATCCGATTATCCTCAGCATGAAGCTCTGAATCTATGGCCCTGTCAAGAACACCAAAAATTAAGTCATAATCAAAATCGAAAGAATTTTTAATTTTTTAATCAATATTTGTTTTTGAAATGATAAGCTTTTGATCAAATGGATTTTCGACTTGTTTCACATGATAGTCATCAAAAGTTAGATTGAAAGTTTCTTCAATCATCCTGGTTCGCTTATTCAACACTCTATATGCCACCGAATTATGTGAATATCCCTTCATCATCTTTGGACTGAAATTTTGAAAGATTATATTTGAGATTCATTATGAAGCACCTGCAACCAAAAACATGGAAAAATTCCACATTGGGTTTTCGATTATTGATAATCTCATATGGAGTGATGTTAAAACGTCGATGAATGAAAGATCTATTTTGAGTAAAACAAGCTGTCGATACGACTTCTGCCCAGAGATACTGAGGTAGATTCACATAGGTGAGCATAGTCCTCTTTGCTTCGCAAAGAGATCGATTTCTCCTTTCGACAACACCATTATGTTGTGGTGTGTAAGGAGATGAAAAATTATGTGAAATCCCTAGGGCAGTTAGAAATGAATCCATAACTCTATTCTTGAATTCAGATCCATTATCACTTTTGATCTTTCTGACTTTCTTCCTTAAACTGAGTTCAATGTGCTTTAAGAAGTCGGTTATTACTTATGCTATTTCAGACTTATGTTGAAGAAAGAAAACCCAAGTGAACCTTGAAAAATCATCGACAATGACCAAGATGTACCTCTTCTTGTTGAGAGTTTCAACAGTCGAAGGTCCATAAAGATCAATGTGAAGAATTTCCAATGGTTCGATGATCTTCGAATTAATATTATCTGGATGAGTCTGTCGATGTTGCTTTCCCTATTTACATGCTGCACATAACGAATCGTTATCAAATTTTAAAACAGGTAAGCCTCAAACAAGATCATTTACCACCAATTTGTTCAAAATTTTGAAATTCCGATGAGACAATCTTGGATGCCACAACCGGCTTAGATCATACGATGCCTTCGAAAGTAGACATATAGAGGGAACACGAACAATCAGCTTGATATCGAGAGTGAACATATCACCTTTCCTTTTTGACCTGAGCAAAACCTCTTTGGTTTCTTTATTCGAAATAACACTTCCTTCTTCATCGAAGACTACTTGATTGCCAGTGCCCACAACAAGTTGTGAGACACTTATCAAGTTGTGCTGAAGACCTTTGACATATACCACTCGATTAACCGTGAACTTTCTATTCGTTACTTTGCCATATCCTTTAACTTTGCATTTATTATTATTCCCAAAATTCACCACACCAGCATTTTCCAGGCTTCGATAATCTCACAAATTTTCCTTCCTACCAGTCATGTGATGTGAGCAACCACTATCAATGTACCAATGTTCATCATATTGCTCGTCACATAAAACCTGCAATCAATGGAAAAATTTAGGTCCCCAAGGCTTTTTGGGTCCTTGGTTATTAGATTGAAATGCATTGTGAAATGAAGATCCTAAAACCCAATTACGAACCTTAGATTTCAAAATATCAACTAAGTCGACTTCCATAAACTTAGGTATCAAAATGAAATCATTCAATGGTTTAGAGTCGATACTGAATTTCCCTTTACCATCGACGGTTCGTTGGGACTCAACTTTTGCTTTGGGAACAACTTTCCACTTTTGAACAAAGGGATTTGATTCCATTGAAGAAGAACTACAAGTTTGAGACTCATTTAAGTAGCTTTCATAATCATACCCGATTTTTTCTTGAGAAAACTTCCCAGATTGATAAGGCTTTCCTTTGCCTTCAAGCCAGTGATTAAAATTCTTCACATCAGATTTCCCTTTGGCAAACGAATCTTTAACTTGTTGCTTCGAAATAGGGTTGGAAAAGTGAGGTTGTGTGGGTTTGAAAGGTTCATTTCTCTTCCCATTGACTTCCAACTTATCGAAGTGTTGTTTTGGAAATGTCAATTGTGCATGTGGTTGGTAACGATTTTGAAAACGTTTATTATAACCGGCATTTGTTTGATTAAAAAGTTGTTCATTTGAAAATCTTCTTTGATTTTGAACTTGAGGAAAAAAATTTTGTTTATTTTGTGGAAAACCATTTCTTTGAAAATTATTTTGGGAAAACCTTGCATTTTGTTGATTAGGAACAAAAGTCCTTTGTTGTTGGTTTTTAACAAAATTCTCATTTCTTGGTTTTTGAGCATTCGGTTTTTGACTTGACTTTTGAATGTTGGAATGACGTTTTGATAAATCATTTTGTTTTTGAGCGGGTTTGTTCTGAACAAAAGACTTATTTTGAGAAGAAGTCTTAACTTGTTAAATATTTTTCTGTTCAGATGATTTTGTTAACAAAACTTTTTCTTTCTTACGAGACTCGACATTTTGCCAATAAACCTTTTTCCTTGCTTTAGACATTGAAATTCCTTCACCTTTTAAAATCTTTTGAATTTGTTCATAATTTGATTCAAGATAATGAGGAACTTTTTCCTTCATCACCTTGTCAGAATCATATTCGATATCAGCAAAATTGTTTTGAGAGTCAGATGTCGAACACTCAGTCTTTTGCAAAATTTTCATTTGTTCGTTTTTGGTCAAGGTCTTATTCACAATATTAACCATATCATTTGCATCTAAACATTCATCTATCTTAACAATACCATATGCATATGAGTCTTTCGGGACCTTGTCAAACTCAGAAATCTTTTTCTCACAGTCATAGGTAGTCGAATCTATCTTTTCCCTTTCGAAATTCAAGAAAGGTAAAAGTTTCCTATGTTGTTCTTTGCTTATATCCGATGAATGATGTAATGTAGTCAACTTAGCATAAAGTTTCTTAGCGGAATTACAATATATGTTTCCTTGTTTAAGCTTGATATAAAATTATCTATTCTCAAACCATCCCTATCACAAATAACATTTTTAAGCTCCAATTCTAAATGATCTACTCTACTGCGCTTCGACTCCAGTCTTTTATGAGATTCTAGTAGTAAAGATTTTGATTTTTCAGCGTCACTGCTAACATAAATAATCATGTCATTAAAGAAAGATAGAGTATTATCAAAGTCAGACAAAATAGCATCATATGAACTAAAAGGAATTTCAAATGATTCGAGAAGAGCACGTACCTTCGAAGTCATTGGAGACTTGTCGGCACCAGTAGTAACGAAGCATTTTCCAGTCACCTTCTCTTCTTCCTCGCTTTTCCCCCTTATACTCAACAAACATAGTTCCATGTGTGGGGTTTTGCATTTCATCATCATGTAATCCATATGACCAGATTTGGTACGTTCCATCCCCTTCGCGATTACCTCTTGCAACCAAATACATCCCTTTTAACTTAGCTCTGACCTCTTCAAGCCTCTCAGTATAATACGCCTCATCCTTCACTCTTTCTTTCTTTTCTTCTCTCTTCCTCAACATGCAATCACTTGCCATATACTTTGCCCCATTACAGTAATGGCAATCGAAACCAGAGTCCACTTTCAGCTTCTTCTATGATTTTGCAACCTCAGACTTGTTATCTTTTATCTCCACCTTCGTCTCCTCTCTCATACCCTTTGCATTTGATGAGTTTCCCTTAAAATCGCTTTTTCCTTTGAACTTCGAATTGAATGGCTTATTGAAGAATTTATTCACTTTATTATTTGAGTAAAAAGCCACCACTTCGTCATCTAAATTAACAATCAGACCTTCATCTTCGGATCCATCATTCTCAGCTGACTCGACCTCAGCTTCTCTAGCTGTCACCTTAGACATCAATGCTAGAGGACCACCCAAACTCATTTTTGTTTCTTCAACAATTTCATTGATCTCGCTTTCATGAGCCTTCAAACATTTTAGAGATCACCAAGAGAAAAGTTGTCAAAACTTTGTTGGGTCTTAATCATCAGACTGATATTACGCGACTCTTTATGAAGCCCCATGAGAAAAGTCAAGTTGTATTCAAGAGTTGTACGATTGACTCCATATCGACTACATTTGAAGATTAATTCATTCAGACGATCATAGTAGAGTTCAATATTCTCACCTTCCTTCTGTTTGAATTCTCCTAATTCAATCAGACACTGCTTAACATAACTTTTCTTCGTCTTCTCGCTCCCTTGATACTTATCTTTCAAAGTATCCCAAATCTCTTTAGCTGTTTTGCCTCCACGAACATAGTTGTACACCATTGGTGGAAGAGCTCCACGAAGTTCATGCATACAATGTTTTTCATTTGATTTGTATTTCTCAGTTTGATTAGCAACATCAATAGATCATCCAACATTTCCGATTTCAGCAAGCATTGAAGGACGAAAGTTTCCACTATTGATACACCGCCATAGATCTTCATCAATCCCAGTCAAATAATCTTCCATCCTATCAGTCCATTGATCATAGTACTCATGAATTAACATAGGAATTTTGGTTGAAGAACCAAGGAGATGAGAAAATGCAGTCATCATGATCATGTTGAAGTTCGCCATTAACGTATAAACAGATTTGACGAAAAGCTTCAGAAAGAAGAAAGTAAGGAGTAGATCTTTCAGAAATCAATCACCAAACACTCGATTTTACAAACTATAAGCAGAATCGAATCGATACAGATGATCAGAACAGATTTTCAGACTCAAAAGTGTGGAATATTTTAAATCTAGAGCGAGATTCAAAAGCTTTTTAAACCTAGAGAAAATAAGAGATTAGATGTAGGAATCCTGCTCTGATACCAAATGTAGTTCGAAAAGATCGAGTAAATGAAATGAAATCAGAGTTTAGATTGAATCATGAACACAAGGAGTAAATATGATTTGGATGGCTCAATTAAACTTTTGAAGGTTACAAGAGTGTTTGTTAGAGTAAGAATAGTGAAGGCTCAAAAGTTATTCTATCTCTAGTACCAATCCATATTTATAGGAATGACAAAAGTTTACAAAAAATACAGAAGGGCTAAAACTATTAAGCTTCGACATACAAAAATACACCTATGAAATACATACAACAAAAGCTGACAAACAGTCTTCGACACAAAGACAGACTCATGACCCTTCGACACCTCACAACACCATTCGACCTCAACACTAGATGGAAAAGTTAGGGTTAGGTACAATGGCATTTTCTGCTGGTAGCATTTTAGAGGAAGGACATGGAATTGTTCCATCAAGATACCCAACAAGTTTGTATGTTGAGAAGAAAGGCTCTACCGTTGTTTTCCAGAACTGAAAGTTCTCTCGGTTTCGAAGGAAGGCCCATCAATGGTGAGAATGAGCAACCTTTTTAGTTGCAATGAAAGGGATAAGAGTTTGAACCATTGTGATTGGATGGTAGAAAAATGGATTTACCAGAAAAGATTGGTGTTGATGTTTGATTTAGCTCTGATATTATATAAAACCACAGATGGTAAATTCAAAGTTGTCATTTAGTATTTTTAAATAAATTATATATTAAAAATTAATGTCACTAAGTTTCCACTCACATTGGATACTCTTCCACTTTTGTAATTGACACTATTTGTCCTTTTACTTTTTTTTTTCAAAAAAAACTTTATAAAATAATATATTTCACAATTCTATTTTTTAAAATGTCACTCTCACCCTCTTTATCTTGAAATTTGTAAAATATCATTTCACCCTCAATTTTGTAAATTTTCATGATTTTCGCCGTATCATACATATTCTGATTTTCCTTAATAACTTTCGTTCGTTGACTTAAAAAAAACTAATTTTCCCATGTCTCTTTTTTATGTGTTGGCATAAATTCAAGGTGGTCAACATTACAACATAAATTTAGAACTTCCTTTTGTTAGTTTTTGAAAAAAAAACTTACTTGGTTTTGTATATGTATCGGTGTAAATTCGAGTTTATCTATGTTTTGACATAATTTTTTTTGTTTGACGTTTTCAAGTTTATTTGTTTGTATGTTTCGTATGAGTTAGGTCACATATAATACGTTTCCAGCTTCTTTATGTTTTTGTGCTTATTTTTATGTACGTTTCCTATATATGAATTTGGTCACATATAATACACTTTTATTTGACGGTATATATTGGAGTTAGTTAATAGTACTGATTGTAACATCCAAATTTTCAACCCAAAATTTTCATTTTTAAATTCATATAAAAACATTATTCATAAAAACTATCTCAATAAAATCACCAAAGTTAAATACATATCATTATCAAAATATTAAAGTGTCCAAAATATCCAGAATCATAAACTATAGGCGAATGTGTACAATCAAGCCTTCGCCTTCCCACGATCCTCAGAAGTACCTGAAACACATTTAATCAACAAGTGTAAGCACGAAGCTTAGTGAGTCCCCTAAAATACCCCATACAACACAGAATAAAATAAAAACCTATGAGTTATCAGCAACCCTCGAGACTACCCGAAGTATCAGTAGGCAAACAACACGCCCTTTGGGTTATCAGCAACCCATGAGACTACCCGAAGTCTCAACACACATAGTAACACATATCATAGTAATAACACATAGATCCAGCTGGTGATCACATATACAAATATATTCTACTACACATGTAAGAATAGTGAGGAGACTCACCTTGCACAGATGACTGATAGAACTTCCACTAGAACTGTCGGAACTAGACGCTTACAAATAATTACACCAATTAACCATAATTAATAATTAAGGTAATTTCCATACTCTACTAATCCCAAGCCAAGTCTAATCAATATTTAGGGCAAAAGACCATTTTTCCCTTTCCAAGACCAAAACCCTCACTAGTTCCGTTAAAGACACAATTAGCCCAAAAGTAAAAAAAAGTCAACCCATGGCCGTACGCATGTAACACCTGATCCAAGGTATTTCTTGGACCCTTGGTTTGTAATTATTTTGCAATTTTGGTCCTTAAGGGGCATTGTTGTAATTTTGGGAGAAAGGTGCGTACACTGGGCGTACGTAATCAGGGGACAAACCCTAATTTTAGGGTTTGGACCCTATTTAAGAAACCTTATGTCCCAAGGTTCTCTCATTTCCCAGCCTCTATTGAACTTTAGAGTCCCATTTCAAAACCCTAGCTCATTTCAAGAGAGAGATAACATTTGCGTGTGTTTTGGTGTGTGCTTGGTGTAACTCCAAGAAGAAGAAGCTTGGAGAAGGAGCTTTGATCAATGAGGAGCTTGTAGATCCAGATTCCACTCATCATTTCTAGCTTCATTGAGGTATAGAGCTTGGACCTTTCTCATTCTATGCTTAGATATAGTTATTATGGAGTTTTGGTCACTTTTGGTCCCATGAAAGAGATCTAGTGGAATTTTACCACTCAGAAGTTATTAGTTGCTCTTCTTGATGTTTCTGAGATCCCTAGTCCATAAAGTTAGCATTTTGATGGTTGAGGATCAAATATGCAAGAGTTTATGTCCACTCAGTGAAAGTAGGATGCTAAATCTTGGGTTTAAGTTCATTTGAGCCATACAAAGGCTCCAAGTTAGTGACTTTATGTATTAAGACATTCCCCAAGGATTGGATCTGAAATTTAGATATTTGGTTTTAAGAAATAAGGACTTAATGACATAATGGCTTAACAGGTGGCGTATGCCGGGCGTACGCAAGCATACGTTGCGTGTACGCGTCTGAGTCCCTGATCAGGCGTAGCCACCCTTTACTCTGGGCGTATATTTGGAACGCTTAGCGTTTACGACCCGATCTTGGGCTTTCGTGGTTTGGGCCATCTTTGGACTTTAGGGTTTTAGGCCTTTGTGGGGCCACAAGTCTTTCTGATTATGGTCCAGTGTTAGGGCTTGGGCCCATATTGGGATTTGGGTGTCCTTTAGGAATTGGGCCATTATGTGGGCTTTTGTGCCATTGAGTGTGGGCCTTGGCTTTTGGGCCAATTAAGGGAAGGGTAACATGGTCTTTTACCCTGGGGGTCAGGATTAGTTGATTAAAGTCCCGATTATGGTTTATGACCTAATTATTAATTAGGGTATTATTTGATCATATTTAGTGCGGAGATTTCCAGGATCAGCAGTTCGAGCATTTTTATGATTTTTTAGCAGTTTGAGGCGAGTCTCCTCCCATTGTTTGGCGGGTCGAAGGCACCAATGTCGGCCCATGGATTATTTTTATTTGTATTCTAGCTGTCTGTGTGACTCTTGTAGGTGTTGTTTGTCTTTTTATGTATACTGGGCGGGGCCCGATGCCAGGCAGGGCCTGATGAGTGTGTTGGGCGGGGCCTATCACATGTTACTGACAGATCTATAGCATGCGAGGCCCGATGCCGGGCGGGGGTCTGATGAATGCCAGGAAGGGCCTGATGTATGTTTGATGTGTATGGTATGTGTTATTTTGGGGAACTCACTAAGCTTTGTGCTTACGGTTTTCAATTTATGTTTCAGGTACCTTCGGATCAAAGGGGAAGAGCTCGGGATGATCACATTGCACACACCATGTTTTTCTGCTTATTGACTCCGATGTACCTTTGGGATGTTATCTAGTTTACTATGAATATTTCATGGTTTGACAAACATGTTTGATATGCTTTGAATTTTGAATCTGTGAATCGCATGCTAGATTAGGGCTAAGGTTCTGCTCAGGATTTCATGATAGAATGCTAGGAGAAATGCCTTTATATACCTACTGTATGAGCTTGTAGACTTGCATGCCAGTATTGATCAGTCAGTGATAGGATGGACTGTTTAGGTTATCCTTTGATTCCGATTACTCAATGCTCAAATGCTGCTTGATTTGTGCTTTTAGGAGTTCCCGTTAACATTATCTAACTACTACGCGAATACGCTAAGTTACATATTACTGAGATTAGATAATTTTAGAGGTTAGGTTTAACTCTATTGGGCAACTCTTGTTTGAGTCCAACCGTTGTAGTGTGAGACCTTTCATTCGAAGAATTATCTGGTTTCGGTGGTATGTAATTGTGCTTGTAAGCTAGTTAGAGGGTGTTAGGGGGAGTTCCTTCTGCAGCTGGTAGCGGAGAGTGGTGTGGTGCTAGCCCTAGGAAAAACCTAGTAGGTGATTCGGTGCCGAGAGCCTTGTTTTGATAAGGGTTGTTTGGATTAATAGGGAAGTAACTTGGGGGAACCCTGGGCGATTCTTGAGGAAAGTACGGATAGATGTGGAAGGTAGTATGGGCCTGTACTACTAGAAGCAGAGGATCCATACTCGAGTCAAGGAGAGTCGCGATGATACTAAGAAGCTTGTAGAATGTAGGATTCTTCGAGTATATACTGATGGTTTGTAGGGTTTATTTTTAGTATGGTGACCACACGAGGGGGTTCTGGTAGTGGATCGGGTTCTGGCTCTGGGGCCGGACATATGGACGATCAGATGGTCGAGTTCATTTCATCAGAGATTACCTGCAATATTCTTCAGCAGACTCCTATGATCTTCGATACGATCAATGAGGGTATCATGGAGATTCTTGATGAGCGCTTGGGCGCTTTTTGTTCTGAGGTGGTTGCAATGATGAGAGCTTGCACTTTGACTTTTCGTGAGTTCCGGGCATGTGGGGCTCCGGAGTTATTCAGGAAGAAGAACCTGATTCTGAGCAGGCGTTGGTTAGCGGATGTCACGAATGCCTTCCAAACTAGTTGTTGCCCCGAGGGAGAAAATGTCAGACTTGCATCCTGTCTTCTAAAGGACACAGCTCGAGACTGGTGGGAGGAGGTTTGTCACGCCTTGGGAGGCGAGACGGTTGAGTCGATGACTTGGGAGGATTTCGTGACGAGGTTTCGAGCTGAGTATGAACCGATGATTGAGGTCCAACAGTTGTAAAAGGAGTTTTAGGACCTTTTCCAGACCATTGATATGGTGGCAGAGATCACTGCTATGTTCCGAGAAAGGGCGTTACTGGTTCCGCAATATGTGGCGGATGAGGAGATGAAGAAGGCAAGATATCACGATATTTTGAGGAGTGATATCTGACAGTTTGTGAGCAGATCTAGTTGCAAGACACTGGATGATATGGTGGTGCGAGCTAGAGAGAGGGAGATTGACCTGGAGATAGAGAAGAAGAGGATGTTAGATCAGGTGCAGAGTTATGAGGGTTCGGTTAAGAGGCATAAGTTTTTTTACTCGAGGTCGAGGGGCCAGCAGGACCGGAGGCGCTGCGGCAAGACGCACGATGGGGTGTACATGGTGGGTTGTTCTGGCTGCTTCAAGTGCGGAAAGACGGGTCAGTTCAGTAGGGATTGCACTGCCACCACCACCACCCATGTATGTAATCTGATTTGCTTCCATTTCAATCAGAGGGGCCATAAGATGGCCAACTGCCCGATTTTAGCAGTGGGAGCACAAGTTGTAGCACCCGCTCTAGTGACCTTGTGGATTACAGATGGCCGTCAGGTCAAGGCGAAGGCGACCTGTTGTGAGGAGCAGGGAATTTTAGTTGACATCCAAGGAGGCTCATGCGGCACCAGATGTGGTAACGGGTATGTATCTTATCTCTATCTATTTATTTATGTTGATTTTCCTGCTTATAGCTGTGTTTTATTTTTAGGGTCTTTCCTCGTGAACGGTATCTCTGCTTTGGTTTTGTTTAATTTGGGGGCTACCCGATCCTTTGTAAATCTTGCGCTCAACAAGAGGTTTTCCGATACTACGGGGGAGCTGGATTGTCCATTAAAGGTTGATATTGATGACGATCATCCTATGCGGGTATCAAGGGTCCATCGGGGATGTATATTGGAGTTGTTTAGTGAGCGGTACCTAATTGATTTGGTTCTTATTCCTCTGTGTGAGAACAAGGTTATTGTGGGGATAGATTGGTTGAGACCCAATGGGAAAACGATTGATTTTGAGCATCTGTTGGTGAGTATTCAGACCCCAAGTGGGGGAGAGTTAGTGATTTAGGGAGAGGGTGTTTAACATGGGCCGGTTCTATGTTCATCAGCTAGGGACAGACGCTATATTAAGCAGGGTTGTTCTGGATTTGTGGCTTATGTGATGGATACACGGGAGAAGGGTAAGGCGACGGTGGCTGATGTACCTATTGTTCAGGAATACCCGTATGTATCCCCAGAGGATTTTCCTGGAGTGCCTCCAGAGAGGCAAGTGGAGTTTCGGATTGACTTGGCTCTTGGTGCGGCTCCGATAGCCAAACCACCTTATCGGCTAGCACCTCCAGAGATGCAGGAGTTGTCTCCACAGCTGCATGAGTTGTTAGACAAGGGATTTATTCGGCTGAGTACTTCGTGATGGGGGGAACATCGATCTTGTTTGTAAAGAAGAAGGATGTGTCGTATCAGATGTGTATAGACTACTAGGAGCTGAATAAGCTAACGATAAAGAACTGTTATCCACTCCTGAGGATAGACGATTTATTTGACCAACTTCAGGGTGCATCTTGGTTTTCTAAGACTGATCTGTGTTCAGGTTAACATCGGATGAGAGTCAGAGAGGAGGATACATAGAAGACGACCTTACGAACTCATTATTGTCATTAAGAGTTCGTGGTGATGCCGTTCGGGCTCACCAATACTCTAGCCACATTCATGGATCTCATGAATCGCTTATGCAGGCCTATGTTGGATCAGTATGTGATTGTGTTTAATGATGACATCCCGGTCTATTCCAAGACTCAGGAGCAACATGAGGAGCATCTGAGGGAGGTATTGGAGACTCTAAGGAGGGAGAGATTGTATGAAAAGTTCTCCAAGTGTGAGTTCTGGTTGCACGAGGTGCAGTTTTTGGGGAACCTTGTCAACCAAAATAATATTCTGGTCGATCCGACCAAGGTCGAGGCGGTGATGAGGTAGGAAGTTCCGAGGTCTCCATCTGAGATTCTGAGTTTCCTTGGATTGGCGGGTTACTATCGAAGATTCATTTAGGATTTCTCCAAGATAGCGGTTCCTTTGACCCGATTAACGAAGAAGACCGTCACATTTCGTTGGGGGCCTGAGCAATAGGCATATTTTGGGACTCTGACGCAGAGATTGTGTGAGGCGCTGATTCTGAACCCGCCGGAGGGTGTTGAGGATTTTGTGGTGTACTGCGATGCATCTATCACGGGTTTGGGTACAATGTTGATGCAGCCGGGTCATGTAATTACTTACGCTTCAAGGCAATTGAAGCCTCATGAGGCGAATTATCCTACGTATGATTTGGATTTGGGGGCTGTGGTGTTCGCCCTCAAGATTTGGCGACATTACCTCTATGGAGTTTGTTTTACTATCTACTCGGACCACAAGAGTCTTAGGTATTTGATGGATCAGCCAAATTTGAATATGAGGCAGCGTAGATGGTTGGATGTGGTGAAGGACTATGATTGTGAGATCCTTTATCACCCAGGGAAGGCCAACGTGATGACCGATGCTCTCAGTCGCAAGCGGTTGCTGCCCTGATTAGGGATGTGTGTTTGAGGATGACTGTGATTACCCCGCTCTTAGAGCATATTTGAGAGGCTCAGGTTGAGGTTGTGAAGGAAGAGCACCGTAAGAGTGAGCGCATAGTGGGCGAGGTGGCTTCCTTTAATTATGATATCCGTGGGTTATTGACCCTTCATCGGAGGGTGTGGGTTCCAT
This sequence comes from Lactuca virosa, assembly GCF_052849685.1. Taxonomy (NCBI): domain Eukaryota; kingdom Viridiplantae; phylum Streptophyta; class Magnoliopsida; order Asterales; family Asteraceae; genus Lactuca; species Lactuca virosa. The sequence goes on along the minus strand of NC_136432.1, from coordinate 32,885,337 downwards.
ATTGGGGCGATGCACGCCAGATATTGATGGAGGAGGCGCACAAGTCGAGATTCTCTATTCATCCCAGAGCGAAAAAGATGTATAAAGATCTCCAGCTTGAATATTGGTGGCCATGTATGAAGCGAGGTGTGGCCTGGTATGTGGAGAGGTGCTTGACTTGTAAGAAAGTCAAGGTCGAGCATCAGCGACCCCATGGCAAAATGAAGCCGTTGGAAGTTCCCGTTTTGAAATGGGAAGATATTATGATGGATTTTATCACCAAATTGCCTAGAACGACGTGCATTGTGGATTCGATATGGCTCAGCGTGGATCGATTGACCAAGAGCGTGCATTTTATTCCGATCCAGGAGAGCATTTCGGCGGAGAAGCTGGTCGATATCTACATTCGGGAAGTGGTAGCACGTCATCGGGTGCCGGTTTCTCTGGTCTCTAATAGGGATGTTTGTTTTACTTCCAGTTTCTGGAAGCGATTCCACGAGGAGTTGGGTACTCGTCTGCATTTCAACACGACTTTCCACCTGCAGACTGATGGTCAGAGTGAGTGGACTATCCAGACTTTGGAGGACATGCTATGGGCATGTGTTCTGGATTTTGGCGGTAGTTAGGATACATATCTTCCTTTGGCGGAATTTTCATATAATAACAGTTATCACGCTAGCATTGATCGACCTCCTTTTGCGATGCTCTATGGGAGGAAGTGTAGGACCCCAATATCTTGGGTTGAGGTCGATCAGCGGGTCATGGGGAGTACCGAGGTGGTACTCAAGATGACAGAATTGATTCAACAAGTTCGCAGTAGACTTCAGACAACTTAGAGCCGACAGAAGAGTTACGGAGATAGGCGCCAGTCAAACTTGGGGTTCCAGGTAGGGGACATGGTGGTCCTGAAGGTGTCACCTTGGAAAGGTGTCATCCGATTTAGGAATCGGGGCAAGTTGGGCCCTATATATATTGGTCCTTTCAGGGTGTTAGCCCGGGTGGGCAGGGTTGCATATCGTTTGGATCTGCCAGCAGAGCTTAGTCAGATCCGTATCACTTTTCATGTCTCTCAGCTGCGGAAATGTTTAGTTGATGATTCTGCAGTGGTTCCATGGGAGGACATTCAAGTGGATGACCGCCTGATTTATATAGAGAGACCAATGGCAGTGCTTGACAGGAGAACGAAGACTCTGCGATACAAGGTGGTGGATCTTGTGAAGGCGCAGTGGCATCGCTGATAGGGTTCATAATGGAAGTGGGAACCCGAGGACGAGATGAGGGAGCGTTACCTAGAGTTATTTGTGGCAGCTGACTTTGAGGACGAAGTCTAATTCAAGTGAGGGAGAATTATAACACCCGATTCAATGTATTTTTCATTTTGGACCCTTGGTGTGTAATTAGTTTGCAATTTTGGTCCTTAGGGAGCATTGTTGTAAATTTGGGAGAAAGGTGCGTACGCTGGGCGTTCCTACTGAACGATAGGCGTACGTAATCAGGCGAAAAATCCTATTTTAGGGGTTGGACTGTAACGCCCGTAGATCCGGACTAGTCAATTTAGAGACGATAAGCATCAAAAATGACTTTTTGATGGAAGATTAATTAGAAGGATTAATCTTAACCAAGTTGTAGTATATGTCTCGAGGTTTCCGAAAATATAAAGAACGCCGAAATCCGAGTTATAACGAAGAAGTTATGACCTGTCGAAGTTTCACGATAAACCGGCACGGTGCCGAATGTCGTAAAAAGTGAGTTTTTTGATAAACTACTTTTTAGCCTTAGTGATCTAAACGAAACTCGTAGTGTTCGTTAAACCGAGAGTAGGTATAAAAAGAACGCCCAAATCTGAGTTCGTATGAGGAAGTTATGATTTTTCGAAGTTTCGGCTTAGTAGTAGACAGCTAAAAACTCGAATTTTAGATCGAGTGATTTTTAGCCGACACGACCTAAACGAGAATCGAAGCTCTCGTCATTAGTAGCACAACGGCAAAAGGTCTGACGAAAATGGACGTCGGATGAAGAAGTTATGAATTTTTAACGGATTTAACAGTCCCGGTCTGTTAAAAATAATAATATAAAAATAAAGTCAAAATTTTCCGACAAAGTCTAAACGAAAGTTGTAGAGCGTAATTTTACCTACGCGTGCATATAAAGAACGTCAAAAACGGAGCTCGTATGCGAAAGTTATAGATTTTAGAAGTTTTGGCGCGAAAACCGAGAAATTTCACATAGTCACGTTTTTGCCACGTCACCCTCGCCCAAAATGTGCCACGTGTCCGAAATGGTCGAGTCATCCGAGCAGCTGGCAGTCGTGTGTCACTTCCGGATTCGACCGAAGCCTCGGCCCTCGCACATCCGACGCGTGTACAGTGACTCCTCCATCCGAAGCCGCCTTACCTCGCCCCGACCCATGTCGCACCAGCTGTCCGAAGCGGTCCAATCAAAAGCCTCCAGCGAGGCCCTCGCATGCGCAGCCATGTGCGAACCCACGTGCGAGCCTTCCCCTGCGAACCTCGGATCTGCGACGCGTGGCTTCTTCTCATCCGTCCGATCAGCAGCTTCGGACCCTATAAATACAAGGGGTATACGAACCCTCCCGGGTACTTTTGGGATTTTGCCACTTTTAACCTCTTTTTCCATATTTTCTTCACCTTAACATTCCCCAAAGCCCCGGTATCGATTCTAACACCCGGAATACGCCACGAAATGCCCGAGAAGCCCGGAAAATTTATCTTTTCGGTTTCGAAGCCCGACCCTTCACAGAGCTCGGTTTCTCAATAAAACTCCCGGTTTTATTAGAAACGATCGTTTTAGGAAACGAATTGCTTCCCGATTTTCATTAAATCAGGTGAGTGTGTAGTCACTTTCACCTTACACATAGATATGAAGTATTTACCTTAAAATACGTTTTATGTGTAAATATATTAATTGTTTATTTGAGGTGACTGTTGAATTGATGTTTTATACAAGTTTTAAACTATATATATTTTTATCGACAAATATGTTGGGTAAAACATTGGTAGATGAATTAGATGATGTGTGATGAAATAAAAGTGATGAGAGGTATCGATGTTTAAGATGGTCTAGTCATTTAGTAGAGTATAGATAACGACCACAGACAATTTTAGATAGTCCAGTGGAACGTTAGTAGACTTGTAATCGGTACGTATGTTTGAACTATATGTTCATAAAGTGTTCTTGAACTATATGTTCCTTAGGTGTTTTTGAACTATGTGTTCATCCGTTAGTTCTTCTTTTTGACACTATTACGTGTCGGGGTACGGGAGCGTACGGGAGTACTTTATTAGTATTTTCCCCATGCTTTTATTTTGAAGAGCTTTGGAGTCTTCGTTTCTTTTGTGAAGTGATCGGACGAGCTTCATGAGTCAGTGTTTTCATTTCCGATGCCGGATAGGGGTGAGTCTGGAGGTTCAGACCACAGCCTAGGCATTAGTCAGTGTTTTCATTTCCGATGCCGGATAGGGGTGAGTCTGGAGCTTCAGACCACAGCCTAGGCATTAGTCAGTGTTTTCATTTCCGATGCCGGATAGGGGTGAGTCTGGGGGTTATATACCTCACGATATTCAGACCACAGCCTAGGCATTGATAACTACCCCTGACTTAATTGTCTTGTGGTTCTTTCTTTTACGAACAAAGGTTCGTGGTTAAACTTATTCCATTCATTCGATATCTTTATCGATCCTTGTTTGCTGCTAGGGGATTTCTGAAGCAGTTTTGTTAGTTGGTTGTTCATATCGATCCTTTAGGCTAGATCTAGTAAGATCACTGTATAGGATCAGTATGTGGGGATCGACGTTGTTAGTGCCTGTTGTATATACCTTGGCGACGATGTGACTTCGTGCCTGTTTGACATAAATTGCTGAGGAAAGCAATGTTGTCACCCTTTGACATAAATTGCTGAGGAAGCAATGTTGTCACCCTTTGACATAAATTGCTGAAGAAAGCAATGTTGTCACCTTATTGTTTGTTTTATTTGACATAAATTGCTAAGGAAAAGCAGTGTTGTCACCACGTTGGTTGTTTTATTTGACATAAATTGCTGAGGAAAGCAATGTTGTCACCATACTGATTGTTTTATGTCAGGTGGTCTTATTTGATATAAATTGCTGAAGAAAGCAATGTTGTCACCTATTATTGGTTGTTTTATTTGACATAAATTGCTAAGGGAAAAGCAATGTTGTCACCCCGGTGTTTTCCTTATTTGACATAAATTGCTGAAGAAAGCAATGTTGTCACCTTATTGGTTGTTTTATGTTAGGATGTCTGGTTTGACATAAATTGCTGAGGAAAGCAATGTTGTCACCCCGTTGGTTGTCTTATTTGACATAAATTGCTGAGGAACCCCCGAAGCAATGTTGTCACCCCTAATGAAAATCCTTAGGCTTGGTCTCTTGTGATAGTTGTTTTAGGGACGTAAGGTGAGGATAACGGGAATGAGTAATTAGGGTTAATTTGGTTGATTGATTGATGTTTAAGCATAATAAATTATGTATTGTGGGTTGAAAACCCTATATGCTCACCAGGCTTCCAAGCCTGACCCTCTCAGCTTTTTATATTACAGGTAGTGGATCCCGAGCATAGTCGGATGATGACAATGAGTGATTTTTGGATTATAGGCCAGTAGTTTTAAATAATTGTGTAAGGCTTATAATGTCTTGTTTATGCTTTTGATCTGTATCAGAACATGACATCCCGAGGTTTTGATATAAAAGGAAATTATATATTTCTTAAAGAAAGGTTTTGACAAACTTTTATCATGTTTTGTTTTGGGGACCAATTCCGCAACATCTTTTAAAAAGATTTATCTGATTTTATTTTAAAAAGCATAAACGAAATCGGTCTTTTCTGGCCGTGAAATTGGGGATGTCACAGTTGGTATCAGAGCATTAGTTTAAGCGAACTAGGAATTTGTAGGATTTCTAGACTTAAACTTAGAATGCTAAGCGATGATTGTGAGATGAGTGTCTGCTATATTTTAGACACGAGCACTAGTTTATTTTAAGAAAGATGCCTAAAATGCCCTTATGTGCTAAATGTTATATATATATATATATATATATATATATATATATATATATATATATATATATATATATATACACACACACACACACAAACCGGTTCCGGCAGGTACCCAGCGGGTAGCGGTTCCGAAAATATAAGAACCGGAACCGGAACCGCTTAAGGCGGTTCTTAAACTTTAAGAATCGGAACCGGAACCGCATAAGGCAGTTTCGGTTCCGGAACCGGCAGTTCCGTGGCGGTTTCGGTTCCGAAAGCGGGTACCCGGTTATTATGCTCACCCCTAACCATAACCAATTGTCGCTCACAGTCAATCAGAGCCCCAAACCGACTCAACCAATACATACCCACGATAACACAAACATCTCTCATCACACTAGGGATAAGGTCTATCAGATACCCAAAACTAAAAATCTCCTGTACACAGCCTCGATAGATGTCTGTAGCGGAGACCTCATGTTGAGCAACTATAAAAATCCTCAATGGACTACTTCGGGTCTTACGTGTAATGCTAAAATCACAACAAAAGGATGATGACACAAAATATCGACTCGCACCCTACTCAAACAACACTAGAGTAGGTACATAATTCACAAGGAAAGTACCTAACATGAGTAATATCATAAGCAAACATAAAACAAATCAACAAAAATAATAAAGAAAGACATACTAGCCACGACGTCTGGTGTTGATCGGGCCTCCTCTGCTTTCAGCTGAAAAGCTCTCCCCCGAGCCCTCAGAGCCTCGACTTTCCCCTGCCGACCATCAGTAATACGCAATGTAGTAGGAGCAGGAGCCTGAACTGTCCTCTATGCAAGCTGAGGACACTCGGACCTCATGTGACCTGTCTGGTTGCAATTGAAGCAAACTCGAAATCCCTTGGGGAAATCCTTCTCCATATGCCTCTCTTTGCCACACATGTAGCAAATAGTCCCTGGCTGACAGGGTCCCTCATGACCCTTACCGCACTTGCTGTAAGTGCGGCCTTTCTGGCCTCCAACTATCGAGTCAGCAGGTTTGAACCGCTAAGTCATCGGATGTGACTGCACTGGCCTCCTATCTCTCCCTTGGGTCTACCTCAACTCTCTCGCCTGGGTCTCCAGCTCAATCTCCCTCCTATTGGCATTGGTTTGCATCTCAACCAATGTCCAACATGAGGTGTTCGCCATGAAATCACAGATATCCTTCGTCAGGATAATGACATACCGACTCACACATGCCTGCTCCGGAGACACGTGCTCATGGAAAAACATGGCCCTCTCATGGAACATCCTAGCGCTCTCAGTCACCGTCTATGTCTTCTGCTTAAGAGATAGGAATTCCTAGGCTAACCGATCTCTCTCAATGACTGTCACAAACTCATCTCTAAACATCTCAATAAATCTCTCACCATGTCACAGCATAACGCTCCGCGGGAGAATAGTTAGCCGTCACAAATTTCCACCAATCCTTCGCTCACAAGCAAAGTAGGTTCAACTCAAAGCGAACCTTCAAATTCTCCGGACAGGAGCAAGTATAGAAACAACCCTCAACGTCCGAAATCCTTCTCATCGCGGAAATCGGGTCCTGGGTCCCGTCAAACTTTGGTGACTTCTTGTTATTGAACTCCTAGTACCGCAACGAATCACCCCCTGCGGTCTCACAGCAACAGCTGTGGTGGCTGCAGCAGCAGCAACCTCAGTGAGGGCGGCATAGCGCTCGTCGAAAGTCTCGATCAGCATGGTCTTAATATACACGAACATCTCTGGTATGGCCTCTCTGATCGTTGCGGCCACCTCGGAAGCAATGATCCTATAGATCTCATCATCACTGGCACTCGGCCTCTCGAGTATGTTGGAGCCCGAACCTCGGGTAACCACCATACCGAAACACACAAGAAAATTATCAGAAACAAGTTAAAGCACATGCAAAAACACCTACACACTTCTGCAAGTTCCTAAGTACCTTAAGATTATTTCTTGAGTTGCGTATGGATCCGGTGCTTTCAGTAGTACGGGCCCAATACTACCTTCCACACCAATCTGTATTTTCCTCAAGTCGTCCTCTCAAGACCCCGAGTCACAAGAAGTCTATTCCTCAATGGTATCTATACACCCACCTACATGTTTCTCAGAACCACTAGTAAGAATCTAGGCACTCATCCTACACTACTCCCCAACACCACTCCGCCCTGCAAAGATCTCCGTTATCCTTGCCATTTGCTTCGCGCATGCCAATCATACATAAAACATGACTCGATAGACAGTCGAATAAATGATTCCACCTTAATTCCACAACCAAACAACGAACAGGAAGAAAGGCTAAATCAGGTATTCTGAGGCTATGAAATCCTAACTATGTACAATTATGAAGCATACACTAAGCAAATAGCAATGATAGGTTCAATCTCATAAAAGCAACCTCCTGAAGGATCCTTAGCCTATCACCTAGCATGCAGTTCTATCATTTCAAAAGACATCAACTCAACACTACACATAGAATAATTAAAGGTATTTTGGGAAACTATCGCTCGAGCTCTATCCTTTGAAATTCTTTGTTTCTTTTTGAAAAGTTTTTATGAAAATCCTTAGATCCTTAGTTTGAGTTTGGAATCCCAAGAGTGTTCATCTAAATCCCTCAAACCAGGGCTCTGATACCAATTTGTAACATCCATATTTTCAACTCAAAATTTTCATTTTTAAATTCATATAAAAACATTGTTTATAAAAACCATCTCAAGAAAATCACCAAAGTCAAATATAGATCATCATCAAAATGTCAGAGTGTCCCAAAATATCCGGAATCATAAACTGCCGACGAATGTGTACAATCAAGCCTTCACCTTCCCGCAATCCTCGGAAGTACATGAAACACATTTAATCAACTACTATAAGCAAGAAGCTTAGTGAGTTTGTAACACTTGATTCATTGTACTTTTCTGTTTAGACCCTTGGGGTGTAATGTTTTGCGGAGTTAGTCCCTAAGGGGCATAATTGTCAACTTTAGGAAATATGGAGTATGTTGGATGTACTAGTAGATGGTGGTCGCAGAGCTCATCCACATATGATGGGCGTACGTGGAGTACGCTTAGCGTACGTGAGCAAGTTGGAAACCCTAATTTTAAGGCTTGTACCATATATAAACCATAAGATAGCCTCTTTTGACATTGTTTAACCAGCCTCCATACCTTTGAAAACCCTATTTCGTCCCTTGACTTTGTATGGTGCTTTTGAGATATTGTTTTGATCATTGGTGGGTGTTGTGCATCTTGAAGCGGTAGAAGAAGAAGCTTGAAGACTCATTCTTTGGAGGAGAGCCTTGAGATCTAGCTTTAGCACCTTCATTTCGTGGCTTTTGATGTATAAAGTTCAAAGCTTGTCATCTCATTTCAGAGATCTATTCCTTATCTTTCTTTTGGCTATTTTGATTCCTTTTTGGTTGATTTTGTGAGCTAAGGACGTTTATGGAGCTTATCCTTATAGATTTGGGCATAATAAGGGTTTCTTAAGCATAAAGGTGCAAACTTTATGGTGGGTTTGGTATCATGCATGTGTTAAGTCATTTATTAAGCTCTTTTAAGCTCTAGAGCCCCATTAAGCCATACATGCATGTAAAGTTGGCAACTTTACGTGATAAACCACCTTAAGGAAGTCAGATATGAGTTTGGGTTGAAGTGTTAATCGATTAAGGGCTGGATATTGGAAGTTGGCGAAGTTAGTGGAGTACGATGGGCATACAAGTAGGTACGCTACACATACAAGACCTTAAGCGCGTACGCTAAGCGTACGAGCTGAGTACGCCCTGCGTACTCGGCAGATTGGGCTTCATTCTTTTGGGCTCTTCGTTTTGGGCCATGTTGGACTTTAGTTGTCTTGGGACTTGTTGGGCCATCAAAATTCTATTGTTTTGCTGTTGAAATTTTATTGGACACTCATGGATGAAGGCCCATGAAAGGGATTCGGCCCACTTTGGAAAATTGGGCCATATTTGGGCTTTGGGTGATTATTTTGGAATTTGGGCTTTTTATACAATTGGATTGGGCCTTAGCCTTGGGCCAAGTTAGGTAAAGGGTAAAAAGGTCTTTTACCCTAGTTTGTACTCTTAGTGTGAGTCGGGATCCAATTATTAATTGGATGTTATTTTGTGGTTGATAGCGCGGGGATTTTAACGGGCCAGTAACCAAAGATTTATCTGTGGGATTCAGCAATGTGAGGTGAGTTTCCTTACCATGTTTAGCGGATCTAAGGCACCAATACTGGCCCAGGATCAATTATTCTAGAATACTAGATGTCTATGTGACTCTTGTATGTGTATGTGCTTGTATGCTTACTGGGCGGGGCTCGATGGTTATTCAGTATGCTACTATCTTGTTATGCTTATATGATTTGTATGTGGACGGGGCCCGTTATGTGAGTTTGGGCAGGGCCCGTTATACTCGCTGGGCGGGGCCCATTATGCGAGTTTGGGTGGGGCCAATTATACTCAGTGGACGAGGCCCGTTATATTCAGTGGGAGGGGCCTGTTATGCGAGTGTGGGCGGGGCCCGTTACACTCATTGGGCGGGGCCTATTATATGCTTGATGTGTGTGGTATGTTGTATTTTGGGGAACTCAATAAGCTTTGTGCTTACAGTTTTCAGTTTATGTTTCAGGTACTTCTTGTTTCAAAGGAAAGAGCCCGAGATGATTGCAGTGCACACACCACTCGATTCCGCATTTTGTGATATACTCTGATAATGATGATGTATTGATAAAATTTGATTACCTTGGTTTTATGACAATGATATGGTTTACTGTTTTATGAATGTAAAAGTGAAAGATTTTCAGGTCTTATTTTTGGGACGTTACAGAGTTCCCCAAAATACCCCATACAAGACCGTACAAAATAAACAACTATGGGTTATTAGCAAACCTGGAGACTACCCGAAGTCTCAGTGGGCAAACAACACGCTCTGTGGGTTATCAACAACCCTAGACACTACCCAAGGTCTCAACACACAGTAACACATATCAAACTAATAACACACACAGTAACACATATCAAACTAATAACACATAGAGCCATCTGGTCATCACATATACAAATATATTCTACCACACGTGTAAGAATAGTGAGGAGACTCACCTTGCATAGATGACTGATAGAACTCACACTCGAACTGCCGAAACTAGACTCCGCCTAATAATTACACCAGTTAAACCTAATTAATAATTAAGGTAATTTCCACACTCCACTAACCCCAAGCCAAGTCTAATCTATATTTAGGGAAAAAGACCATTTTGCCCTTTCCAAGACCAAAACCCTCACTAATTCCCTTAAAGACACAATTAGCCCAAAAGTCAAAGAAAGTCAACCCATGGCTGTATGCGCCACGTACACAACTCTATGTTGGTAGTAGAGCACTTGGATGGGAAGGAACGAGCTCGCAACTTGCTACGTTGGGTGTAGCTAGGATACACTCGGCGTACACGACTGAATCTCAAAACTCAACTTTTAATGTCTTAACCATTAAGACATTTACTCCAACATCATATCTGACCCTTAAAGGACGTCTTAATCCATAAAGTCTCTGACTTTAAGCCTTTGCATGGCTAAAGAGAGCTTAATCTCAAAACCCTAACATTTCACTTCATTAAAAACTCCATAACTCATGCATGGAAGAAATGAGAGGACCAAGCTAATATTTTTATGACTCTAAGCACCCTAAAACGTCCAAAAGTACATCTCATATGCTCTGGAGTATTCCATACTCACAAAGATCAAGGTTTTGGGAGAAAAAGAACATGAATCCAAGCCTAAACAAGATCTAGCAAAACAAGCTCCAAGGTATGAACTTTATACCTTCAAAAGATGAACAAAGAGATGTAGATTCTGGATCCAAAGGCTTGAATGCACCACCACTTCTTGAATGATCTTCCTTCACTACCAAGAACACTCAAAGATCACTCTTAAGCTTAAAATCTCACTCACAAGGGCTAGGGTTTTGATTTTAGGGTTTAGAGGGATGGAGGTTGGTCATAAGAAGGCCCAAGGGGGATTAAGATGTTTAAATAGGGGACACAACCCTAAAAATTTAGGGTTTAAGGACTGCACGAGTACGCCCGGCGTACTTACGTGTACGTCCAGCGTACTCCACCTTTGACACATCTCACTTGATGAATTACGCCCGACGTACCAGCCTACTACACCCAACGTATGGGCCTTAATTGAAACAAATTAAAATATTAAGGGCTGGAATGGAAATACCTGACAACGGGTGTTACACTGACCTTGTATATTTTACTACGAAAAAATGCAACAATACCTAACTTTTGTCAATACAATTGTCAAAATTCAACTTACAAAATCGATTAGCGTCGCCGCAATGCGCGGCAAGCAAAATCCTCGTTATATATTACAAAATAATGTCGGTGGATTCCACCGACAATTTGCAACCTTTTTCTTTGAAAAATGTATTTTTTAACATTTCTGCTTTCTAAGATCACTTTGAGCTCCTGGACTTGTATTATCGACAATTTGCATCTCTTTACTTAGTAAGATAACATTTTATTTGCACATTTTACTTTAGAAAATGACTTTTTCTACTCATCTACTTTTTAAAATTGTGACGTCCCAAAAATAAGACCATAAAATTTTTCGTTTTTAAATTAATAAACCATTAAATCATATCATTTTCATAAAACCAAGGTAATCAAAGTTTTATCATTACATCGTCATTATCAGAGTAAATCACAGAATGCGGAAGCGAATGGTGGGTGCTCTGCAATCGTCCCGAGCTCTTCCCTTTGAAAACAGAAGTACATGCAACATAAGCTGAAAACCTTAAGCACAAAGCTTAGTGAGTTCCCCAAAATACCACGTACCATACATACATTTGCCATGGGCTACCCCCGTGGTCTTTTCCCTAGAATGCCATGGGTTACCCCCATGGTCTTACATCCAAGCGCCATGAGCTACCTATGGTCTTTCCTTGAAATGTCATGGGCTGCCTCCATGGTCTGATATCCAAGTGTCATGGGCTACCCCCATGGTCTTCCATACAAATACCACATGCTACCCCCGGGGTCTTCTAATCAAGTATCACAAAGACAACTACCAATCTACATAACAAGTAATGAGATGGCATTGGTGTCTTCGACTGATGGATATGGTAAGAAGACTCACCTCGCACTGTCGAATCTTTGGCTGCTGGCCCGCTAATATCCCAGCGCTATCAATCACAAAATAATCATCAAATCAATAATTGGATCTCGACTCACCCTACGAGTCCAAACTTGGGTAAAAGACCTTTTTACCCTTCCCTATTCTTGGCCTAAGGCCCAAGTCCAAATGGCCAAAGGCACAAATTCCAACATAATCACCCAAGGCCCAACTATGGCCCAATTTTCCAAATTGGGCCCCCAAAACCCTTTATGGGCCTAGCATCCAAAGGAGCCCAAAAGATATAAACTAGAAGCCCAAAAAGAAGTCTAATGGCCCAAAAAGGACCAAACTAATAAAACCCAACAATGGGCCAAACCTCAAAAGCCCAAAACAATCCTCTAGGGAGTACGCCCAACGTACTCGAGACGTACACCTCGCATACTCGACCACGATGTGCAATGTACAACTTCCTGATGCACGCTCCTCGTATTATGCTGAGTGTACCTCCTCGTACGCCCAACGTACTGGTTAGGAATCCAAAACCAACATTTTGCTCTTAATGGGTTAAGACAAGATGTCTAAAACATAGATCTAGTCCCTAGCCAAGGTCTTAACCAATAAAGTTTCCAACTTTGCTAAAAAACATGACTTAATGGGACTTAACACTTAAAATGGAACTTAATAAGAGCTTAATACATGCATGGACCAAAATCTTTCATAAAGTTTCCATTTTTACGAACAAGGGACCTAAGTGGAGCTTAGATCTAACATCCACTACTTCCGGAGTAGATCAAAAGCTCACCTTTACATCAAGGGACTCAAAAATTCCAAGGAACTCCATAAAGTAGATCCAACCAAAAAAAATCATCAAGGTTAAAGCATTTTACCTTAGGAAGCTTGCAAATGAAAATATACTCTTGGATCTAGAAGCTGAAGCCACACCTCCAAATGATTCTCTTCTTCTTCTTTTTCACAAAACACCCATCAAGCACATACCAAGCTCAAAATCACCAAATTGCACTTAGGGTTCGGTTCTAGGGTTAAAAATGGATGGAGGCTGAAGGTATTAAGGTTTGGTGAAGAGAAAATGAGCTTAATAGGGTTCAAAGCCCTAAAATAGGGTTTGCATGAATCTGGAGTACGCCCCGCGTACTCCTAGTACGCTTAGCATACTCCTCTCAAGATCGCGATCCTTCTCCTTCTTACGCCCAACGTACACCGAGGTACGCCCCACGTACTTACCTTCACACCAGTACGCCCCACATACTCCCTATGTACGCCCCGCATACTAGAGTTTTGCCTTAAATCCTGCAACCTTCTGAAGGCCATAACTCATTTGTTATAAGCCCGTTTACGACGATCCTTATATCCACGGAGAGGTAACGAGATGCTCTACACTTCTATCAACTCATACTCGCCTTAAGATATCCCGAACAAAAATCCAATTTCCATAAAAGTCCGAGCTGACACTTTACCAAGATACCCCTTGGCTCCAAAACACAAACCAAACACCCGGATCATCTAAATTACGTCACCCACACCCAAATGAGAACGATTCGGGACAGGGCATTACAAAAATATCATTTTGATCCCTTTGATTTTTTCCATTGACAATTTACATCCCCCTACTTTGTAAATTGACATTTCAAGCCCTCTACTTTATAAAATTATATTTTCAACCCCTTCACTTTTTATAATATCACCTTCAGCCCCCTTGACTTTGAGCTTTGTAAACTCTCTTTCACCCTCTTTATTTTATAAACTTTCGTGTTTATCCCCGATAGTATACATAATCTCATTTTCATTAATAACTTTTTTTTGTTATTTTAACAAAAACCAATTTTTACAAACTTAGTTTGTATGTATCAATCGATATAAATTTTATGTAGTCAACGTTTCGACGTAACTTTAGAACTTTCGTTTGTTAATTTAGAAAAAAAAACTTAATTTTTTTTAGGTACGTGCGGGTAAAAATTCCAGTTTATCTGGAATTCATTTATTATCTTCCAAATGTGGTTAAATTTAAGGATTATACGAAACAACATATTAAAAAAATTATTGATTTCAATGTTAATGGATCATTGCAGACAATACCATAACATGCCGATATTGTTTACCTTTTGCTAATTCCTTTTAATGATGTTCACAAAATTTTAATTTTTAATTTTTAGTTTTTGTTAATCCTTAGAGCATCTTCTAAGTCTTTATAAAGAATTATTGTATTTGTCAACTAGATTTTCTAGTAACAAATTAATCTATATATATATATATATATATATATATATATATATATATATATATATATATATATATATATATATATATATATATATATATATATTTAGGTTCTATGGAAAACAAAAAACCCTAAAAATCATAAAAATGCATAAAAAAAAATACTTAGAGATCACAAAACTTTTTTTTGATTTTTTTTATGAAAAAATCGCTGCTATTAATACAAAAGCGCTGAAATTTTTTTTGAAAAAAAACCTCTTTTTTTTATAAAAAAAAAACTTGATTTTTTATTTTTTTTCAACGATTTTATTAAAAAAGTTGCGATTTTTTCTAAGTATTTAATACAAAGTTCCGTGATCTCTAAGTATTTTTTTTATGCATTTTTATGATTTTTAGGGTTTTTTTGTTTTCCAAATAACCATTCCCTATATATATATATATATATATATATATATATATATATATATATATATATATATATATATATATATATATATATATATATATATATATATATGAGGGTTCAATGGCGAACAACTTCATTGGAGCGAACCAGCGAACCAACAATACCAAATTTCAATTTCTGAGGCCAGAGAAGCGTCTAAGATATCTTCAACCTGTACAAATCGACAAAAGGCGATCTCAATGCTTTGAAGCGATTGAGCATAAGCAAGATTGAAATATGCATATATATATATATATATATATATATATATATATATATATATATATATATAGGTTTAGGTTATATGGAAAACAAAAAACCCTAAAACTCATAAAAATGCATAAAAAAATACTTAGAGATCACAAATCTTTTTTTTTTTGACTTTATATTCTTAAAATTCGCAACTTTATGTATATATATATATATATATATATATATATATATATGTATATGTGTATATATATATATATATATATATATATATATATATATATATGCATATGTGCATATAAATATACACATATGCATATGATTATGCATATTCATAATTATATGCATATGTATAGGAATAAGTAAATGAATTAGAATATTTGTATAAAGAGCAAGGTGGTAGTTGTTACCTGTTATCACCTCGAGAAAATGGCTTTTGCAAACTCTAGAAGCTATAAAGTTCAATGGAGAGATAATTAGTTAAAATAATATTTAATAACAGTACAATGATCAAATATAGCCAAATAAAAAAAATAGACATGACACTTAATCTAATAGCAACGGTCATGATTACACAAAACTAGTAGAAGATAGCCACCAATATTAACATTTTACCAAGCTTCAGCTAAAGTGGAAACACTTACTATTTATGTCCTGCCAGAAAAATGGTTATCATTAGACTACTTCAGTTCAATAGTTACCTTGGGAAGATCTGAGTTTCTAACCCAAAAAGATACGTTCGAACCATTCTACCAACTTTTTTCCATATTATAAAGCTTTTTAAGTTTTTCAAGTGACCTGCACTTGCAAGACGGTTGGTTGACTTCTCACTGATAGAAATAATATAATATAAGTTGCTTAGTAATATAGAATAAGCATCTTTAGAATGAAATCTTAGTATCAAAGAACAATACAAAGTTCAAAATTGTTTAAGATAGTTCATTGAAAGATAAATAACATAAAGATTTGCACAAATCATTATTTTATTAAAGAAAAAGAAATTAAAAACAAAAGATCAGAAAGATTAGTAACTTCACTATTTAGAAATTATAAAAGAAATATATAACAATGTTTCCTGTTTTCATATACTCTAAGGGTGAACATGATTTAATTAGTTTTGATATAGGGGCAAAACATGAAGGATAGTTTCAGCTAGGCATTTCATCAAACACAAAAAATGCAACTGCTCAATTTCTTCCATAGGGCTACATAAAACGAGGTATTCTTTCTGATGAGGGCATAAAGAAATCAAAGTCTCGAAAGGCTAGAGCATGGTGGTTTCTTATCAGATGGTGGAGATGTTTCATCATCAACATCAACAGAGAGGAACAAACTACATATGTGTTCGCGAATGGCTCAAACAAGACTCTCTCAGTAACATGATGTGGTCTGTGTTTGGAAGACAATACCGTCTGGATTCAAACGATGTCGAGTGTGTGGAGATGAGAAAGCTTGTAGATGAAGGATATGAGCTTTTGGCTATGCTCAACTGGACATACCACCTTCCATGGCTGGCTGATTTTGACTTCCAAGAGAAATTAATCGATTGTTTAAAAAACAACTTATGCATCTGATTGATGCATAGTTCATCGGTATGAAAAAAAATATTGCTTTCAAAAGTTCATGGATCATTGCAGACAATACCATAAGATGCCGATATTGTTTACCTTTTGATAATTCTTTTTAATGATGTTTACACAATCTTAATTTTTAATTTTTAGTTTTGGTAATCCTTAGAGCATCTTCTAAGTCTTTATAAAGATTTATTGTATTTGTCAACTAGATTTTCTAATAACAAATTGATATATATATATATATATATATATATATATATATATATATATATATCGATATTTAAGAATGTGAGTAAACAAAACATATATTTGAGGGTTTTTTTTTTAAATTACCATTTCTTTTTGCAAACTAACTACATATTTCAGAACATGACATTTCAAAATTTGGGCCTGTGTTTTTTGTTTTTTACAGGTCACTCACATGGTTAACCCAATCTGTAATTGTGGCCCCTATATGTACCATGTCGATGAATTATTTAAGATTCACATTTCGAACTTGAAATTTCAGACTACATAAGCACATTTCGGATGTTTCAGATTATACATGCATTTCAGACAAGCAATATTTTGATCAAAATGTCGCCATATAGTGAAAAGCTCTAGTTTTTTGGGTACTTGTCATTATTTTAAGACAAGCAATATTTAGGATTTCAGACAAGCAATATTTTAGATTATTATATAAACCAGAATGTAGTGTGTTTTATATTTTGATCTATTAATTTGCTTGAAGTAGATGTTTGTGATATTTAGGATTTTTGTGTGAATTATATTTGTATTAGGAACAATCATGACAAGAAAAATCCTAGAAAATAGTCTCTGGAACATTCCAGAACACTCTCTAGAACTTGAAGAACTATTCTGGAATCCATAGAACTAGTTCGGAACACATAGAACAATTCTATAATGAGTTTGGAACACCCCAAATTCCTAGTCTAAGACAATATGCTAGATTTAATATTTTTGCAGGCTGACAATACACATGACACCTTTGTCACTACAACATGCAAACCCGAATTGGGTCGGGAAATAAAGGCTAGGTTACAGCCTACCTTGATATGGGCGACCCTTTTCAAGGAAGCCTATTTTGGTCAGTGGGTTAATGAACATATGGGTGTAGAATGACACCTATTACTATGTCATTACTTATAATGCAAGGAGGTAGTGAGCTATGTTCACTTTTATATTAAGGAATAGCTATTTGTGATAGACGACAACGAACTCTATTTTGATAAGAGAGTTTTTTTTTGCCTTGTCATGAGTTTGCGGTTTAGGAATAATTAGGAGCTTGTTTATTGGTCATACAATTTAGAAACTACATGTTTCTAGTTGGAATAGCATTAGAATCGGTGAAAATTATTGATTTGCAACATGTTTTCAATAACTTACTTAATAAGTTATCCGATGAAGATACAATCTGAGTGTAACTATTGTATATGTCAAAGCATGGACTTTGTGGTAGATATCCTAGGGAGACAGTGCAGGACGAATACCTTGCATTGGTTTCAGATTTTGACCAATTTAATTATAGCATCCCACATTTTCAACTATTTTTTTGAATTATAATTTAAATAACCAAAAACCATATTCTTAAAAAGAAGCATAGTTATCCATTAAGTTCAAACATCATAAAATCATATAATAGAGTTAAGTGGAAATCTAAAAAAACACAATCAGAACAAAGATGTGAGTACAGTCATGCTGCACCCTTGTCCTTATCACCAGAATAACCTAAAAGCATTTTATAAACAACGAGTAAGAACAAAGCTTAGTGAGTTACCCAATACACCACATATTCAATCACACGTAAGTTGCATACAAACTATAGGCTTACGATCTCATCGTAACTCCCCATCCTTCTGAGCATGTAGGCTCGCGGTACAATACCGTTCCGCCATCATCCCCTTTGGCATATAGGCACTCACCATCATCCCATCAGACCTATAGGCCTTTGTCATCATCTTATCGAACCTGTAGGCTTACAATCCAATATCGTTCCATCATCATCCTATTGAACTCATAATATTACGACCCAATACCGTTCCACCATCATCCTATTGAATCTGTAGGATCATGGCCTAATACCATTCCACCATCATCATATATAAATGTATATGATCTCATCATACAACATTCCAATTATCATAAAAAAGACTACTCTAATCTATCAGTCAAATGGACCCTAATCACAATTTCATATAGTAGTAGTACGTAGACATCCTACCACACAAATGACATATAATGTTACACACAATATAATGTGAAAACTCGCTTGAAGTTAGAATCTAAAATATCACGCACAAGACTCCATAAGCGAGTCAACTAGCACGAACCACCTAGATTTACCATTATACATATCTTAACAACCAATACCAAACAAAGATCAAATCTCAATCCAAAACTCACTGTCTGAAAAAGTTTGACCAAAAGTCAAAGTGGTTAAATGGCCAACGTGTCGCGAGCATCATATAGAGGCGTCATGACCATTATAGTCCAAAATAGTTTCGATATCTTCCTACATGAAGCATCGTAACCAAGGGGTCGTCACGTTTCGTCTATTGGGTGATTCGTACACTCTAAAATGTTCTTAATCCATTAAGTCAAGGTCTATAACTTTCTAGACAACATCATGAGGGGTTTCTAATGGATAAAAATCCGAACTTTACTAACATGCAAGCCAAACATGCTAAACACTAACTCTAGATCCAAAAACAAAGCCAAAGAGGATATGGAATTCTTGCATGGATCAAAGAGAGCTTAACATGCACTCTTTTTACCTCAATAAGTCCAGAAGAGTCATCCAAATAATTCACAAACCTAGAGTTTCCAAAATCCGTCGATCAACATAGACAAAATGGACTAGGGATAACCAAAACACTAGATCTTGAAGTAAAAGTCATAAATGTGCAAAATTTATCACTTATAGAGAAAGATGTGATGAAATGGAGGCTTATTCTATCTATCTCATTCTTCCTTTGCACCAAGAACACTTACTTATCCTTTAAGCTTTCACTCTAATGACACTAAGGCTCTTAAGTCAAGTAAAAGAGGATATGGTTTCTTGCTTCTAGGGTTTTTAGGAGCTTTTAGCTTAGTTCATATAAATACTGTAAAAAACCCGAGATCTAGGGTTTTGGGTTGTTGGTGGCGACGTGTCGCGACCACATGCTATCTACGCATCACGACTAGCACATGGATGTGCTATAAAAGTTACTTCCCTCCCAAAATCATATTTCTTATTTTCTTAAAGCTAATAAAATGTTATTAAAAAACATACCCGAAATGTAGGCATTACATCAATAGGTTTCAGGTAAATAACATTAAGATCATGATTTTATAGTGTATTTAGTTTTGTTAAATTGTCAACTTTTTTGGTTACACAAATACCCTTGGAGACTGGTAATATGGGTTTACACATACAAATAGTTTTCCACTATATTTGAAAAAATTTAGGAGCATCTGCACATCACCCGTCTAAGAACCAATCATAGACTTTCCTATACCGTATATGGCTTTATCTATGCGTTTAAGGTGAAATTATTGGATTATTATGAAAAACTATTTCAACATAATTATGTTTGCTATTTATTTGACATCTTAAGTATATATACTTGGATCATAGAGATGTTTTTTATAGTGTATGGACTTGAAATGTACTTGTAATCTTATCTTTTGTAGCTATTAACCTTAATTTACATTTTTTTTTCACAAAACTAACTGCTCCAAACCTACCTGTTGTAGTTTTTGTACTCTAATTTGAAATCCCTCATTAAAAAATTTGAATCCCAAATGAAGGTTAAGCTTTTGAATAGTTGTAACAACTTCAAATGCAAAGTTGGATTATTGGCTACAAAACCTTATGTTTTTTTATCTAAGAATTCAACCAATTGTAACGGATCAGACATTCCCTTATGAGTGTTTTTTGTTTCTTCATATTCTAAAAAATAATACAAATTGATTTCCTAATGGTGTTTTCAGGTCTCAATTTCCTCCACATCAGTTTCATTTTCATCCACATCATATTCAGAAGCAATGTAAATTTTCCACCATGTATTGTGTAGAAGTATATTACCATCGTCAAACAACATCATCTATTTTTCCTGATCAATTCTGATTCATCACCGTTAAATGTTCGACCAACATTAGCAACATCATTACCTTTATACCTAACATCACCCCCTTCTACAGGACCATTGTAAGAAGGAACCTGCTTTAATGTCACATGTAATAAGTTACAAATTTGGCAACTTCCAACACTGGAATACCCATTGCTATCAAAACAATTTTTCCCTACAAATCTATTAACGTAACTTTCCTGAACATCATTAACAACAAACTATTATACTATATTAGGAGTCATACTATTAACAAAACTAAGAAAATATCTAATATCACTATTGTCAATAATCTGCATAACTATGTCTGATACTAGATGTAGAAAAGATAGACAAATTTGAATAGTATGTAACCTGGACTTCAAATCAACCAATGTAATCATCCCAAAAAAGTTGATATCAATGGTTAAATATAAACTAAATCATGTATAGTATTGAGCAATATACTACACTGATACTCCGATTAGCTCATATTGCGCTCCATCACATATGGGTACTCTAAAATACCGATTATACAGACTATTTTTTTAGTAACACAAAGTTGTATGTGGTCTAGATATGCAACTTTTCTTAAATTTGGGGGGGGGGGGAAGGTGTATGTGGTCTATATATGCAATAGAAATATAAATACCTTATTCCTTCGAGTCCGAAACTGTACCTGAAAATGGACATACATTGTGGCCTAAAATCTGGAATACACTTTTTAGTCTAAAATGTACGGACGTCAGATTGTGGATGTCATATCTCACAAACCACCACCAACTCTGGAATGACTTTTACTACTCTAAAATACTATATTCCGGAGTTGGTGGTCATTTTGTAAATTTTGAAAAAAGTGGTCATTTTTATTAATAAACTCATGTATATTGGTTAATTTAGTTAATTTTCATATATATTAGTTACTAAGTTGTTAATTGGTTAACCATATAACTAAACTAAGAAAAAAACAGTTAACCAAAAACTGGTTAATCTATTTTTTCAGTTTAGGTTTTGTTTCGGGAAATTAGAGAACCTATCATCTCGGTTAACCTTACGAAATGTGATTTTGGCTCGGTTAACCATAAATTAACACCCTTTTTTACAGCCCTCATGATGGGAAAGTAATGGTTAAGGTGCATAGTTCTATACTTGAGGTTCAAGGTTCAAATGTTGGTTTGCCCGAAATATTGTAATGTTCTGCAGTTGACCTCCAATGTGGACTTTGGGCATGTTTTTGTAGGTATTTTATTTGGTACGCTTTACCAATTTTTATTTAATTAAAGTTGTAATATTGTTTATGAAAGATGTAGTATGCCCAAGAGTCATTACAGAATGATATTGCTAATAATATATGATCCTATAGGGTCACACCATATAGCAAGTTACCGTCAATTGATTATTTATTTGTATAATTTTATTAGCAATAAATATATCAACACTTGTATTTAATTGGAAAATTATTATTTCATGGAAATAATATTTTACTAATTGGGAATTTATTATTTGTGGAAATAATATATATTGGAGAAATAACAACTTATGAAATATATCATAAAGTATGATTATTTATAAGTTATATTTATATCTTAATAAACTAGTTCAATTTATATAAAAGATAGCTTTATATAAAATAAGCTAGTTACAATTTATATAAAAGATAGTTTTGTATAAAATAAGATATTTATATATGACTAGTTATATATATATATATATATATATATATATATATATATATATATATATATATGTGTGTGTGTGTGTGTGTGTTGGGAATTCTTTATAAAAAATGATTGATTTTTATAAAGATAACATGTATGTATATAAACTAGCAATGAGACAACTTTTGTCTTCTTTTGGACATGCTTTTCTCGAAATCGAGGAGGAGACAAGGCATGCATGCCTTGTCTATTCATACCAAGCTTGGGGGACAAAGTTGTCTCCTCTTTTACTTTATGGTTTCCCTTTGTTTTTTGGGCATTATATAAGGGAGGGCATGGAAGGGTTTGGTAGAACTTCTTGCAAGCTTCTTCTTCTTCTTCTTTTGGCCTTAAAACCAAGAGCAACAAGTGCTCTATGGGGCTGCCAAATTTTCGAGATTTATGCCCTCTTATTCTCCTCCATTCTCTTGCATTTTGATGCTAGAAAAGGTCCCTTTGTTGCTTCACCTTTGAACATATATTTGGTATATATTTCAAAGGCTTATGAACAACAAATTACAAGTGAATACTAGCATGTTTTGATGGTTCTACTCTTGCTTGGTGGATACTTGTAGAGAACTCTTGCTTTAGAGTTTCATGCCACACTTCATCAACTTCCAACTTCCCATGAGGATCAAAGTATTCAAAGGTTGTTATGTTTTTCCTTCTATGGTTATTTTAATCTTTCTAACTATTGCAAAATGATCCTTGGTGGGTAAAATAGTTTTAGTTTTATTCAACATTTTTAAAGCTTCCGTTGTCAATTTTGCCGGTTGTGAAACCGGATTTTAGAATAAAAACCCAACAGTTTATAATGCAAATACATTTATATTTTTTGAGTAAAAAATAATTTTGGTCCCTGCGTATGTACAAATCATAACTTTTGATAATGGTATTGGCTTTTTCTCATGGGTGGTCCATGTAGAGGGTTTTAGTAACACCTTTGGTCATGTAACTGTTACAGTTATCAAACTACTATTTAGTTTTTAGAATATGACTAATTTATCCTTGTAGCTTATTCTTAACTAATTAGAACTATCAATCAATACAACTAATTACAACTACTATCACCACCAATGCCACCACCATCACACCACCAATAATCACCACCTATTTCCTAAGAAAACCAACCACCACCATCATCAATACCAACCAACAACACCAACCATCAACATAAATCCATAACCATACACCACCAGCCCTACACCATCATAACCAACAACCACACCACCATTACCATATTCAATCACCACCAGCCCAACCACCATTGGACCAACAATAAAAAATAGGCTAGTTTCTGTAGGATTAGGTGTCTAAGCCCATAACTATTATTGGTATGTACTTGACCCGAGAGTAGCATGGTCCATTTGGGTTGCATGGCATCGGAACAATTTGGATAGACTTTTGTGAGAAGAGGATATTTATGATTTATTAATATATTATAAGTTCTAATATATTAATATGAAATCATATTATTTAATTAGTATTGGTCAAGAATTAGTTTGGAATTAATTTTGTGATCAAAAGAGACTAATTAAATAAATGGGGATTGATTTCGTAAATCATTCATTCTTATAAAGTGGGCTTATGATCCATAGTTCTTCATGTTGGGCTAAACCCATGTGGTGACCCATGGATACTCCATAGAGGTTAAAACCCATGGATCATGAGGAATGTGGAGAGTCATGAGTTACATGGTGTAACCCTAATGTGCACACTATATAAGAAACCCCAAGGCTCATGAAATTGGCACTTAAGTGGCACTAGTGGAAACACAAGAGGGCAAGCCGATTTTATGAGTGCAAGTGTTCTTCTCTCAAGTTATTTCAATTGTTGGTGGTGTTGTGTGATTCCATTTGAGGTGCAACACTTGGGGCACTAAGTTCTTAAAGGTCCAAGGCTTCCAACTACAAAAAAAGGTATGTCTTATAACTTGTTTCATTACCCAAGTATCAATGTTTTGTATGCTAGTTAGGGTAATACCTTGGAAAGTTCAAGTTTGCATGTATAATAGAGAAAACATAGATCCAAGGTATTTAGGGTTGCATGTACACCTTAGGAGTGTTAGAATGCTCAAAACCCAACAGTGGTATCCGAGCCTAGGGTTGTTTTCTATTATACTTGATGCTTATTGTTTTTTAAAGCAAGAAAAATCGTTTTTTTTGGATCTGCCTGATCACCACGAGGTGGTAAAAATTACCACGAGGTGGTGACTCAAATTTTTTTCCAGTTTTTGGCCAAATTTGGATTAGGATCATTACGCTAAACTATTTTTTGAACCTAGAAACCTGTTTTTCAAGAGGGTAATGTTCATGCTTTTCCAATTAAAAGATAATTGTCAAAGTTTCAAGTTTTATATTAGTTTATATGATTCTTGAAAATTGTTGATTTGAATTATCCATGCTTATGAGTTTTTGGTAGATCATATTATTTGACACTTGTTAGTTTAATTGTTGATCTAAATGCCTTTTAATGGACTCCATAACTTGTCCTCAAGTTATGGAATTCCAAAAGTTTTTCCATTTATATGAATTATTAAAGGTCATTATAGAAAAATGAAGAGTCTCATTTTAAAAGACCATTAAACTCATAGGTTATGAAGTTGAAAGGTTTTGAAAGTTACAAAACTTGCCCACAAGTTTTGGAATTTGTAAATGTGAAAGTCTAACTTTTGAAACATTTAATTCCAAACCCTAGAATTTTAAAAGTTTAAAATTCAAACCTTATACTATTATAATATTATAGGTTTAATAATTATATATATATATATATATATATATATATATATATATATATATATATAAGAGTAAAGTCAATCTTACCATTAGTAGGCCTCATTCACGAAGCCGGTCTATAAGGGGTGGGGGTATAAGGTTACTGCCTATACATTGGCAGTTTAATGGGTGTCCACTCTCACCCACCGCTTCCTTGACTGGTGGAGGGTCGTTAGCCGAACGGGTAGGATAGGACTCTAATTCTCCCTTCATTAAAAGTATAATGATAAATATAAAGTAACTAAACACTTATAAATTCCCAAATCTTAGTTACTTAGGAAAATATGAATATGGTGCTAACCCATGAAATTGCACTGTGCACCTTGTTAAGCCGTTAGTGGAGCGTGTGTGGTTAACCGGCACACTAATCTGGACTGACATTGCATGGAAAAGGGTAGCTTGATGTTAATCATAGATCAATGGAGTGTGTGTGGTTAACCGGCACATTGATTAGGTGGTTGTAACATTGGGTGTACCAAGCTAATTTACATGGTTATTCACACCTTGTTTGTGATCCTCAGCATCCCAGTCACAAACTTAAAGGGCACAATCGAGATTTAAACATGCCATTGAATAGTTTCAATGAATCTCAAAGGATCTAGGAATTTCAATTCACTTAAAACCTAAAACTCTTTTTTCGTTTTTCGTGGTGGAAATTGGTAAATCGTCATTTACCTACCTTCACATATTTTGCGGTTTGGATTACGGCATCCCTCTTCCAAATTGTAAAATATTGTGTTGAGTACTAGCCTTAATATTTCATTTGGGTGTTATATTAAGGACTTAAATCAACTAACTTGAATTTCTCCCATTGTAGATGTCTAGTTCAGACAATAATAAGGATTGGGGATTGTGAAATGAGTTTTATTGGAAAAGTTTTTCAATTGATCTATTTCAAAAAGTATGGACCATAGGAAACCAAAGTGTGCATGCTTGGAGCATGGGACAATTGTGGTTATAATTCGAGTAATAAGTTGATTTTCTGAAACAGTAAGCAATGAATAATGAGTAATCAATATGGTGTTTAAATAAAAGTGTTTTTATTTACGCTCAAATGCTTTGGGGCCATATAGGATTAATATTATTATTGCGTTTCACTTTGCATGTTTTGACTTCCAGAATAACTAGGTTATTCAAACATCCACAGTCGGTCATACGTTGGAAGTAGGTATGAAGGAAGACTGTCATGAATCTGTCTGTAGATTGTCTAAGTGTTTAGACATAGCACAAGTTTGCTGCAGAGTTCATGAGTGCTTTAATAAGATTAGAGTATTGGATCAAACTCACGCCCACTTGAATCACTTCATGGTTTTTTTATCATGAGTAATTGTGAGACGATAACATTGTATATTCTTGAAACCGAGACGTGTGAGTTGTTATTTGTTGGTCGGTTGCATATTGATAATAAGAAAACACACCAGTAACTTGGTGTTATAAAACTTATTGTTGTGTGTGATTCGATCAGTAAATGCAAGCGAGTATTTGAGTCGAAGTTTATCCATTCCTTTTACCCAAAGTGGGATAAAAGCGATATCTGTGGGCCCCTCGATGATTTAGTGATGACCCTAAGCGCTTTGCCAAGCCGGGACTAAGTTGATGTGTTCAATTGTAGTCTGTTGTCAGTCGTCATAAATCGGAAGTCGGGAAACAATATAGAGAGAATGATCGAAATTCATGTCTTGTGTCTATACGATATCTTGAGAATGGAGGAATATATAACCCCTTGTCTAAAGGACACACGTATCTGATAAGATCAGAGTTGACAGCGGCTTTTGAAAGCTACGATTGCTGATCAGGTTCTGAAGTTATGCAAAATAATTATTAGACTTATCCAAGTGGGAGACTGTTGGATTAGTGTCTAAGTCCATAACTATTTTGGTATGTACTTGACCCGATTATGAGCATGGTCCTTTTGGGTTGCCTTCACCATAGCAATATGTAGGATGAATTAAGGAGAGAAAGGTTTAATTATGATTTATTAATATATTATAAGAATAATATATTAAAGGAGAAATCATAATGTTTAATTGATATTAGTCAAGAATTAATTAAGAATTAATTTTGTGGGTAAAAGAGATTAATTAAACTTAAGGGACTTGTTGTGTAATTATAAGATAATTACATAATTGGGCTATGGATCACCTTGGAATAATAGGTTGGACGAATTCTATGGGGAAGCCCATTAGAAATCGTCCAAGGCATGTTCCAGAAGGGGTCCATGGGCTGCTTAGGGCTTAAGCAGTCAGATTAGGGTTTCCTAGCTGTAAACCCTAATAGCCAGCATATATAAGGAACCCTTATGGCCCCAAAAACGTGGTGAACACTTCCTTTAGGGTTTCCAGCCGTTTTTGGTGGCTCCTCTTTCCTCCCTCTTCATCCAAGTTGCTTAGTGGTGTTTGTGACTCCATTAGAGGTGCAACACTTGAGGCACTAAGCTTTCTGAAGCCAAGGACTGATTGTTATTGCTATATAACAATCAAAGGTAAGATCTAAACCCTAATTTCAGTTATAGTTTATTAGATCTAGGGTTTATGGCTTTGGATTATCAATTGCATGTTCATTAGACAAACTAGATCCAAAGCTATTAGGGTTTGCATGTACAGCATATGAATGATGTATTGCTCGAAACCTATTAGTGGTATCAGAGACTAGGGCTGTTTGTTAGTGAATTTGATGCTTATTTGATCGAAAATTGGCTGAAAATCGAAATTTTTGAGTTTTTTCGACTTGACTCGCCGAGTCAACAGGGTGACTCGCCGAGTCCATAGTGAACTCGACGAGTCCAAGCCTGACTCGACGAGTCAGCGAGTCAGATGGAGCTGATTTCGGGATTTTGACCTGTTTTGGCTGTGGATAATTACCTAAAACGTTTTTTATTAATAAAATCCGATTTTTATCAATATTTGGAGATTATCCTTGCCAAAATAGAAGATAATTGTCAAAATTTAGATAATCTTTTGTTTTATTAGATAAAGATTGATTATTTGTAATTTAGATTTAAATTATCTTGTGAAATAGTTTCAATTTTCCCCTTTAGGTTTTATAGTTTAAATTTGAACTTAAAAGTTTTGTTTTTGAAATTTGAATAGTTGAACCCTAATGTTTTGAAAGGTTTCAAAACTTGTCCTCAAGTTTTCGAATTAAATTTTTTTGATTAAAAGTTTAATTTTTTGAAATATTTAAATTTTAAACCCTAATGTTTTGAAAGGTTCAAAACTTGCCCTCAAGTTTTGGAATTTAAAAGTTGATTAAAAGATTAATTTTGAAATGTTAAATTCTAAAACCCTCGTATTTTGAAAAAGTTCAAATTACACCCTTATGGTGTTATTAATTAATTAAGGTGTATAATTAAAAGAGATTTAATAAACTCATAAAGTTTTGGTTTACATTCAATTAAATTAAAAGTATAATTTATTAAATTAGACCACCTAGTATTTTAAAAGTGTAAAATACACCCTATACTATATATAACATTAAAAGTCTAATATTATATATATGTATGAGTAAACAGTCAATCTTACCGTTAGTAGGCCTCATTCACGAAGCTGGTGTATAAGGGGTGTTTAAGGAAATTGCCTATAAAATGGTGATTGAATGGGTATCCACTCTTACCCACCGCACTCTTGACTAGTGGAGGGTCGTTAGCCGAACGGGTAGGATAGGACGAAACCTTCCATTATAAGTATAATGAAGTACAAAGTATCTAAATGCTTTTATAAATTCCCAAATCATAGTTACTTTAGGCAAAATGTGAAATTGTATGCTAATCCATGGAATTACACTTTACACCCTTGCCAAACGTTAGTGGAGCGTGCGTGGTTAACCGGCACACTAATTTGGGGTTGACATTGGTAGTGAAGGGTGGCTCGATGTTTATCATAGATCAATGGAGCGTGTGTGGTTAACCGGCACATTGATTAGGTGATAGTATCATTGAGTGCATCACGTAGATTCGTATGGTTATTCACACCTTATTTGTGATCCTCGGCATCCCAGTCACAAATAGAAGGGCATAATCGAGATTAAACATGCCATTGAAAAGTTCAATGAATCTCAAAAGATCTAGGAGTTTCAATTCATTTAAAACTTAAACTTCGTTTTTGTTTTTCATGGTGGGAATTGGTAAATCGTCATTTACCTAGCTTCAAATATTCTGCAACTAGATTACGACATCCCTCTTCTAGGTTGTAGAGTATTGTGTTGGATCCTAGCCTTGATGTTTCATTTGGGTGTTACATCAAGGATTCTTATCAACTAACTTGAATTTTCTCCCGTTTTGTAGATGTCTAAATCTTACAATGGTCTTCCCAAGTCCCTTGGAACAAGCTTTCCAAATGAAGATGACGTTCCACGATACGATCAAGGAAATGAGAGTCATGCTTCACTTCCTCCACCTCCTCCAATTATTCTCCCTAACCCACAAGTTCAAAGGCTTGAAAAGTTCAAGCTCACTCAAGCCCTATTGGCAAGTAAACACGAAGATGGGAAACCTATGTGTGCATACATCTTAGAGATGAAGTCACACATTGATAGGTTAAGGATGATGGGTGTCGATATCTCAGAAATGTTGGCTGTTGACTGGGTTCTTCAGTCACTTCCTGAATCATATAGTGAGTTCGTTAGAGAGTACTATATGATGGACCATGACGTGACCCTCATTGATTTGACCTATTTGCTTATAGCTCCTGAATCAAAAATGATTTGGCGTGCTGATCAAGCAAATTTGTCCGGCAAATCAAATTCCCAAACTTCAATGGACATTGAAAATGGTGACATTGGAAATCCAGAAAAGGTAAATTCTGAGATAGTTCCTTGTGCCATTCCAAAAGAGTCCATCTGCTTCTACTGCCAAGAGAAGGGGCATTGGAGACGAAGCTGCCCTGTTTACCTGAGAGATCTAAGAGATGGGAGAGTCAAGACGTATGGCTCTACTTCTAGTAAAATCTATTAACTAACTCTATAAGTTCCTATTCTTTGATTCTTAATACATGATGTGATAAGATTACATTTTGATGTTTTTGCAGGATCGAAGAAAAGAGAGGAAGCTTAAGGAAGAAGTGTGCTGAATCTGATCAAGAAGAAATGGATTTCGATCGCATGGACTCGAGGATCGGATTTTTGAGCTGCTATTCTAGAGTTAGGATAGACTGATAAGAAATATGAAATAGCATAGTTTTTCAGTTGAATTGCATTGTAAGGACAAATTTTTCCGCAATAAAATAAATTTTGATTTTGTCTTATTTATTTATCCTTGCAATGGTGTGTATGAAAAATTGATGTTTGATTGTTTCTATTGTTAGCAATAATGGATTCTTTATTATGTTATTTATGGAAATGTCGAGAATTTGCCAAATAAGGGAAGATTCTCATCGCCCAAGTTTCAGTTGGACAGAAACTTGGAGTCATGCAACTTGGTTGCGTGATGAATGAGAAACTTCATATTTGGAAATTAGACTAATTCTTTGACAAAGTGTCAAGAGAAGGACTAGGAGATCGAGTACACTAGGTTGTGCATTGATCAAGTCCACCACAAGAGTGATAAAGATATTCGTCATGATTTACTAAAGTTTAGTAAATATGGTTATACTTATAAGATTAAGTATAATTCTGAGTTAATTGAAAGAGTTTCAATCAATAGCAGAACGAATAAGAAGAATCAAGTAGGCAGAAAGATAAAAGTTTCTCTATTCTAAGAAGAAGGGGGAGTACCTTTTATTATGTTTTATGATAAGTCTTAATGATTAAGAACTATTTCTCAATTGGTCCTCTAAGTGAGTCTTAGTGCATTTGTATGTCTAAGAAGAGGAATCGAGAATTATGGAAATAGTTAAATCAATAAGTCAATCATACTTCGTTCCAATATCAAGTCTTAGAGTCAAGATTCTGACATGAGTGACAAGTCTTAAGTAGGTTTATAACACTCGTCAAATGTGAAATTTGGAAAAGTTTTCTTATTCTTGAACATTTGAAATTGATAAGTTGTGATGTCTTGGATAAGACAAAGACCAACCAGGACCAATTGTGTGAAGTGTTAAACTTGACAAAAGGCTACACTAACTCTTGAATATTTGTTTGTCAAGAAATGTTTCTAGACAAGAGAACCTTATATGTCAAGGAGTCAGTGGGAGTCTTAATGGTCTTGAAACGTTTCAAGAACAAATCAAGAGTAAACCTAGTTAATCATCACTAGCGCACGACTTGAGGCTTATAACCTATCGTGTTGACATTATTTTGTTTCTGTGCCATTCCAATTAAGCTAAATATGTATGTGAGTTCTATGAGTTGTCATTTGAATGCATAAAGACAAAGCACCTTGATCAATGGAAAGTACATTGATATGTAAGGGTGAGTTGCTAAACCACTTGGAAGACATGGTGGGCACTCGTGTTACCATGAGGCAAGAAATCAAGATTGAACAAGTTCAGTCCATATGGTTTTGGATTTGTCGCAAACTTTCGTTTTTGACAAATTCACATGGATAGGAACACATACATCATAAAATCTAAGTGTCATAAGGTTTCCCTCCTTCATGAAAATGATTGTGAGGAAATGCTTTCACTAAGAGAGATTTTAAGAAGATAACAATTGTGAAAATTGTATTCTCAAATTCGATTATGATTACGGCATCCCTTTTCATAGTTCGAATTGTGAGATTTGGCAATTGGTCTGAACATTTGGGACTTAGTAACATAAATTCTGAATTGTTTAGACACACAGGTGAGCTATCTAAGGCAAAGATGTATGAGCTTAAAAAGCTTAGATAAAGGCTTATCAAAGCATTAGGTATTAGAAATATGAACTTAAGGAATTCAATAAGCATTGTTTTCTGGAAGTTCAATTGTTTTCTGAATACATGTCAAAGCTAGTG
Source organism: Lactuca virosa (assembly GCF_052849685.1). Taxonomy (NCBI): domain Eukaryota; kingdom Viridiplantae; phylum Streptophyta; class Magnoliopsida; order Asterales; family Asteraceae; genus Lactuca; species Lactuca virosa. The sequence continues at coordinate 32,853,302 of NC_136432.1, read as the reverse complement.
GGAGCATAAGTGTTATGCTGGTAAGAAAATAATCATCATGTTAGTGGGAGCATGATTATTATGGTAAGTATTGCAAGTTAGCAATATTAATTATAGAAAACAAAGATTCACATCTGCAAAGTTGCAAGGGTTGAAAAGTTGTTTTGTTATAATTAAGGGAGAGAATATTATACTTCGTTTCAAAATTCTAAAGCTTAGATCGAGAAATGTTAATAAATTTAGTCAAGGATACATAGTGCATTCTAAAAATTCGATTATGATTACGGCATCCCTCTTCATAGTTCGAATTGTGGGAACAGGGCACATAAAATATTATGGCAGAAGGCTGGTAAAGTATCACGTCTTTATGTGAGACATTATGCATCATGTCCAATACGCTTCAGGTATAGGATCGATTGCATATGCTATAGTATTTGACCATTCTAAAATTTTCCAAATGCCTAGGGCATTAAGAGGGAAAAAGGACTAGAAATGGTTTTGACTAAAATAATTAAACAACTATCAAAGGACGATCTGAGGTTCACTGAGGATTTGTCGCTTGTGAGTAGTTAGAAGTATAGTACTGGATGGACTATATTGACATTATTATGAATAGATAAGATTCTATTAAGAATGAGTTGTCATATGGCAAATATGGAAATGTTTCCATTAATGGGAGTTGGATATTAAGAAATATGTCTAGATTAGAAACTTTTATGCGAGAAGGATGTTCAAAGGAATGTACTTTGAAGGTGAGACTTCACATCTATGGAATTGTCTTGTAACAATTTCCGATAGAATACCTTGTAATTTCATTAGTCGGGTCTTGGTGACTTTCGTGCTGTGACATTACGAAAGAATCATTGCATAAAATGTTAGAATCTGACATATTCTAAAAGTGATAAGAATTTGGTATTCTTATACTAATAATAAGGATTGGGGATTGTGAAATGAGTTTCATTGGAAAAGTTTTTCAATTGATCTATTTCACAAAGTATGGACCATAGGAAACCAAAGTGTGCATGCTTGGAGCATGGGACAATTGTGGTTATAATTCGAGTAATAAGTTGATTTTCTGAAACAGTAAGCAATGAATAATGAGTAATCAATATGGTGTTTAAATAAAAGTGTTTTTATTTACGCTCAAATGCTTTGGGGCCATATAGGATTAATATTATTATTGCGTTTCACTTTGCATGTTTTGACTTCCAGAATAACTAGGTTATTCAAACATCCACAGTCGGTCATACGTTGGAAGTAGGTATGAAGGAAGACTGTCATGAATCTGTCTGTAGATTGTCTAAGTGTTTAGACATAGCACAAGTTTGCTGCAGAGTTCATGAGTGCTTTAATAAGATTAGAGTATTGGATCAAACTCACGCCCACTTGAATCACTTCATGGTTTTTTTATCATGAGTAATTGTGAGACGATAACATTGTATATTCTTGAAACCGAGACGTGTGAGTTGTTATTTGTTGGTCGGTTGCATATTGATAATAAGAAAACACACCAGTAACTTGGTGTTATAAAACTTATTGTTGTGTGTGATTCGATCAGTAAATGCAAGCGAGTATTTGAGTCGAAGTTTATCCATTCCTTTTACCCAAAGTGGGATAAAAGCGATATCTGTGGGCTCCTCGATGATTTAGTGATGACCCTAAGCGCTTTGCCAAGCCGGGACTAAGTTGATGTGTTCAATTGTAGTCTGTTGTCAGTCGTCATAAATCGGAAGTCGGGAAACAATATAGAGAGAATGATCGAAATTCATGTCTTGTGTCTATACGATATCTTGAGAATGGAGGAATATATAACCCCTTGTCTAAAGGACACACGTATCTGATAAGATCAGAGTTGACAGCGGCTTTTGAAAGCTACGATTGCTGATCAGGTTCTGAAGTTATGCAAAATAATTATTAGACTTATCCAAGTGGGAGACTGTTGGATTAGTGTCTAAGTCCATAACTATTTTGGTATGTACTTGACCCGATTATGAGCATGGTCCTTTTGGGTTGCCTTCACCATAGCAATATGTAGGATGAATTAAGGAGAGAAAGGTTTAATTATGATTTATTAATATATTATAAGAATAATATATTAAAGGAGAAATCAAAATGTTTAATTGATATTAGTCAAGAATTAATTAAGAATTAATTTTGTGGGTAAAAGAGATTAATTAAACTTAAGGGACTTGTTGTGTAATTATAAGATAATTACATAATTGGGCTATGGATCACCTTGGAATAATAGGTTGGACGAATTCTATGGGGAAGCCCATTAGAAATCGTCCAAGGCATGTTTCAGAAGGGGTCCATGGGCTGCTTAGGGTTTAAGCAGTCAGATTAGGGTTTCCTAGCGGTAAACCCTAATAGCCAGCATATATAAGGAACCCTTATGGCCCCAAAAACGTGGTGAATACTTCCTTTAGGGTTTCCAGCCGTTTTTGGTGGCTCCTCTCTCCTCCCTCTTCATCCAAGTTGCTTAGTGGTGTTTGTGACTCCATTAGAGGTGCAACACTTGAGGCACTAAGCTTTCTGAAGCCAAGGACTGATTGTTATTGCTATATAACAATCAAAGGTAAGATCTAAACCCTAATTTCAGTTATAGTTTATTAGATCTAGGGTTTATGGCTTTGGATTATCAATTGCATGTTCATTAGACAAACTAGATCCAAAGCTATTAGGGTTTGCATGTACACCATATGAATGATGTATTGCTCGAAACCTATTAAGCATATCAGGTAAAAAATCTTGGTAACTACTCTTCTGTTGAAAACATCAAAAGACACGATCGATCACTTACGTTTTGATTTATCTGTTTCAAACAAAGAAAGATCTTCTCTCAGATTTGAGTTAAAAAACCTTAAAGAAAAAATCTCCTCTTTCGAAAAACCTCTCTCTTTTAAAAAAAGAAAACACTTGTATCTCGCTAACCAACAATTTTCTTCATTCTGAAAAAGAAAAAGTTGTTGATCATGCTAGAAACATTCAACTTATTTTAAAAAAATAGGGCTTCTTCTCACTGTAATGGCATGAGAATTATTAATGCTCAGATTCCAGAACAATGTGAGAAAATTCTTGGAGGCGACATAGAAGGTGTTGATTCCTTAACAAAAGTGTTGAGACTAAAAAAAACTTGTATAACATTGATTGTTTATAAAAATATTTTAAGAATAGATTTGTGAGTTCTTATTTTATAAATCAAACTTTAATTGATACTCATTGCTCCACTGATTCTAATGGTAACACCAAATGTGTTTCTCAATTATCTGCTCTTGATCCTTCCCGCCAACCTCCTCATCGCGAGTATGTTCTTCCCACCACTAAGATTTTGCTAAAATTCCTATATGTAATGGTGAAGTTCATTCAGTAAACGAAATTCTTAGCATGTTTCCTCATTTCTCCGTTAGCAACTCTGATCCTGAAGATTAATCAAAGTATTCTATTTTAGATGACTCTTCATTGTCTCATGAGCCTCATGAAAAGGTATCATATGAGCATACCATCGATGACATTCCTTGTTCTAGAACTAAAACAAGAATTCTTAAATCAAATAATCAAATTTCTTCGAATCCAGCATTTGAAATGAAATCAAAATCAAATGATAAAGGAAAGAATCATGTAATCAAAGTTTGTTATCGATGTGGTGATGCTTCTCACAAAGTCAGCGAGTGTACTTTTGAAAAGAACTCCATTCGCGCTGACAACATCATGACTCGTAATGATAAGTGGATAAAAAAGGAAAACTCTTTGAACTGTCTCCCTGATGATTCTTATAATATTTTTTCTTAAGTGAACCATTGCAAGATGGGTCAGTGGATATTATTTGTATATTTTTGTTTCAGGGTAAAGAACATATTTGGTATCTAGATAGAGGTTGCTCAAGACGCATGACCGGATTCAAGTCTCTTCTGGAAGATTTCATAAAGAAGGATGGTCCTACTGTTACGTATGGAGATAATGGCAAGGGAGCTACAAAAGGATATGTATCCATCAAGTGTAATTCTGTTGTATTTAAGAATGTCTCTTATGTGAAAGGTATTCAACATAATCTCATTTCAATCAGCCAACTGTGTGACACTGGGATGAAGTTCTTTTCAATAAGAGAGAAGGAAAAGTTGTTGATCAAAAGAACTTTACTGTTTTAATTGCAAATAGACAAAACGACATTTGTGTTTTGGATATGTTTTCTGCTGATAGTTCTCTTTGTCGTTGCTTCTACTCTCTTGCTCAGTATCATCTAAATTAGTTGTGGCACAAGAGGTTATCTCATTTGAATTTCAAGAACATATCAAAGATTTCGGGGAATCAGCATGTAAGATGAATTCCTAAGATGCAATTGGTCAAAGATAAGGTATGCTCAGTGATCGGTATATTTTACATCACGCTTAATATACTATAATTTATGTAAAATAACCGATTTTATCTAAGAATGGTGCTACTTTGACATGTATTTGAATTATGTTTGTAGGTGGTAAATATGATGAAAATGGTACAAAAAGATGCAAAAAGAAGTTAAAGGAATTACACGAAGAGAAATCAAGATTGAAAACAAAAGAATTGAAAATGTTCGGGTTTGGAAAGACGAGAAAACAAAATAAAAAAATGAAAAATTGTATTTTTAAAATAATTATAATTTAATTAAAATGATTTATTTAGGAAATAATAATTTTATTATTTTCTAAATAATTTAATTTAATTAAATGTATTTTTAATAAAATCAAAATAAAAATAATATATAAAAATCATGTTTTTAAAAATAAAAATAAAAAGAATTTAAATTAATTAATGAGGTTTAATTAAAATAAATTAGTGGGAAATAATTAATTATTTTCTAATTAATTTATAGTAATTAAATTGAATTTATTTAATTTAAATTAATTAAAAAAAATGAAAAAGAAAAGAAAAGGCCCCAGCCAAGCCAAGCCAAGCCGAAGCCGAGCTCAGCCGGAGCCAGCCGAGCCAATCTAAAAGCTTAATATTCCTAGATCCAAATAATTCCATCTTTTTAATTCTTTTGAATTCTTTTTCATAAGGTTTAGATTGGATCTTAGATCCAATCTAAAAGCTTAATATTCCTAGCTTTATTTCATTCTTTTTGGTATTTAATTTTCCAAAAATTCACTATAAATACCACCTCAAAATCACCATTTCAAACACATCTCTTACATTCTTACACACCCTCTTACACACTCATACACTCTTACATACTTCATATACCTCTTATACCAACCTATTTTCATACCACCACTTCCTTTAGGAAATTTCTATATTTTTTTTGGAAGAATTTTAGTCTTCCAAATTCTTTTCTTTTTCCAAAGAATTCAAGCCATCAAAGATTCAAGACTTTTCAAGATTCAAGATCAAGACATCAAGAATTCAAGAATACAAATATGAGTTTGTATAAGTGTACAATGTGCGGCTAAATCCTCTCGTGATCGCAACCGGGAGTAGGTTTTAATTCTTACTTATTGTATTATTTTTGGGTGTGAACATTTGAATTTGTTGAATATTATTTGTGGATTTTTTTTATGTTTTTAACATTATAAAATCGTTACACTTATTTTATTCATTTATCAATTAATTGTCACAAGTTTAAAACAGTTTTAAGTGATCTCCCCACCGTGCCAAATCATCCAATAGCGGTGTGTAGGACGGAGGGTGCGGTTACACTTATTTTCTATTTTTGACTTAGACTTTAATTGAATCGGCTATGAAAAATTAATAACACTCATTTCTAATTCATATAATTATTAATTCTGAAACCGGAAGCGATCATTTTTTTTAATTGAATTAAAATCATATTTTTTTTGTTTGTCATCATATTTATAAATCTCAAATTAATCATCATTTCTTTATCGTTAAATCAAAATAGTAACTAAACTATTAACCATAAGCTCCCCTGGATCCGACCCTTACTTACCACTCGCTAGATTAGTGGAAATAAGGTTTTATTTTTGACGCGACAACGACCGCTCGTCAAATTTTGGCGCCGTTGCCGGGGAGTTATTGCGCTTAATATTTAGTTATTTTGATTTTTATTTTAAAATAAATTAAAAAAAAATTGATAAAAATTACACATTTTCTTTTTAGTTGTTTATTTGATATTTTTTTTTTCATTTTTAGTATAATTTTCGAATATATATATACAATTAAAAAAAAATTCACATTTTTTTTGATTTTTAAGTATAATTTCGAAAATATATATAAAAAAATATAAAAAAAATTGTTTATTTGATTTTTTTTTTAACTTCGAAAATATATAAAAAAATATAAAAAATACATATAAAAAAATTAATTCACTGTTTTTTTTTATTTGTTTTTAATTTTCGAAAATAAATAAAAAACACATATATAAAAAGTTATAAAAAAAATTTATAGAAAAAAAAATTGTTCATTTTAAAAAGGGGTTTATTTTTTTTTTTTTTTTAGTTTAAGAATTTTTTCTCTTTGGTCTTTCTTAAAATTAAAAAAAAAATTTATTTGATTCTTATAGTCTTTATTTATAATTGTTTAATTCCTTTTACGCGTTTGTATGTTTTTGTTGTGCATGCGTACTCGTTATTCGAGACGATCCTCTCCATTGCTTTTTAATTCAGAAATCGAAAGAGCGGCAAGAAGAAATCGTGTTACTAACCGCGCCTTAAATTTTGAAGAAGCCAACAAAACCGACGACAAGATGACAGACCGAAAAACCATGGGAGATTTTGCATGACCCTCACTTGACGGGACCAAATCATGCATTAAACGACCTGAAGTAGGAGCTACAACTTTTGAGATCAAGATGCATGTGATCCAAATGGTGCAAAATAGTGCGCAATTCGATAGCTCACCCGATAGTGACCCCAATACACACATCACTAGTTTCTTGGACATTTGTGACATGTTCAAGATGGATGGAGTAACTGAAGATGCAATCCGACTACGCCTCTTTCCTTTCTCTCTACGAGGTCGTGCCAAGAGGTGGTTCTCAACATTACCCGCTGAATCCATCACCACTTGGGAAGACTTGGCTGACAAATTCCTAACCAAGTACTTTCCACCATCAAAGACAAACATGATGATCAATGAAATCCTTTCATTTCAAGCTGAAGATGGCGAATCGCTATACGAAGCATGGGAAAGATACCGAGAGCTACTCCAAAGATGCCCACATCATGAGCTACCTATGTGGAGGCAGGTCCAAGCATTCTTCAATAGTTTGGACATTCATACACAACAATCACTCCATGCAGCTGCCGGAGGTTCCATAAGGAACAAAACACCAGAAGAGACTTATGAACTCATAGATGAAATGGCAATGAATGGCAATCCCGCTCATTCGGTCCAATATCGTGGCAACAAAAACAAACAACTTAGATTTGAGAGTGTACATCAAACCGATGAAGTGCTGACTGAAGTCCTTTCCCAAATGCGGAAACTGACAACTGAAATCAGTCAACTTAAACAAAACCCTCAATCTAATGTTCAAACTGTTTGCACTTTATGTGAAGGACCACACAAGACTAAAGACTGCAGAAAAGGGAACATGTTCGCTCAAGACAATGATAAAGTTGAAGAAGTCTTTTATTCTTCCGGTGATCAGGCTGACTTGAATGAAGAAAGGCGAAATTTCTATAGACCACAACAACAACACAATCAATTCAACAACCAAAGCAACAATGACCGATGGAGGAACAACAACAATTCAAGTTCAAATTGGCGGAACAACAACAACAACTTCAACCCAAACTGGCAAGGCAACAAGGTCAGCAACAACAATTCGGGCCAATCCAGTCAAAATCAACATCATGCGCCAGTTTCTTCTCAACCAAATCATGGAAAGACAAGTGAACCATACCATGATAAGCAAATGGAACAATTGATGAACATGATGAAGGAAAGTCTCAAGCAAAATGAAATTAACTCCAAATCAATTTCAATACTTGAGAAGCAATTGGGACAAATAGCAGAGCAAATAAATCGGCGACCACCTGGCAACCTTCCGGGCACCACGCAAGTAAATCCTCAACACTCAAGAGCTTCAACTAGCAACACCACCACCACCAACACCAACAACAACGCACATGTAAATGAGGTAACTATTCTGCGTAGTGGTAAATCATATGATAATCAAGTGCATAAGCCTACACCAAACTCGTTAAAAAATCCTGATGAGGTTTTAGTGGAGGATTATGTATCTTCTGATAATGAAAGTGAAAAGACTCTTAAAACACCAATTGAACCAGAACATAAATTGAAAGGAAAATTGCATGAGTCGGAACTGTCTAAAGTTGGGGAAGGACATGTGGAGACAAATACCACCCCTTACCCAACAGCTTTGAAAAACCCAGAAAAACAAGTTTTTAAAAAAAATGATGATATTTGGGAAACTTTTCGACAAGTCAAAATTAACATCCCACTTATCGATGCCATTAAGCAAATTCCGGCTTATGCTAAATTCCTCAAAGATTTATGTACTCAAAAGAGACGTCACCGAATTCCAACAAAATCAAACGGTACAACACATGTTAGTGCCGCTTTGACAGGAATACTTCCACCCAAATTAAAAGATCCTGGAGCACCCTTAATTACAATTGAAATTGGAAACATAAAAATCAAAAAGGCACTTCTTGATCTTGGAGCAACTATAATGTCCTTCCTGGTAGTTTATATGATAAATATGACCTTGGCCCATTGCAACCAACTAACATTACTGTGTCCATGGCCGATTTGTCACTTAAATTACCACGGGGGATGTTGCCTGATGTCATAGTCAAGGTGGACGATTTTTATTACCCAGTTGACTTCATAGTTATGGACTCTGAAAAACACTTCAAGGACAAACAACAAAATGTCATTCTCGGTCGTCCCTTTTTAGCAACTATAAATGCTCAAATTAGTTGTCGAGATGGTGCAATTGACGTGACTTTTGGCAACCGCAAGTTGAGACTACAAGCCTTTGGACCTGTTGAAAAATGTCTTTGTATGTGACATTGTATGTAACCATCACTGAAATAAGACGAGCTGTATTTGTATTATCTAACAAATATTATCAGTTATTTCAGGTTGCATGAATGCGTGATCAAAACGGAAAATACGAAAACCAGCGAATGACGAAAACACATATGCATGACTAAACAGTTTCAACGATATATATATATATATATATATATATATATATATATATATATATATATATATGTATGTATTATATATATATATATATATATATATATATTATATATATATATATATATATATATATATATATATATATATATATATATATATATATATATATGTATGTATGTATTATATATGTGTATATGTATTATATATTCATATATTAGGTGGAAAGATCAAAAGGAAAAGGCAGGGAAATGATAAGCCACCCCACCCCACGTTTTTTTTTCTACAACCTGCATACACCAACCATTCTTTTCAATAAAAAAGACTAAGTGCTTGAAGACATTTCAAGTATATATGCACATATGATAGTGTAGGTGATAATGAGAGAGAGAGAGAGAGAGAGAGAGATAGAAGAGAGTAAGAGAGATTCATATGTTATAGTGTGAGTGTTCATTTTTCTTTGTAAATTCCCTGGAACATAAAACTCTCTCAATTACCAATCAACAATAACAAAGAACATCAAGATCAACAACAACCAAAAATGAAGAACATTATCAACCATCTTCATCTTCTTCATTCAAACTCAAGGTGTTCATCTTCAACCCATCAAACATCATCATCTTCATAAACTTTCACCACCATCACCACCTTATATCAACCTCCAAACAACCTCAAAATACTCTCCAAACACCCTCCAAATACCCTCCTTAAACCTCCTCCAAAAACCCTTTCAAATCACCACAACCATCATCACCTTGCTGTTTTTCGACATCAGAATTTGCAAGTTAAGAAAAAAATCACCGAGCACAACTTAACAAGATAATACGGGAGAGATTTTCACCGCAAATTATTCAGGACCTTACCTACATCCAGGAATTTTCCTCGATTTTTTTGACCACTGCAAACCCCAGAGAGACGCGAGAGAGAATTGGCTATCCAGAGAGATTTACTACGAAAATCTATATTCGTAACCGCCCAAAGCTCTTTCAACATCACCCTCTTTGTTACCTTATACCACCAAAACTACAACCTTATTCCACCTTCTACCACCCTCCAAATATCCACTTCAACCTCATCAAATCACCTTAAAAAACCCCATACCCACATACAAAAAACATTACCCGTGTATTTTGTATCGTTTTGTAAACAATTCATTGTTACATAAAAAGAACTTATTGTTACTTACCGGATTGAACTTTGAACAAATAGAGACACAGTCTATTAAGATCCAGTCCAATTCTAAACCAGTTCAGTCAATTTATTGACGAACCGACTTTATATATATTTATATATTTATATATTTTATTACAACTTTACGTCATTTAAATACTGTCATTTATTTCATTTATAGCTTTCAGTCATTTATAGCTTTCCAGTTTATATTTATTCCGCACTTCTTATTTTTTTTCCGCATCTTATCTCCTTAAATATATATATCTGTCACCCAGTAACTGGTATCCGAGCGTTTATTCGTGGTAATCAGATCGTATATTTTCAACAATTGGTATCAGAGCTTGTGTGATTTACCTTGAAATTTTTGTCGAAAACTTTTGGTTAGCGTTTATAAACCTTCCATAAGCTTTTCTTTAAAAATTTCATTTTAATATCACTTGTTCAAAATCCTTAAAAAAAAATTATTAAAAAATTAAAAAAAAAATTAAAAAAAAAAAAAAAAATCTTAAACAAAAAATTCAGAGCTTGTGTGATTTACTTTGAAATTTTTGTCGAAAACTTTTGGTTAGCGTTTATAAACCTTCCATAAGTTTTTCTTTAAAAATTTCATTTTAATATCACTTGTTCAAAATCTTTTCAAAAACAAAAATTTTATTATGTCTTCTGCTAATTACTTCAACATGAACTCTGTTTCTATTGCTAACAGCTTGGGATCTGGTTCACGGGCACCCATACTTATTCCTGAAGAGTATAATTCGTGGGTTGGCCGTATGAGTCTTCATCTTAACACCATAAGTGAAGATGTCTGGAATTGTGTAGAAGGAACATATGTTACTCCAGAAAATATGGCTACTCTTGCTACAAATCAAGCCACTCTTGCTGAAACCGAAAAAATGCTGCAACTCCCAGCCAAAAAGGAACTTGTGTCTGGAATTCCCCATAGTATTCTAAGTCAAATGGATGACATAATACTATTGACTGCAAATCAAATCTGGGAAAATTTAAAAAATCGTTTTTGTGGAAATCAAAGAATTATTGGAAACAAAAGAACATCTGTTTTAAATGAATTCGATAATTTCAAGATGCTTTCATCAGAAACCATCCATGATGCTCATGATAGGTTCAATTTTATCATGGTAAAAATGAACAATTTGGGCATCAAAAAGACACAACACGAGATAAATCTCAAGTTTCTAAACAATCTTTACGAAAGCTGGAAGATGGTTAAACTCATCATTCAGGGAAATCCAGCCATTCATACTGAAACTTTATACAATTTGTATGGAGAACTTCAATCGTATGAATCCTCGATTGACCCACCAACCACTACAGCTTTTGGAGGACCACTTGCTCTCGTTTCCACATCTTCTCAAAACCAAACACCTTTTAATGAACAAAACTTCAATCATTTTAATCAGACATCTTTTCAAAACCAACCCTTTTTGAACAATTCTTTTGATCAATCTGATTTAAATGATGAAGCAGACTACCAACAACTGTGTGCTTTGGTAGCAAACACAAACCTCCAGAGATTTATTCCAAATCACGGTCAATCGAATTTTAAACCAAATTTTCAAAACCGACCATCATTTGGACAAAATAATTCTGGATTTCAACCAAGACCTCAACCTGTTCAAAACAACTCAGGTTTTCAACCAAGACCTTATTTTGGACAAAATTTTCAAAGACCTTCCTTCCAAAACAATTCAAACCAAGGTTTTCAAAACCAGGGATTTCAAAACAATCCCAACTCAAGTCATCATAACAATAACCAAAACAACAGTTTTCAAAACCAAAACAGAGGATCCCAAAATCAAGGTTACACTAATCAAAACAATGGCTTTCAAAACAACCAAAATTTTGGATTCCAACAGAACCCTTCCCAATCTTCCCAACAAATCCAAACTCAAGCTCCTGAAAGACTTCCGATTAAAAGTCAAAAGGATGACAGTGATGAAGAAGTGATCATTTGTCACAACTGCAAAGGAACTAATCACTATGCCAGAGAATGTCGAGCCAAAAACAAAACCAAAGTCAAAGACTCAGCATACTACGCTCAAAAAGTCGATGAATTAAAGAAACAGGAAAATCAAGATAAGCAAAGACCATTGATGGCAATCCATGAACCAAACGTGGAATACTGGCCAACTTCTGAAGACGAAGCTGACAATGAACCAACACAATCAAACTTCTGTTTCATAGTTGGTGTTGATAGACCTTCAAGAGCTCCAAACGTCATAGAACAGGTATGGTCTATGATCTCTGAACTTGGTCTTTCGAAATCAATTTTTGAGTCCCATATAACCAAGATTGAGAAAAGTCTAGAAGCTGATCTCAAAAAATATCATGACACAATGATCAATTCCGATATCTGCAAATCTGAGTTACAAACCTTGCAACTCAAATTTGGAGAATCAACAAGGATAAAGAACAAATTGGAAAGAGACGTTGAAAGAAAATCAGAAGATTATAATCACGTCTTGGAACAATTAAATCAAACCCTAATTCAGAAAAAGGATTTGGAACAAAAAAATCAGTCAGTCATTTCCTCTGAAACAAAAGATGTTTTAGAAAAGGAAATCCTTCAGTTGAAACAAAACTTTCAAGAATCAACTGAAAAATACAAAACTTTAAATGAAAAACTGACTGATTCTTTAAACCAAACCAATTTTCTTGAATCTGAAAACAAAAGATTGATATGGAATATGAATTCTATCAAAATTGCTAGAAAACTAAGTGATGATGTTTTCACCAAAGCAAACACCTTAGGAACTGGCAAAATTGATACGAATTACAGACCAGGAATTGGAAGAGAATCCTTTGAAAATGAACTAGCTAAACAAGAAAACATGACAATTTGTGAAAACTCTGAATCCACTCTTCCAGATCTTTTCACATCTGCTAATGAGGAAGATTCAGATGACGAAACAGTTATCAACTGTAGCCCAGATGACACTGCTTTCACTGTTTCCAAAAAGTCTATCAAAAGAGTTGTAAAATCTGAAACAAACTCTGCTAGTTTTTCAACAAACCAAATCAAACATACCAATGAAGCAACCATAACCCCACTTAACAAACCAAAGGATTTTGAAAACAAACCAAAGAAACCTGTTAAACCATACGTCATACCTCAAAACAGGTTTCCAAACAAAAACCAAAACCTTTTCAAAAACCTTTTCAAAACCGCTTTCAAGAGATCACCTTTAAAAATTCAAGGAACTTTCAAAAACAACCAAATCAGAAAGTTTCAAAACATCATCTTCAAAAAGCCTTTCATAACCGCCAATCACATCCCAGATATGAAGAGAACTTTTCAAAAAAAAATTCACATCTAGGATATCATTCACCAAATCACAGATTTTATCAACCAACGAATTTTCAGAAACAAATCACTTTTTGGGAAAGTTGATAAATAAAATCAAACCTCAACCATTCCATCCTTATAAACCAAACTCTTATAGCAATATGAAGTTAAATGCTACAAGAAGTTCAGTAAACAAAAAACCCAAAATAAAAACAACTAACAAACCAGGACCCATTCAGATTTGGGTACCTAAATCTTCTGTCTAAATTGCAGGTATCTAATGTTGGAGAACCCAAGGATGATACATGGTATATTGATAGTGGCTGCTCCAAGCATATGACAGGAAACCGAAACTACCTTCGTGACTTCAAACCCACCCAAACCAATCAAGATGTTACCTTCGGCAACAACATGACGGCAAAAATCAAGGGTTATAGAAACATAACAAATGGTAACTTCACCATAAAGAAAGTTGCCTATGTCGATGACCTGAAACACAACCTCATCAGTGTTTCTCAACTGTGTGATAACAATCTTGAAGTCCTATTCACCAAACAAAGAAGCTTGATCATGGACGCCAAAACCAAAGAAATCATTGTTGATTCTTACCGTGCCGGAAATATGTATCCACTTGACATGGATCTTATCTATGGTAAACCCGATATATGTCTGCTATCAAAAGCCCCAGCAGATATCAGTTGGTTATGGCACCGCCGCCTTTCCCATCTAAACTTTGGGTACATCAACAAACTGATCGGCGATGATCTTGTTAGAGGACTACCACTTCTGAAGCTTGATAATGAAACTCTGTGTGCTGCATGTGAAAAGGGAAAACTTTCCAAATCCACTTACAAAAGCATCTCAGAATCTAGTGTATCCGAACCACTAGAATTGCTGCACATAGACCTTTGTGGCCCTGCCAAAACCCAAACCATACAAGGGAAGAAGTACATTCTTGTTGTCGTTGATGGCTTCTCTCGCTTTACTTGGGTCTTCTTCTTAAGACTAAAATCAGAAGCACCTGAAGAGATGATCAACTTCATAAAACAAATCGAACTGAAGCTCAAACGACCTGTTCGAAGAATCCGAAGTGATAATGGTTTAGAGTTCAAAAACAAGACTCTAGATTCATTTCTCAAAGATAAAGGAATTGAACATAACTTCTCAGCCCCATACACTCCACAACAGAACGGAGTTGTCGAAAGAAGGAACAGCACTCTATGTGAAGCTGCAAGATCAATGCTTATCTTCGCTGATCTGCCACAATACTTCTGGGTAGAAGCAATAGCCACAGCTTGCTACACTCAAAATCGTTCCTTAATCCATAAACATCTTCATAAAACACTATATGAAGTCATTAACAACCGAAAACCAAACATCAAAATTTTCCATATTTTTGGTTGTCGATGCTTCATAAAGAACAATAAAGACCACCTCTCAAAATTTGAATCAAGGTCGGACGAAGGAATTTTCCTTGGTTACTCATTTTCTTCAGCTGCTTATCGAGTACTGAACAAACGTACCAAAGTAATTGAAGAAAGTACCGATGTTCATTTCGATGAATTTTATGTCAGGAAATTGGATCGTGAACATTTTGGTTAAAAAATGATCGATAATATTTTTCAAAATCCAATTCAACAAACACCTTCTCCTGACAGAGATATTGAAATCGATCTTGATTTACTTTTTGAACAACCCAAAACCGCTTACATTTCTGAACTTCTAACTACTTCTATTGATTCTACAGGAACGACCACTGAAGGAACTCCACAAACAAACCGAAATGATGCAGATCAATTCAAGGGGGAACCAACTACACATACTTCTTCATTGGAACAAACACCAAATCCTCCTTTAAATACCCCATCCCCAAATATCCAAAACAATCCCGATGCATCATTTATGGGGGAACCTTCAAACCTATTCCAAGATGAAACTCCCGGAGAAGAACAATGGGATATTGAAATTCCAATTATTATAGCGGAAGAGAATCGCTTAATAAAATGGACCAGAAACCACCCAACTGACCAAATCATCAGAGATCCAAACTCAGGCATCCAAACTGGAGCCGCAACTTCTAATGATTGTTTATTTGGAGCCTTCTTATCCATGACTGAACCCAAAACCATACATTCTGCTCTCAAAGATCCAGACTGGGTAAAAGCTATGCAAGAAGAGCTAGAAGAATTTGAAAGAAATGACGTATGGAATCTTGTCCCTACCCCACCCGATGTTTCTGTTATAGGTTCAAGATGGGTATTCAGAAACAAAACTGATGATCAAGGAATCGTTTGTCGAAACAAGGCACGTCTTGTAGTCAAAGGATATTCACAACAAGAAGGAATCGACTACGATGAAACATATGCTCCAGTTGCCAGAATTGAAGCAATTCACATCTTTCTTGCATATGCTGCACATAAGAACTTCAAAGTATTCCAAATGGATGTTAAATGTGCATTCCTACATAGAGAGTTAGATCGCGATGTATACATCCAACAACCACCAGGTTTCGAAGATCCCAAATTTCCTGATCACAGCTTCAAATTGCAGAAAGATGTCTATGGCTTGAAACAAGCACCCCGAGCCTGATATGCCACATTGACAACCTTTCTCGAAGAATCAGGTTTTAAAAGAGGTTCAATCGATCAAACCCTCTTTCGTAAAATCTATAATAAACATCTTTTAATCGTACAAATATATGTTGATGACATTATTTTCGGTTCTACTGATAAATCTTTGAGTATTAAGTTTGCAGATCTAATGAAGAGCAAATTTGAAATGAGCATGATTGGGGAGATGACTACTTTTCTCGGACTTCAAATCAAACAGTCAACTGATGGCATTTTCATCAACCAAGAGAATTATGTCAAAAACCTACTCACTCGCTTTTCAATGGACAAATCCAATACCGCAAAAACCCCAATGGCTTTTGGATACAAAATCTATGCAGACTTAAATGGAAAACCTGTTGATCAGAAAAGATATCGTGGAATGATCGGATCACTCTTATACCTCACTGCCAGCAGGCCTGACATCATGTTTTCTACATGTGTCTGTGCCAGATACCAAACAAATCCTATGGAATCCCATGTAGTTGCTGTGAAACGCATCTTCAAATACCTAAAAGGCACTCCCAAACTTGGCCTTTGGTATCCAGCTAAATCCGATTTTCAGCTGAACGCTTTCACCGACTCAGACTATGGAGGATGCAAGTTAGATAGAAAGAGTACATCTGGTAGCTGTCAATTCCTAGGAGGTAGACTAGTGAGTTGGACTTCAAAGAAACAGACTTGTGTATCCACATCAACAGCAGAAGCTGAATACGTCGCTACCGCCAGCTGTTGTTCGCAAGTCATATGGATGCAAACTCAACTGCGAGACTACGGCTTCAAAATTTCACAAATTCCCATATTTTGTGACTCAACCAGTGCAATTGCCATTTCTCACAATCCCGTTCACCATTCCATGACAAAGCACATCGATATTCGATATCATTTCATCAAAGACAACATTCAAAAGGGTCATATCGAATTGCACTTCATCAACACCGAAGATCAAATTGCCGATGTCTTCACTAAGGCTCTCGATGAAACAAAGTTTCAATACTTCCTAGGCCGTCTAGGAATGTTAAATCCAGATAACATCTATCCTTAAACTTTTACTTTTTGTTTGTACAAAAGTGTGTTTACTTTCATTCAAAAGGAAAATTCAAAAACAATTGAAAATTGCTTTCCTTTTAAAAATTACCAAAAACATTCAAATAACCAATATTTCCAAAAACATTCAAAAAAACAAATCTTCAAAAAAAATTAATAAAAGACTTGCCATAATAAGCTTTTATAGAACCTTGTGATTAATCTTCTCTTGACTTAATTTTCAGATGCTTATGCTCGATGAAGATTTTAAGTCATATTGATTCTCAATTGGAGTGAAGGTTCAAATATCCTACTTTTCATAATGTATATAACTTTATTTCCTTCGATTTTATTTCATTATTGACGATTTTAAACAATCAAGGGACATAAGGTTAGGAGGTTCAGATGAAAACAAAAACTCATGTGAGAATTTGTGCCTCGTCGATCTAAATCATTGTGGAAATCATTTCTTGTGAGCTTAGGTGTGTCACTATTGCTTATAAGGTATACCCAATTATACCTTGTCACGGTCTCATTTTTGCTTAGATATCAAAATGACCAGGGACGATACATTCATTTCTTACATACTAGACAAACTGTCTTTTATGCCACCTATCCCTACCTAGATAAAAGCCAACCAAAAATGAAGACTTGCGATCCCATGATCCATCAAGCAAACAACGACATATCCTTACAAGAAAACCAAAGGAGAAACAAATATCTATCAACATCTAATCCTCAAAGACAAATCAACAAGAAAACAAATGGATTCAATAAAGATATACCAAACAAAACAAAAAAAGATATTCTATATTTGGTATTTTCAAACAAACTTTCAACCAAATGGTTATTTCAAAACAAAAATCATAAAATCTCGCGATTTGTTTTAACCATTTTTCACAAAAGAAGATATCTCAATCACTCAAGTCAAATACTCTTAAAAAGGTCTCAAATGTAGCAAATTCTCAATGCTAAAACAAAATATCTTTTTACAATAAATCGATATTGATCAACAAACAGGATACTATCAAAGAAGAAGCTGCAACAACAATGGATTTCCCGGGATACTGTAGCCTTCATCACTGAAGAATCTTAGTTGCAAACTACACTATGAAAATTGCTAAACCCCTCTACATGTATTTCCCGACGGAGAGAGAGTGAACTTTAATGGCATGAATGAAGAAACCCGTTGAGTAATGCCGAAACCAGTCTTATGTGATTGATTATCTAATAATGAGACTAGGTGACTTTACAGGAAAAGCATAGCTGAACACCTCCAATATGAGTGTGAGTCGTCAGAGAGAGATATCACTCATTTTTAGTGATCATTAACTTGTTCTGCTGCCAGAACAACCAAACACCCAAGTGAAGTGTGAGCTATACCTATGAGCGTTCATCTGAATCGACCTGTTAGACCACTTGTCGTCATTAATAATGCTATAAAATATAAGGAAATTTCTTTAGATACATATATGACTACCCTTTGATAACCGAACCCGAGACTTTGATTCGGAAACAAATTTCTGAAAATCTTTTACATAAGATATGTTAAACCAAGTCAAAAACTTTCAAATCAATTACTATGGTTTTATATATATGTTATCTATTGACAAATCTTTTATCTCGAATCATCAAAAGTTAAACTGTCAATGTGATTATATCATACCTGTCCTTATTTCAGCAATGATCACATAGGGGGAAATTGTTGAAAAATGTCTTTGTATGTAACCATCACTGAAATAAGACGAGCTGTATTTGTATTATCTAACAAATATTATCAGTTATTTCAGGTTGCATGAATGCGTGATCAAAACGGAAAATACGAAAACCAGCGAATGACGAAAACACATATGCATGACTAAACAGTTTCAACGATATATATATATATATATATATATATATATATATATATATATATATATATGTACTATATATATATGTATGTATGTATTATATATATATGTATTATATATATGTATGTATATATTATATATATATGTATGTATGTATTATATATATATATATATATATATATATATATATGTATGTATTATATATATATATATATATATAATACATACATATATATATATATATATATATATATATATATATATATATATATATATATATATATATATATATGTATGTATTATATATATGTATTATATATATATATATATATATATATATATATATATATATATATATATATATATATATATATGTATGTATGTATTATATATGTGTATATGTATTATATATTCATATATTAGGTGGAAAGGTCAAAAGGAAAAGGCAGGGAAATGATAAGCCACCCCACCCCACGTTTTTTCTTCTACAACTTGCATACACCAGCCATTCTTTTCAATAAAAAAGACTAAGTGCTTGAAGACATTTCAAGTATATATGCACATGTGATAGTGTAGATGATAATGAGAGAGAGAGAGAGAGAGAGAGAGAGAGATAGAAGAGAGTAAGAGAGATTCATATGTTATAGTGTGAGTGTTTATTTTTCTTTGTAAATTCCCTGGAACATAAAACTCTCTCAATTACCAAACAACAATAACCAAGAACATCAAGATCAACAACAACCAAAAATGAAGAACATTATCAACCATCTTCATCTTCTTCATTCAAACTCAAGGTGTTCATCTTCAACCCATCAAACATCATCATCTTCATAAACTTTCACCACCATCACCACCTTATATCAACCTCCAAACAACCTCAAAATACTCTCCAAACACCCTCCAAATACCCTCCTTAAACCTCCTCCAAAAACCCTTTCAAATCACCACAACCATCATCACCTTGCTGTTTTTCGACATCAGAATTTGCAAGTTAAGAAAAAAATCACCGAGCACAACTCAACAAGATAATACGGGAGAGATTTTCACCGCAAATTATTCAGGACCTTACCTACATCCAGGAATTTTCCTCGATTTTTTTGACCACTGTAAACCCCAGAGAGATGCGAGAGAGAATTGGCTATCCAGAGAGATTTACTACGAAAATCTATATTCGTAACCACCCAAAGCTCTTTCAACATCACCCTCTTTGTTACCTTATACCACCAAAACTACAACCTTATTCCACCTTCTACCACCCTCCAAATACCTACTTCAACCTCATCAAATCACCTTAAAAAACCCCATACCCACATACAAAAAACATTACCCGTGTATTTTGTATCGTTTTGTAAACAATTCATTGTTACATAAAAAGAACTTATTGTTACTTACCGGATTGAACTTTGAACAAATAGAGACACAGTCTATTAAGATCCAGTCCAATTCTAAACCAGTTCAGTCAATTTATTGACGAACCGACTTTATATATATTTATATATTTATATATTTTATTACAACTTTACGTCATTTAAATACTGTCATTTATTTCATTTATAGCTTTCAGTCATTTATAGCTTTCCAGTTTATATTTATTCCGCACTTCTTATTTTTTTTCCGCATCTTATCTCCTTAAATATATATATCTGTCACCCAGTAACTGGTATCCGAGCCTTTATTCGTGGTAATCAGATCGTATATTTTCAACAGGACCCAACGCTAACTCTCTAGATCATAATGATTGCTTTATGATAGATACCATCGGGGATTGTGTTCACGAGCATACCGCAAATATGCTCCTGGACATAACCAATGATTTGGAGGATGTTTTTTGTGACAGTGACAGATCTTAATCAATTGAAGATCAAAAAGAGTTTCTGAATGCTATCCATGGTCGCACGTCAAATAATTTTGATGATCTCCCAGATTCAATTGATTCAAAGATAAAGCCATCATTGGAAGAACCACCAACATTGGAATTGAAGTTGTTACCGAAGCATTTGAAATATGCCTTTTTGGGAGAAAATCAAACGCTTCCGGTGATCATTGCATCAGATTTGACAGAGGAACAAGAACAAGCATTACTGAAGGTGCTTAACACATACAAAGCCGCAGTTGGATGGACAATTGCCGATCTTAAGGGAATAAGCCCAGCAGTTTGCATGCATAGAATCATTACCGAACCGTCGACAAAACCATCAAGAGAGACGCAAAGAAGATCGAACCCTAATATGAGGGAAGTCGTGAAGAAAGAAGTGTTAAAGTGGTTAGATGCTGAAATCATCTACCCAATCTCTGACAGTGTATGGGTTAGCCCAACGCAAACCGTTCCAAAGAAAGCTGGCGTCACGATCGTAGAAACTTCAAGTGGTGAAAAGATAACCACTCGGCCGGTAACCGGGTGGCGGGTTTGTATTGATTATCGCAAATTAAATACTGCCACTTTAAAAGACCATTTTCCTTTACCATTCATTGACCAAATAATAGAGAAATTATTAGGTCAAAAGTTTTTTTGTTTTCTGGATGGGTATTCTGGATACAATTAAATACCTATACATCCTGAAGACCAAGCCAAGACTACTTTTACATGTCCCTATGGTACTTTCGCATTCCGACGAATGTCATTCGGATTATGTAATGCCCCTGCCACTTTTCAAAGATTAATGACTAGTATTTTTTCAGACATGGTCGGGGAGTCCTTGGAAATTTTTATGGATGATTTCTCTATTTTTGGATCAACATTTGACACATGTCTCCAACAATTGGTAAAAGTTTTGAAACGTTGCACGGAGACAAACTTGGTTTTAAGTTGGGAGAAAAGTCATTTCATGGTTAAAGAAGGAGTTGTACTTGGGCTTGTTGTTTCTGAAAGAGGATTTGAAGTTGACCATGCCAAAGTACAACTCATTTACTTACTACCACCTCCCACAAATGTCAAAGGCGTGAGATCTTTTCTTGGACATGCAGGTTTTTATAGACGATTCGTCAAAAATTTTAGTGCGATTTCAAAACCTTTATGCAATTTGCTCTCTAAAGACGCACCATTTTCTTTTGATGAATCGTGTATGAAATCCTTTCAAAATCTAAAGGGACAACTTTCCCAAGCACCAATATTGCGATCACCTGATTGGTCACAACCTTTTGAAATCATGTATAACGCAAGTGATTATGCAGTTGGTGCTGTATTGGGGCAACGGGTGAATAAAAAGCCCGTTGTAATCTCTTATGCTAGCAGAACTTTTTCCGATATACAATTGAATTACACAACAACGGAAAAAGAGTTGTTAGCAGTTGTCTTTGCTTTAGACAAATTTCGCTCATATGTTTGGGGGTCAAAAGTCGTTGTTTTTACGGACCATAGTGCTTTGCGTCATCTCATGCAAAAGAAAGTTGCAAAACCGAGGCTTATTAGATGGATATTGCTACTACAAGAATTTGACTTAGAAATTCAGGATAAGAAAGGAAGTGATAATGTAGTAGCTAATCACTTGTCCAGACTCCCCATTGATGTATCAAGCACTTTCAAGGAAGAAATTCGGGATACCTTTCCCGATGAACAATTATTGAACATCAATGGATTACCTTGGTTTGCTAATATTATGAATTATTTGGCTACAGGAAAAATACCAGAGCATTGGACAAAGCAAAAGATGAAACATTTCATGGCACAAGCAAAACGGTTTATTTGGGACAATCCAGACTTATTCAAGATTGGACCAGATCAAATAATTCGGAGATGTGTCCCTGACCATGAAATTCAAGATTTATTGGCTCATTGTCACTCATACGCATGTGGAGGACATTTCAGTGCTCAAAAGACGGGTCACAGAGTTCTAGACACGGGTTTCTTCTGGCCAACAATTTTTCGTGATGCGCATGTGTTTGTTAAATCCTGTTTGAAATGCCAACAAGTTGAGGGGATCTCAAAAAGAGACCAAATGCCATTGAACCCCATCTTGGTTGTTGAAATATTTGATGTGTGGGGGATTGACTTTATGGGTCCTTTTCCAACTTCTTTCGGCAATATTTATATTTTGGTGGCTGTCGATTATGTCTCAAAGTGGATTGAAGCCGAGGCCACCAAAACAAATGATCACCATGTTGTTTGTAAGTTTGTCAAGAAAAATATTTTTGTGAGACATGGTATCCCTCGTGTGATCATCAGTGATGGGGGGTCACATTTTAAAAACTTTAAATTTGGCAAACTACTCAAACAATATGGTGTGAATCATAGAATTGCCACACCTTACCACCCTCAAACAAGTGGTCAAGTGGAAGTGTCTAATCGACAGATCAAAGAAATTTTACAAAAAACCGTTAGACCTGACCGCAAAGACTGGTCACTTCGACTAGACGATGCGCTTTGGGCCTATCGGACTGCTTTCAAAACACCGATTGGCACAACCCCTTATAGACTTGTTTATGGAAAAGGATGTCACTTACCGGTTGAGTTAGCACATCGAGCATTGTGGGCCATCAAAGAAGTAAATTTGGAGTATGATCAAGCAGGAAAGGAACGAAAACTACAATTGAGTGAACTGGAAGAACTCCGGGATGAGGCATACAATAATGCTGTCACATATAAGTCCAAGATGAAAGCATTCCACGATGCAAAATTAAAGATCAAAACTTTTGAAAAAGGACAAAAAGTGTGGCTATTTAATTCACGATTAAAGCTTTTTCCCGGGAAATTGAAAAGCAAATGGTCAGGACCATATGAAGTAGTTGATGTCACACCTCACGGAGCGATTGAGATCAAAGATGAAAAAGGTGGTGAGTCATTCAAAGTAAACGGGCATCGTCTCAAGCCCTATATTTCATCCGCCACACGACATGAGGTACAAGTAGAACAGGTTGACTTTTTACAAGAACAACCCACTTACGTCATCTAGTTTTTGCTTCGAGGTAACACGTCTCGCTGAAGACGTTAAACTTAGCGCTACTTCGGGAGGCAACCCGAGAACTTTGTGGGTATGTTCACTGCAAACCCTCACGAGACTTCACTCGTCTATTAGGGTAACCTAGGGGTTTAAAAGGCTTGTTGCACATGCCAAGTGCAATCGCGATCCTCAACGAAAATGATGGATTTATTTTATTTGGTGTGTTTGTGGTTTATTTCATTTTATTGTTTTATGGTTTTCTTTTGTGTTTTACATCGAGGACGATGCAAAGTTTAAAGTTGGGGAGGTATACTTAAATGAGAAAAAGGCGACAAACCAAATATGCTGCAATAAGGCGACAAACCAAATATGCTGCAATTTTTGGTTTTGATCGAGCCCAACAAGAAAAAAAAATTCAACATTTTTCTCCTATTTTTGAAGATATAAAAGCCTCCTCTACCAAGAACTATCAGGTGATCTCGATTTTTTGTTTGTTTTGTGTGATTTTTTTTAATATAAATAAGAAATTATCCCAAAAAGGAAAGAATATAATTGTGTTAGTATGTTAGTGTGCTTTTACCAAATTATAGCAGGAAACATAAAAAAACATTTTGAAGCACCAATTAGTATTACTTGTATGGATATAGAAACAAACAATAGGATGCATAACAGTGAGAAAGTGGACCGTAACAGACTGATACATTTCATGCAGTAGATCAGCTTTCTAGAACTTGTTTTAACTCTATTTTAAGAATACTGAATATCAAAATGATAAAGGCAATTCATTTATTTTTATTTTTAGCCAATTAAGCCTTAAGCCTACCCATTTGTATTTAAAATCCCTGTTGTTAACCACTTTGAGCCTTAGCCTGTTCGTTTCTTAAGCAGATTTAAGCCATATCCCAAACACTTTCCTACCATGTCTTTCGACTTTATAAGCAAAGTTTTATCATTTTCGTGTATGTATTTGTTATATATATTGTTCATATTTTAGCGAGTCAAATAAATTGTGAAATTTCAGAAAATTTCTCTTGCTTGGTTCTAAAAAAATTGGTTTAAATATATATATATATATATATATATATATATATATATATATATATATATATGTATTGAAAAAGAAGACAGCTACCCCTTTATTTGAATGTTCTCTTTTTGTTTATGTAAGTATTTATAGTTTTATAAACTTAAGGTTAGATATCAAGAAATTAACGTTGTTCGAAACATTTTACACAAATTTTCGACATTTTTAGAAAATCTAAGCCTAAGTTTAAAGTTGTATGATGTGAGATTTTTTATGTGTTATTTGTTATTTTTAGAAAATCAAAGTTTAGAAACAAATCTAAAGTTTGAGCTTCCATATTTTGATATATATCTGTTGTGTTAAAAAAAAATGTTAAAAATAAAAGTATAGCGTTAGTGAAGGTTATTAGAAATATTTTATATGTTTGTAAACGTTTGCAATTTTTGTTTCAAGTTGAGTCCATATATATACACTTTGGGGTTTTGCTGTGCAAAAAAAAAGATTGAAAAAAAAAAGATTGAAAAAAAAAAGATTGAAAAAAAAAGAAAGAAAAGAAAACCAGAACCAAGCATTTTAGTTTGAATAACTTTTGTGTTTTTGTTAATAATACAATTTTAATTTGAAATGACATATTCAAATAATGTCATGATTTTTAAGTTGAACATAATCCAAAAAGATTTTTGTCTTATCTAAACGTTTTGAGTCATGTTAGATAAGTTGTAGATGTTATTAATGTTTGTATATAGTTGTATTGTATTTATCGAGTTGTAATAATTATCTTTGTTGTGCTCTTAAAGTCTAAAAGACCCAAGTCACCAATCCAAAAACATCCCTACCCTACCCTTAGCCGAACATTACAACCTGAAAGTCCTTTTGATTGATATTTAAGTAGTCACTAAGTAGAGGTAGATCAAGCCTATGGTAAAGCGATATCTTTAAATCGACCTTGAGTGTAAACACGTCCCCACTTCAAAGAAAGAAATGTGACCTCATCCTAACATTTGTTGCTATATCTTGATCAGGTGGTATTGATTGGTGTTATTTAATTCTGTTATGGTTCCATGTGAAAACTAGTTTATAATTCATATCTTTAGTTTTCAAAAACATCAAAGAAGTTTTCTAGCACGCTAATCAATTACATTTGGATCTTTCTCGGGACGAGAAAGAGATAAGTTGGGGAGGTTTGATCGGTATATTTTACGTCACGCTTAATATACTATAATTTATGTAAAATAACCGATTTTATCTAAGAATGGTGCTACTTTGACATGTATTTGAATTATGTTTGTAGGTGGTAAATATGATGAAAATGGTACAAAAAGATGCAAAAAGAAGTTCAAGGAATTACACGAAGAGAAATCAAGATTGAAAACAAAAGAATTGAAGATGTTCGGGTTTGGAAAGACGAGAAAACAAAATAAAAAAATGAAAAATTGTATTTTTAAAATAATTATAATTTAATTAAAATGATTTATTTAGGAAATAATAATTTTATTATTTTCTAAATAATTTAATTTAATTAAATGTATTTTTAATAAAATCAAAATAAAAATAATATATAAAAATCATGTTTTTAAAAATAAAAATAAAAAGAATTTAAATTAATTAATGAGGTTTAATTAAAATAAATTAGTAGGAAATAATTAATTATTTTCTAATTAATTTATAGTAATTAAATTGAATTTATTTAATTTAAATTAATTAAAAAAATGAAAAAGAAAAGAAAAGGCCCCAGCCAAGCCAAGCCAAGCCGAAGCCGAGCTCAGCCGGAGCCAGCCGAGCCAATCTAAAAGCTTAATATTCCTAGATCCAAATAATTCCATCTTTTTAATTCTTTTGAATTCTTTTTCATAAGGTTTAGATTGGATCTTAGATCTAATCTAAAAGCTTAATATTCCTAGCTTTATTTCATTCTTTTTGGTATTTAATTTTCCAAAAATTCACTATAAATACCACCTCAAAATCACCATTTCAAACACACCTCTTACATTCTTACACACCCTCTTACATACTCATACACTCTTACATACTTCGTATACCTCTTATACCAACCTATTTTCATACCACCACTTTCTTTAGGAAATTTCTATATTTTTTTTGGAAGAATTTTAGTCTTCCAAATTCTTTTCTTTTTCCAAAGAATTCAAGCCATCAAAGATTCAAGACTTTTCAAGATTCAAGATCAAGACATCAAGAATTCAAGAATACAAATATGAGTTTGTATAAGTGTACAATGTGCGGCTAAATCCTCTCGTGATCGCAACCGGGAGTAGGTTTTAATTCTTACTTATTGTATTATTTTTGGGTGTGAACATTTGAATTTGTTGAATATTATTTGTGGATTTTTTTTATGTTTTTAACATTATAAAATCGTTACACTTATTTTATTCATTTATCAATTAATTGTCACAAGTTTAAAACAGTTTTAAGTGATCTCCCCACCGTGCCAAATCATCCAATAGCGGTGTGTAGGACGGAGGGTGCGGTTACACTTATTTTCTATTTTTGACTTAGACTTTAATTGAATCGGCTATGAAAAATTAATAACACTCATTTCTAATTTATATAATTATTAATTCTGAAACCGGAAGCGATCATTTTTTTTAATTGAATTAAAATCATATTTTTTTTGTTTGTCATCATATTTATAAATCTCAAATTAATCATCATTTCTTTATCGTTAAATCAAAATAGTAACTAAACTATTAACCATAAGCTCCCCTGGATCCGACCTTTACTTACCACTCGCTAGATTAGTGGAAATAAGGTTTTATTTTTGACGCGACAACGACCGCTCGTCACTCAGCATGTGAAAAAGGAAAGAAAACCAAGTCTTCCTTTAAGCCAAAGTCTTGTTCTTCCATTATCAAACCACTTCATCTCCTTCACATGGATCTTTTTGGACCGGTCCCGATTAAGTCAAGAGGTGGGAAGAAGTATACTCTCGTTATTATGGACAAATTTTCAAGATTTACCTGGGTAGTCTTTTTAAGAAAGAAGAGTCATGTCGTTGATAAATCATTTCAATAATTAAGCAATGGGAAGTTCTCTATTATCACAAAGTCAGGAAATTACATAGTGATCATGGAACTGAATTTAGAAACTCATCCTTGGAAGACTTTTGTTTTGTCTTACGAATTTCTCAGAACTTCTCTGCTATTATAACTCCCCAACAAAATTTCATTGCTAAAAGAAGAAACATAACTCTCATTGAAGCTGGAAGAACTCTGGTAATTGAAGCTGGTCTTCCTTTGTCATTTTGGGCTAAAGCCGTGAACACAGCGTGTTTTACCCAAAACTGGTCCATCATGGTTAAGCGTCATGGGAAAACTGCCTATGAGCTACTTAAGGGAAGGAAACCATACATCTCTTATTTTCATGTGTTTGGGTGTGTTTGTTACATCTTGAATCAAAAATATCGACGCTCAAATTTTGAAGCTAAAACTGATGAAGGAGTTTTTCTAGGTTACTCTAGTGTATCCAAGGATTTTAGGTTATTCAATCTTTCAAGGAAAACTGTTGAGGAAACAACTCATGTCACCTTCGATGAAGACTTATTCATTCATGATCGTATTGATCATCCCTCATCAATTCTGAATGAAATTACTTACAGTCCTTTAAATCATGTTCCTGATTTCTTGCCAAATGACACCGAGCCTATTGTTCCCAATGTTGATCAAATTTTCAGTTCGCAACCTATCTCTAAAGATCAACCTATCATCTATGAAGAAGCTAAACCATCAAATCAAGAAGATTCTATTCCAAACAACACAGATGAATGTCCTAATCCTAGAATTCTTTGAGATCATCCTGAATCTCAGATCATTGGAGATGTAAATTTTAGGATTCTCACTTGTAGCAGAGTCAACAACAACTTCTGCATGTTTTTGAATTTTGTTTCGATGATTGAACTAAAGAATATCGATGGCGCCCTAAAAGAAGCTAACTGGATCAAGGCTATGCAAGATGAGCTAAATGAATTTGAACGTCATAGTGTGTGGACTCTTTTTCCCAAGCCTCAAGGAAAAACTATCATTGGTACTCGCTGGGTATTGAGAAACAAGATGGATGAATTTGGGACCGTCATAAGAAACATAGCTAGACTTGTGGCTCAAGGTTTCTGTCCGCTGGAAGGGTTAGACTATGATGAAACATTTTCTCCTGTTTCTAGACTTGAAGAAATTCGTTTATTTCTTACTTTTGCTTCATTCAAGAACTTCAAAGTCTATCAAATGGATGTTAAAACTACCTTCTTACATGGAGATCTTCAAGAAGAAGTTTTTCTAAAGCAACCTCCAGGGTTTGAAAGTGAAGAGTTTCCAAATCATGTATATCGTCATGATAAAGTTGTCTATGGTTTAAAGCATGCACCTAGAGCATGGTATGACAAATTGGCAAGCTATCTTCTTACAAGTGGATACAAAAGAGGAAAGATTGACAAAACCTTGTTTATCAATCATTCATGATCTCACATCATTCTTGCTCAAGTGTATGTTGATGATATCATTTTCGGATCCACTGATGAGAAACTAAGTTCAGAATTTGTTGAGATTATGGCTAAGAAGTTTGAAATGAGCATGATGGGTGAACTAACTTTCTTTTTAGGTTTACAGGTTAAAGAACTAACAGTTGGAATTTTTGTTTGTCAAGATAAATGTATTACAGACATGCCAAAGAAGTATGGTTTTTATTATTGCAAGCCGACAAAGACTCCAATGTCCTCATCAACATCTATTAGAACTGATCCAAACGGCGCTGATGTGAATGAAACTATGTATCGAGGAATGATAAGCTCACTGCTCTATCTTACTGCCAGTCGCCCTGACATTATGTTTGCCATTATATTGTGTTCTTGTTATCAAACAAGTCCTCATCAATCTCATATTCTTGCTGTAAAAAGGATTTTTCGTTACTTAAAGCATACAACCAATCTTGGGTTATGGTATCCTCGTTATTCTAAGTTCAATATGGTGGGATACACTGACTCTGATCATGGTGGTAGAGGCATTGATCGTAAAAGTACTTCAGGAGGAGCTCAAATTCTTGGAGATAGATTGGTGAGTTGGGCCAGCAAGAAGCAGACATCGCTGGCTTGTTCTACTGGTGAAGCTGAATATGTAGCCTCTAGAAGGCGCTATGCTCAAATTCTATGGATTTAAAACCAACTATTGGATTATGGTTTAAATTTCTCAAAGACTCCCATATGACGTGACAACACCAACGCCATTCAGATGATACAAAATCCAGTGCAGCATTCCAAAACCAAGCATATCGATATCCGTCATCACTTCATCAGGAACATCATTCAAAAGGGAAAAATGGAGTTGTTCTACATTCCAGCCAATGATCAGATGGTTGACATTTTCACCAAGGCACTGGACGAGAAGACTCTAAACAAATTGATTGTAGATCTTGGCATGCTTTTAATGACTTAATTGTTTTCTAACTCGTTTGAATTAACATTGTTTCTGTTTGCTTTCTAAAAACACAAAAACAAGTGCTTCTTTTATTATGTTTAAAGATATTTATATAGTTTGCTTAAGCTATGCTTCTAATATTTACAAGTATTATCATTTCTTTCTTTTATCTATCTTTTAGGCCTATCTAAGATCTATCTGCACCTCCTTCCTCCAAAGTTTGTAAGAGCTGGAGTCATCTAGAATCTTCTGAATGCTTTTGGTGTTGAGAAGAATAATGGCATCATGTCCTCTTCTTCTTGATAATACCCTCTTTCTCCTCCACTCACTGTTATGGATTCAAGGAGCAACCATCAATACAATGAGTATTGTTTTCATCTACTGAATCATAATCCGATAAAACCTCAAATGCCCTCATGTTGATCTTGTCAACACAATGGTTTCATGGATTTGAGTCAGTTAACTCGTTGGTTACAAAGACTATTCTCTGATGCTTTCTTTCTCTTGATGAACATGACGCTTGGAATCCATTTGCAACACCTCATCGATTAATGGCCTCCATTTTTGGTTTATAGTAAGTTGTATTGTATTTGCTTTTTCCTGTATTTTCTTTTATAGCCAGTATTGAAGGATGGATATCTAGAAGAAAGGAAATTAATTAATGAGTATTCATTTCAAAATATATCTTTTTGGTGATTCCACTCAAATTATTTTCTGCCTTTATGATTCGTCTAAAAAAGACTATGTAGAGAGCCTCTGAAAAAGCTATATATTCATTTTTGACTATTCTTCTTTCTGTTTACTATTTCCCATGCTTTTATTTCCTTGTTTGACTAACTCTTTTGTTTGTATATGATTTATTATTTTGTCTTTGTACCTTTTAAAAGAATTGACGGTGGCATTTCATAAGCCAAGTATATAACTTTTGACAAATAATCGTCCCTGGCAGCATGCTGTTGTATGTGCCTAAATCTCTCTAAGTATCTCATCAGCGAGACCGTCTATTGAGATGACATTGAGTCACCCTCTCACGCTAATTGTCTAACATCGTCTAAACTTTATAAGTGAGATTTCTAGCTCCAAATAAAAAATTTATAGAAAGCCTTGGGTGTTTATTCTTAGTTAACTATCTTTCCTGACTCTGTCCCTAGAAGCATGCTTGCTATATGCATCAAGTCTCATGTTCTGCTGAAACATTAAGCATAACCCAATGGCTTACGCTAATTGCATAGTCATCAACGTAAGAGTTACTTGTCTGGTCCTTAAATGACAAAGGGTTATTCATGTCCTTGACCTCTTAGACTGAGGTATGACATGGTACCATTATGAATTGACGGTGAATATGTGATTCTAGACTGCAACTAACTCTATGATGCTAGGATTAAACCACTTCTTGATGATGGGTTATCATTGTTAATGATTCATGCTGATTCCACCTCAACGTGACTGAAACAATCCATTCTCTCATTTTCTTCGTTAAAGATTTATGATTCATCGTAATGTACCATACGCTGATGAGAGCTTGAAAAATCGATGTCGATGGTTAAGCTAAAACACCACAGCTTATCGTACGCATCAATCCATTCTCTACATATATTCTTCTTTAGAAATTTATGATTCAACGTATGAAGCCAGACGCTGATGAGAATTCGAAAAGTATTTGTCGATGGGTACATTTCATACCAGAATGTATTACACGCATCATACCACTCTTGCCCTTTTCTTCTAATAAAAGTGATTAATGAGTCAACGTATGAAACCACATGCTGATGAAATCTCGCAATACTATGTTAGTGAATGGTAGTTTAAGCCCACACTATCAGGAGACATCACAAACTTACTGGTTTACAAGCTGCAAATCTAATTCACTGATCGCCCCCTCTAAGTTTCATATTTGCTGCGGATGTCAAAAAGGGGGAGAAACTTGCAAACTACTAAGTATTATTGATCCGTAGAGAAGCAAAATCTAAGGGGGGAGCTAAGCTGATAGCTGACATCAACATCAATGTTCAACGTTTTATCAACTCATCATCTATTCGTCATCATCTCTTTGTCCGCTGCAATTCACAAATGATGCCTCTACTAATGATAATTAAAAATGTGGAGTTATACACTACACTTTCTCAGGGGAGCATTCGTTAAAGCTGAAGAACATAAAGTTTCAATCTTTAATATCAGGGGGAGAACGAGCTGAAGAAATTATTGAAGATTAGTTTTGACATCATCAGATAGGGAGAGATTGTAAGGTCACACCTTATGATCTGATGAGTCAAACACTCTACACGCTAATTGTCAACGTCAACGTCACCATCAACACCAGCTCCTCAAGTCTTATCAGCGTATAGTTATATAATCTAATGTAATCTTTGTATATAAGGTAATGATACATATATGTATAGAACATATATCATATCCAATATCTTTTTGATGAGGATCGGTTCTTAGTACAGATTAGATACAATTCCTTCAATCAAGGGATATACTTGTAGAGATTAGTATATATTCAAAATTAGGGTAAAACCCTAATGTGAACGTCTTGGTGACCTTCTTTGTGATAACCCGTTTTCTAGGTGAAAACAAACCCTTTCTTGGTGAAAGACAATTTGGAGAATTCTTTGTGTTCTTCACTTTTTCTGTTCTTTATTTGCTTAGTTTAGTTTGTTCTTGTTTATCATACTTGAAGTGTATCCGATCAATACAAACCTTCAATGGAGAAGAAAGACAAGGGCGTTTCTTGGAGTTGAGGGATGGCGAGTAATGGTCGACAACAACGAAGCAGGTTTATGGTAGACTAATTTACAAAAATGCTTCTTTTAATTTATATCTTTTATCAAGTTTAGTCCAAGGGTAAAAAAGTCTTTTTACAGTGTTAGTAACAGAGCTTAATTGAGGGTAACGAACGTAGGGACCATCCATAAGAAAATCCCAATACTATGACCAAAAATGATGATTTGTGTAATCGATAGGGACCAAAACTGTCAATTTTATCAAATATCATTCATGTGCAAATACCCATGAGTTATGTCTGATATAATCTTTGCTTCTACAAAGTTTAACCATCATTTATCCATTTTTCTATATAAGCTTTTTATTTAACCCGTGAATTATACATCAACGCATGTTTCTAAAAAGCACGTCATGACACGAGACGTGATGTAGCCATTATGAAAACGTCAAAAGGTGGGTTTGTTAAGCGTGATGCCAAATAACGTGTCAAGGCACACCTTATAAACTTGATATATTTGATAAAACGGTTGATTCCACATAATTTGACGAAGCATTTGACTTCATTGTTTTTTTTTGTTTTTTTATTTTATTTTAAAGTCTTGGTCATCAGCAAACTAAATTTAATTAAATAATTTATATGTTTTCTTAATAATGGATGTATTCTAAAAGTGGAAATATTCTCCACCATTTACTAATACATATCCTCAAACTAGAAAGTGTCTCTTCAACAATAATTTATTCTTAAGATTCTTATGTTAGTTGCAAACATTTTTCTATTTGAGAAAAATTCGAATAAATATTTGTCAATCACTATTACTAAAATGTCAAAGATTATACATTTTTGTATTTGAGAAAAAGTCGAATAAATATTTGTCGATCGCTATTACTAAAATGTCAAAGATTATTTTATTTAAATGATTATTAAAATTTATATTATAAGGATTAAATGTTTACGGTTCATATATTTTTTAATTTACCTAAAACAAATCGACTATTTAAATGAAACATGCAATTACATCGTGGTCACATAACTTGTCTAAGTTGCATTTAACTGTAAAAAGTTAATGATGATTGTATATATATTTTAAAATTTAATTAAGTATATTTTTTAAAATTTTGAAACAACTTTGTGATGAAATACAAGTAAATTGATAAGAAAAAAGAATATTGCATACATAAACATTTAAACGATCCTGTCATGAGTACATATACAAAATACATGCACCTATAATCATATTTGAAATGTTTTAAGTATTATATATATATATATATATATATATATATATATATATATATATATATAGAGAGAGAGAGAGAGAGAGCTACGTTGAAATGTGGATTGACATCTATTGTGCGGACGTGTGGACAATGCTATTCTGTAATAATGATAACGAAGATTTATTGTTTGATAATATGAATACGTTCAATCTTACATAATTATTGTCATTATCATACATTCTCACTAATTAAATCGTCTACAAGGTTATTATATACTTATTATTATTATTCTCATTCTGTCAGAATGTTGTGAGAGTGTTTATTGAGTCATATTCTATAAGAATGAAAATGGGTGAAAAACGATGCGCGAGAACAAATATGAATAAGAATTAATGAGAATGCATGAAAATGACGATAGTTGTGTGAGCTTGAACGTATTCACATTACTAAACAACATATTCTCTTAGTAATTCTCATAGAATAACACTATCCACACGTCCGCACAATACTTGTCCATCCATATTATAACTGATGGGTTATGAGCATAACAATATTCCTATGTGATCATGCAACCTTAATTGCTTTGGATTTAAGTTTTTCTCTATTGAACATACAAATATGAACACCAAAGCAAGAACCCTAGATCTAGCATATACAATTCGATTTCACATATGAAATTAGGGTTTGATCATTACCTCAATTGTTATGTAGTAATAACAAGAACCACCTTGACTCTTGAAAGCTTAGTGCCCCAAGTGTTGCACCTCTAATGGAGTCACAAACACCCAACACAACAAGGATGACAATGAGAGACAGGGAATCGGCCAGGGTTTCAATCTGGAATGTATAGGGCCGAAATCCTTAGGTTTTAGGAGGTTTATATAAGGCTAGATTGCTTAGTCTTCAAGTTGGACTTGAATAAAGAAACCCTAGTTCCTAACTTAAGCCCAAAGCAACCCATGGACCTCCTTGGTAAGCCCTTGGACGAAATCTTATGAGGTAACCCATAAATTTCGTCCACTCCACTTACAAGGAGTCCTAAGCCTAGTTTCCAACTATCAATTATTTGCAAATCAGACCCTCCATTATTAATCAGTTCCTTTTAATCCTAAAATTAATATCAAATTAATTTCTGATTAATTACTAATTAATAATATGATTTCCAAATAATATATTAATCTTATAATATGTTAATAAAATCATTCTGAGTACCAATTTATTATTCACATAATAAATCCTACTCTCTCTCCACTTGTCATCCTATCAAGTTGCATGAGTGAAGGCAACGCAAAAGGACCATGCTCATAATCAAATCAAGTACATACCAAATATAGTTATGGGCTTAGACACCTAATCCAACAGTCTCCCACTTGGATAAGTCTAATAACTACTATTGCAAGTATGACTTCAGAATCTGATTAGCAACCGTAGCTTTCAAAAGCCGCTGACGAACTCTGATCATCTCAGTAACGTGTCATTTAGATAAGGGCTCAAATATTCCTCCATTCTACAAGATATCCTATGGACATGAGACATGGATTGTAATCATTCTCTTTGTCCAAGTTTTGTTTCCCGATTTCCGATTTATGACGGCCGACTAATTGAACAAATCAAATCAGTCCAGGCTTGGCCAAGCGCTTAGGGTGTCATCACTAAATCATCGAGGGGCCCACATATATCGCTTTTATCCTATTTAGGGTAAAAGGAACGGATAAACTTTGAATCATATGCTTGTACTATTTACTCATCAAATCACACACAACAATACGTTTTATAACATCAAGTTACTAATGTGTTTACGTATTATCAATGTGCACCCGACTCGTAAACAACAACTATATGTCTCCATTTCAAGAATATAAGATATTACCGTCTCACAATCACTCGTGATAAATTCCATGAAATGATTCAAATGAGCGCGGGTTTAATCCAATACTCAAATTCTTATTTCAGGAGTACTCACGAACACTGCATCAAACATTTGCTATGTCTAAGCACTTAGACAATCTACATTCGGATTCATCACAGTCTTTCCTCATTACTTACTTCCAAAGTATGATCGACTGTGGATGTTTGAATAATCTTATTATTCGGGAAGTAAAACATGCTAAGTGAAACACAAGAATAACCTAATCCAATATGGTCTCAAAACTTTTGAATATAAGTAAAAACACTTTTATTTAATCACTATATTAATTAGACATTACTCATTGTATAATGTTTCGAGCAATCCACTTATTACTTGAATTAAAACAATAGTCATCCCATGCTCCAAGCATGCACACTATGTTTATCTATAGTCCTTTCCTTGTGAAATAGATTAACTGAACATATTTCCAATGATGCTCATTTCACAATTCCAAATCCTTATCATAAGTGTAAGAATACCAAATTCTTGCCACTAGTAGAATGTGTTAGAGTCTAACTTTTCATGCAACGATCATTTTGTAATGTCGATGCACCAAAGTCACAGAGACTTGGCCAATGATATTACAAAGCATTCCATTAGAGATTGTTACAAGACAATTCCCGGGAAATGAAGTCTCACATTCAAGGTACATTCCTTCAACATCCTTCTAGCATAAAAGTTACTAACTTACACATAAATTCTTAATATCCAACTCCCATTATGGAAACATTTCCATAATCGCCACATGAAAATCCATTCTCAATAGAATCCTATCTATTCAGAATTATATCAATATGGTCCATCCATTACTATACTTCTAACTGTCCACAAGCAACCAATCTTCAATAAATCTTAGATTGTCCTTGACAATTGTTTAACAACTTTACTCATATTTGGTTCTAGTCCTTTTTCCCTCTTAATGCGCTAGGCATTTGGAAAAATCAGAACATGAGAATATTATATCATATGCAATCGATCCAATACCCGAAGAATATGGGATACGATTCATAATGTCTTACATAAAGACATGATACTTGACTAGTCTCTTGCTAAAATATTCCCATATATAGAATTTCCTATGTTGAAACATTTCAACATGATATTCATACATGTCCATGACTAAGTTTTATTAAAATTTCAATCTAAGCTTTTAAATTCGAAATGAAGTATTGTTGGGTCAAAATTTGGTTTATACTTTACTTTTCTAGGAAAATGTATTTTTATGTGTAGGACCGTAAACAGCTTGGTGTTTACGGCTGTATACGTGTTTACGGTTGTGTTTACGGCCGTGAACAGGTTTACGGCCGTAAACCCATTCACGACCCATGTCCACTATATATTGTATTAGTGGTGAGGAATGAATGAAAAGAGAGTAAGGCTAGAGGAGCATATTGTAGAGAGAGAAAGTTAGAGAGAAGAGAGGAGCTTAAGTGTGTGTAAGTTGTGTGTGAATCTTGTATTTGGATCTTCATTCTAATCAAATCATACAAGATTCATCATCTTCTTCTTCTCCTTCTTCTTCATTAGATCTGGCATCATCCGTTTGATTGGGATTCCGCACCATCAAACGGATCTGATTGATACACAAGCAGATTTGGGGACTTACAAGTGGTATCAGAGCTTGGATTGTATCAATCATTTTTGTCAGATCTGGAGCGTATTTGATCTTATTTTTGAAGGATTTCTGCATTTTTGGATAGATCTTGGCAAAATAGGGGGGGGGGGAGTTTGTTCTTCGCGTTTTTGATAAAAACGAGTTTTTGATCGAGTTTTGAAGCTACAAAG
The DNA here is from genome assembly GCF_052849685.1 of Lactuca virosa. Taxonomy (NCBI): domain Eukaryota; kingdom Viridiplantae; phylum Streptophyta; class Magnoliopsida; order Asterales; family Asteraceae; genus Lactuca; species Lactuca virosa. The sequence continues at coordinate 32,815,293 of NC_136432.1, read as the reverse complement.
TCGAAAAAACGCTGTTTTTGGTCGTAACTAGCGAGGGGGTGGCGGCGTGTACGACCAGCAGCTAGGGTTTCCGAACAGTTTTCGGCCGGAAACGATTTGCGGTCTGAGGGTTTACGGTCCGAGGTCTTGCGATTTTACGGTCCGAAGACACGTGTTCGGTCAGGCGGGTTTACGACTAAGCAGTTTACGGCTTCGGAGTTTTTGGCTTAGCAGTTTACGGCTCAGCAGCTTCGTTCTCGGCCTCGCACAACGTCCTCGGATCCTTGCACGCGCATCAGCGTCTATTAAAAAAAAGGTGAAATAATTTTGGAATTGCCAGGAATCGAACCCGGATCACCTGCCTCCTTCCCCCTCCGCCTTACCAGTTGAACCAACATGTCACAAGCTACAAACCTTCGCGATTTAATTCATAAGGCGTCCCTGTCCCGATCCTAATTTCGCATTTTGACACTTTTAACCCAAAAATCAATTTCCTTTTAATTTTAAATTCCATTTTCAACCCAAAAATTTTAGTTTTTAATTTTTGAATTTTAATTTTGACTTTTTATTTAAAATTTTAATTTTGACTTTTTATTTAAAATTTTGACTTTGACTTTCAAGTTTGACCTTTAACTTTCTCGTTTAACCTTTAAATTTTCAATTTTAGCTTTTCGGTTTGACTTTTAAGTTTGACTTTTTAAGTTTGACTTTTAAGTTTGACTTTTTAAGCTTGACTTTTAAGGTTGACTTTTGAGTTTTTAGTCAAAGGGCATATTTTTTATAAAAATGAGTTCCCATCCATTCCGGTAAATGAAGTTTCATGTACTCCATCTTGTGAAGCTACGATTAAATTTCTTCGCGGACAAATTGATTTGCTAAAAAGGGAAAATTAGGTCCTAAAATACGAAGGATATCAACTTAGGAAAGAACAGAAACCCTTAAAAGCACAATTAGAAGCCAAAACAAAAGATTTTAGAAAACTTCAAGAAGAATACATTAATAAATGTGCAAAATATAGATATGTGACAGAACAACTTGCAGAGTTAACTGCTGAACTTGACACATTAAAACATAAGTTTGAAAATGCGGATTTTAATTTCAGAAAATTTGATGTGTCGAGTGAAGTAGTTGCATCAATGATGGAAAATAGTTTGAGATTTAAAAATAATCAGTCAAAGGGTTTAGGGTATGATAAAGTGCCTCCTCCTTTTAATCACACCTATCAGTATAACCCTTTGACAAAAGAGGAAATGGACAGAGAGGCACATCTCAAATATGGCAAACCTGCTGTATTTGTGTCGGGAAGTGGTCCTAAGGTTGAGAATACTAATGTTTCTACTTCCTATGCAGATCAACCTCTAAGTTATTGCAAGCAAGCAACTGAAGAGAGTGTGTTTGATAATAAAATTATATCAAAGTCTGATGACTCAAATGTTTTCGATATATTTGATGATATCTTTGATAATTCTGCCGTGGTTGTACCATAAAGTGTTGAGCTGAACGATTCTAATGCTTCTACTTCTTGTGCAGGTAAAGTAGTAGAGGATGAGGACAAGGAGAACATAACTAATTCTAGTTCTGCAAATTCGGATGATTATCAAACAAATGACACCTTGAGCTCTGAATCTGTTGCTTCTAACTCAGTTACTTCTAATCAACCTGCTATTGAGAAATACAGGCCACCAAATCAAGTGAAACAGCTAGCCTGCTGCAAGTGTGCATGTGGGAACAACCAGTAACAAGGCAAGGATACGCCACCAGGGGCAGGAAGAAACAAATCCTACGTGAAGAAGCAGACTTGCTTTCACTGTGGAACACCTGGTCACATTGCCCGAAACTGTCCAAACCACGCATACGTTCCCTACTACGCACAAGGGTGGCAGAACGCGCCAAGAGGGAGATTTTCCAAAAGAAACCCCTCAAGGTCACGTTCAGACAATGGAAACTGGAATGCCACGAAGGGCAAGAGTTCAACTCCCAAGGCCAAGAAATCAACTCCCAAGGGCAAGAAGGGAATGCCAGCCAAGAAGACCAATCCAAGAGATGCTCCAGTGAAACAAAGACCGGCTAAATCAAAGTCATCTTAACGGCCGACATCAAGCTCAAAAGCAAGTGCCGAGGAACCTATCCGCTCGAACAAGAAATGGGTTAAACCCAACTACAAATGGGTACCAAAGGTTCAATCTCCCAAATCTTCTAATGATTCTAATATTTCTACATCTTCTGTTTGTGATAAGCAGGACATGTCATGGGAGAGAGTACCTTGCAAATATGACAAAGGTCAACCCAGTTTCAAAATGGACTGGGTTCCAAAGACCAACTAATCCCGTTCTGTGTCGGAGCAGCTATGGAGGCATATCATCAGACTTCGGTTTGTTGATAGTGGCTGCTCCAGGCACATGATAGGATGCATTTCTCAACTGTACAAAACTCAGAACATTGTTTGAGAGTATGTGTCCTTTGCGGGAAAGGAAAAAAGGAAGGGATCACTCATGGGGTCAGTGCTTAATGACATGAAGAATTTTCGGATCTGTTCTGAGATTATCCGTGCCATTCCCAGACCTTCTGGATGCAAATTCAATCGGTGACTTACGGTTTGAGTTTTCTTCTCGATACTCTTGAATTTTTCTTAAGCTGATTCGCTTCAAAGACAAATTTTTGTTTTAGGATAGTTTAAATTTGCGCATTTACTTTCGTTTCTCCTTTATGCACAAATTTAGGGGGAAAAATAAAAACAAAACAAAAATTTTAAAATTTTAAAAAAAAAATCCAAAAACATTAGAAAATCAGAAAATCCAAAAATATGTTGTTAATGGAATGTGCTTGCAGGTGATGTGTTGGGAAGTGATATGAAGTATAATGCTAAAGGGAAATTTATGATGCGGGTAATGCACTAAAGCCGAATTGTCTAGACTCTGTATTCAATGTGCTGGTAGGCACAAAGGATTCAAAAGGACTAGACTCAGTTTGAAAATTGAAAGGACTTGACTAATATGAACTTAGATAGTTTCATTTGGACTGACCATACGACGCTCGGGTAGATTGAGCAGTGAGATAAACATGGGATCCTGCGAGATACACTAAAAGTTAATTATCTAGAACTGTGGCTCAACATTTCCTTGATGTACGGGCTCTGTCCTTACTACTGGTATTGATGGGGCAACTGGGGGGTTCTAATAAAGTAGGTCTGTAGGAAATTATTTTCTTACTTTCTATCTGTCAGTCATATGTTGCTTCCTTTGCGTGATTGGAACATATCCGACCTGGAATGCAACATATGCAACTCTATCTCTATGCATTTCCATATCTATGAAATTCTTTCTATCTGTTAGCCATATGTTGTTCCCTCTGCGTGATCGGAAGATCCGACCTGGGACACAGCATATGCACTCTATTATCTCTCTAAACCCCTATCTATGTTAGTCATATGTTGTTCCCTCTGTGTGATTGGAAGACATCCGACCTGGGATACAACATATGCACTTCTATATCTGACTTCTTTCTTAATGATTCAATACTCACCTAAAGTAAGGAGTTCTTTGGAAGTTATTGATTATCGGGGTATATCGGGAAGTGGGAAACATGTTCTAGTACATCTAAAATTGAACCATTTAATAGGTTGTCTGTAGATCTTGCTGCTTAATTTAAGTGGACAACAATATCCTTAGTCGTCGTCAGCTAAATGTCCATTTAGGAATATATATCACAATGACTTGTCACTTATAATCTGTCCAAATTGTCAACATCCTTTGTGTTTAAGTGGACTGTAACGCCCGCGTTTCCAGGCTAGGCATTATTGTTGATGTAAAAGTCTAGGTTAATCCTTGTAACTCTTTTTGAAGTATTAATGATGAAATACTTGAGTATTATGTGAATTATGTGTTTATTTTCTTAATTATTATAATTTAATGAATTAAGAATAAAATAAGCGTCAAAATTAAAGTGTGAGATAAGCCCGATATCTTTGCATGAAGATGTAGTGGTTGAAACAAGGATTCCGGAGATATAAAGAATGCCAAAATCCGAGTTATAACGAAGAAGTTATGACATGTCGAAGTTTCGCGACATAACCGGCAACGCTGAATGACGTAAAAAGTGAAATTTACGTTAGAGCGATATTTAGCCTTAGTAATATAAACGAAAATCATAGAGTTCGTTAAACCGAGAGCGTGCACAAAAAGAACGCCCAAATCTGACTTCGTATGAGGAAGTTATGATTTTCCGAAGTTTCGACTTAGCAGTATGCAGCCCGAATACTCGATTTGAGATCGAGCGGTTTTTAGCCGAAACAATCTAAACGAGAATCGAAGATCTCGTTAATAGTAGCGAAACGATAAAAAGACAGGCGAAAACGGACGTCAGATGAAGAAATTATGAATTTACAACGGAGTTTTCCTATCCCGGCCTACTAAAAATAAATAATAAAAATAAAGTCAAAATTAGCCGACGGAGTCTAAACGAAAGTTGTAGAGCGTAGTCTCACCTATGCGGGGATATAAATAACGTCGAAAACGGAGTTAGTATGAGGAAGATATGACTTTTTGAAGTTTATTAAATAATTAAAATATTAAATTTAATTATAAATTCAGATATTATCCAAAGGAGGGGAGTCAGCGACCTTATCCGGGTTACGCCCAGCGTAACTAGGATTTACGCCCAACGTAAATCAAGGATCCAGCCCCCTATAAAAGGAAGTCGAGGCTGCCGAGTTTCAGTTGCTATTTTCTTTCCTTCTCTCGCGTTTTTACCTCATTTTTCGTGCAAGAATTATCCCGAAGCCCCGATATCATTCCCGAGTCCCGAAGCAAGTCCCGAAGCCCCGAAGATCCCGAGAAGTAAAATTCCCGAGCCGAAGCTCTGCCCGCGAGGAGCCCGGTTTTTGTGAAGATCTTCCAGATCTGCCGAAGAATACTACTTCTACAAGTAGTACTGCAGTCCGATCATCTTCTGATCAAGTGAGTGTGTAGTTACTTTCTTCTAACGCATAATTATGAAGTATTTTATACGAAATACGTGTTATGTGTATATTTTGTTGTTATATGTGTGAATGTATATTCACTTTCTTCTATCTCATAGATATGATTTATTCTCTATGAAATACGTGTTATGTGTATGTGTCTCATCTGTTGTTTGGAATAGGTATTGAATGAGAATGCTATACAGGTTTTAAACTATGTATAAAAATATATATTTTTATCTACTAATGTGTTAGGTAGAACATGGGTAGATAGTTGATGTGTGATAAACATATGAGAGGCCTCAATGTTATTTTTGATTCAGTCATCTAGCGGAGTTTAGATGACGACCACAGACTTTTCTAGACAGTCCTGTGGAAAGCTAGCAGGTTCGCCACCTGTAGGTGTTAATGAACTTGGGTGTTCATTCGCTGTACTCCATTCCCCTCATGGTTGCCTTATTTGACTTATATTACTGAGGAACCCCCGAAGCATGTGTTGTCGCCCCGATGAAATATTCTTAGACTAGGTCCCTTATGTTAGTTGTCTTAGGGACGTAAAGTGAGAATAACGGGAATGGGTAATTGGGTTATTGTTGGTTGGTGGAATTAAATATAATTATTTATTGTGGGTTGAAAACCCTATATGCTCACCAGGCTCCCAAGCCTGACCCACTCAGTTTTCTTTGTATTACAGGTAGTGGCGCCAGAGTACAAGTTGGATGACTTGTCAAGTTATTTTTGGATTGTAGACCTGTTGTTTTATATAACTGTTGTAAGGTCTGTATTGTAATGTTTATGCTTTTGGTCTGTTTATCGGAACATGACATCCCGAGTTTTGTTATATAATGAAAATACATTTCTTTATGAAATGCTTTGGTAAATCTTATTTTATCATATTTCGTTTTAGGAACAAATTCCGCAACTCTTTTAATCAAAGGATTACTCTGAAATCATTTTAAAAGCATAAATTAAACCGGTCTTTTCTGGCCGTGATTTTGGGGATGTCACAGTTGGTATCAGAGCATTAGTTTAAGCGAACTAGGAATTTGTAGGATTTCTAGACTTAAACTTAGAATGCTAAGTGAAGATTGTGAGATGTGTGTCTGTTATATTTTAGACACGAGCACTAGTTTATTTTAGGAAAATAGCCTAAAATGCTTTTATGTGCTAAATGTTATATGTTTGCCATATATGATATTATCTGTTCGGATCTATGGTTTGTTGCCGACCGGATCTGGAAACCTTATGTGTGTAGGATTCTAAGCGTACGTCTACGATATTAGAACTAGCATGTAAACGTTTCAGAGTGATAAGGATGATTTGAATATCTATCGTGAATGAGGATCTAATTTCACCTTATTCGGTGTATAGATCAAAAATGGTGAGAACGAGGAGTGGAGTTGGAAATGCTGATGAAAACAGGAATCAAATACCAGTGATTGAGCAAATACCTGTTGTGGCAGCAACACCTGAGCCAATGACAATGGCTGGTGTACAAATGATGATTCAAACAATGTTGGATCGTCAGATGGAGGAGACTAGGCGGTTGCTTCAACAGAATCATGAAGAACTGTCAATTCAAGTGGAAGAGCCCGAATTAAACAAAGGGCACTCGGAAGGAGGAAACTTCAGTGGATCTGTTGGTCAAGCCAACCCACCGATAGTTAGGCAGAACAACCAGGATAGAAGGAATGATGGAATGGGATCCAAGTATAAGGATTTTCTTACTTGCAAACCATCGACCTTCACTGGAAAGGAGGACCCGATCGGAGTCATGGATTGGATATCGGAAATGGAGCTAGCCTTCATGACGTGTGGCTGTAGAGGCAAGTTGCAGACCACTTTCGCAGTACGCCAGTTCAGGGGTGGAGCTGTTTGTTGGTGGAACACTTTAGGGAAGACCCTAAGCCCTAATGAGCCACTGCAACTGACATGGGCAGAGTTCTTGGTGCAGTTCAAGCGCAAGTTCTGTTCGGCCCAAAATCTGTTGGAGTTGGAGAACAAGTTTCTGACATTGACAAAGGGCAGCATGTCAGTTGATGAATACACAAATGCTTTCACAGACAAGATGGAGTTTGCTTTGCGCATCGTTCCAGATGAGCTGACAAAGGTTGACCGATACGCAAAAGGACTCCCATGGGAGTACGCGGTGCCAGTTCGTCAGGCACCTACTCTAGAGGCAGCTATTTGGGCTGCCAAGACATGATCAAGGGAAGAACCGCCGACAAGGTTGAAGTTGGCGAAAAGAGAAAATTTGAAGGAACTTCAAGTTCCAATAAGAAAAGTAAATTTTCGAAGTCAAATTCGAAGAAGTTTGGAGGAAAGGGAGGCGAAGCGAAATGGTGCGAGAAGTGCAAGAAAAAGCACTTTGGGAAATGTAGTGAGGAGGTGACTTGCTACAAGTGTGGAAAAACGGGGCATTATGCCAACGAGTGTCCGTCCAACAAGAGGATGTGCTTTGGTTGTAACGAGGAGGGGCACATTTTGAAAGACTGTCCGAAAAAGAAAGAGGCAGCAAAATCCAACATTCCCCCAAAGCCGAAAGCAAGAGCCTTCCAGATGACACTTGATGCTGCGAAAGATGAAGCTGATGTCGCTTCAGGTACCTTTCTCGTAAACGAATTACCTGCTCAAATTTTGTTTGATTCTGGAGCCAACTACTCCTTTATTTCGCATGAGTTTGGTAGAAAACTAGCTTTGCCTGTTGATAGACTAGATAATGCTTTATTAGTCGAAGTTGCTAGTGGCAAGTTTGTACCTGTTAGCCATCGCATGAAAAACATCTTAATTGACTTGAATGGGAATAAGTTTCGCGAGGAATTATTGCCTATCGAACTTAATGGTTTCGACATCGTGTTGGGAATGGATTGGCTTAGCGCCAATGATGCCGAGATTTTATGCAAGAAGAAGATAGTAAAAGTAAACCCGCCAGGGAAAGAGCCATTTATGGTGTACGGGGACAAACGCCGAGTGAATTCTGGAATCATTTCCGTAATGAAAGCCAGAAAGTGTTTGACCAAGGGATGTACATCATATTTAGCATTCGTGATCGATGCTAAGAAGGAAAAGAAGGTGATGCAGAATATTCCAGTGGTGTTTGATTATCCGGAAGTATTTCCCGAAGATCTTCCTGGATTACCACCTGATAGACAAGTGGAGTTCAGAATAGACTTGTTACCAGGAACCATGCCAATAGAAAAAGCACCGTACCGATTAGCACCAACAGAGATGAAGGAGCTGATGATGCAACTTCAGGAGTTATTGGACAAAGGTTTCATTAGACCTAGTTCATCACCCTGGGGAGCTCCGGTGTTATTCGTAAAGAAGAAAGACGGGAGCATGAGAATGTGCATTGATTACAGAGAGCTGAATAAGGCAACGATAAAGAATAGATATCCATTGCCAAGGATTGATGACCTGTTCGATCAGCTGCAAGGCTCAAGTTATTTCTCAAAGATCGATATTAGGTCAGGATATGATCAGCTGAAAGTAAGAGAACAAGATATCGAGAAGACTGCATTCAGAACTAGATATGGACACTACGAGTTCTTGGTTATGTCGTTTGGACTAACCAATGCTCCAGCAACATTCATGGATTTGATGAATTGGGTTTGTAATCCTTTCCTTGATAAATCTGTGATAGTGTTCATAGATGACATTCTGATTTACTCGAATAGCCAAGAGGAGCATGGTAGGCACTTGCGAGAAGTATTAGAAGTTTTGAAGAAGGAGAAGCTGTATGAAAAGTTCTTCAAATGTGATTTTTGGATTCGAGAAGTCCAATTCTTGGGTCACGTGGTCAACTAGGAAGGGATAATGGTTGATCCAGCAAAGATTGAAGCTGTGATGAAGTGGGAACAACCGAAAAGTCCCACGGAGATCCGAAGCTTTTTAGGATTAGCCGGATATTATGGAAGGTTTATCCAAGGCTTTTCTTCGATTGCTACTCCATTAACAGCTTTGACCCACAAAGGAGCTACTTATGCTTGGAGTGATAAGCATAAGGAAGCATTCGAGTTGCTAAAGAAGAAGCTATGTTAAGCACCGATTCTTTCTCTACCCGACGGAGTCGAAGACTTCGATGTTTATAGCGATGCATCTGGTGTTGGGTTGGGTTGTGTTTTGACCCAAAGAGAAAAGGTGATAGCATATGCATCTCGACAGTTGAAGGAGCATGAAAAGAACTACCTTACTCACGATTTGGAGTTGGCAGCGGTAGTTTTTGCTCTAAAAATATGGAGGCATTACCTCTATGGCACGAAGTGCAAACTTTTCACTGATCATAAGAGTCTCCAATATCTCTTTAATCAAAAGGAATTGAATATGAGGCAACAAAGATGGCTAGAATTACTCAAGGACTACGACTGTGAGATACTTTACCACCCCGGTAAAGCTAATGTTGTTGCTGATGCTCTCAGTCGGAAAGTCAATGTTCAAAGAAAGAGGCCAAGAGCGTTGAGAATAGAAGTTGTCTCGACAATTGTGGAGAGTATAAAGAAAGCTCAAGGGGAAGCTTCTGAAAAGAATGATCGAAAGGAAGAACGTTTGGGCAAAACGTTGGTGTTTGATACAAACGGTCATGGACTAAAGGTATTCCAAGATCGAATTTGGGTGCCTAAGTCAGGAGGAATAAGAGATCTTCTGATGGAAGAAGCTCACAAAACCATGTACTCAATTCATCCTGGCAGCACTAAAATGTATAGGGACCTAAAACCCTATTACTGGTGGCTGACGATGAAGCTTGATATTGCAAAGTACGTGGCGGAATGTGTGACGTGTGCTAGAGTTAAGGCACAACATCAGAAACCATATGGGAGTTTAGAACCTTTACCTGTACCTATGGGTAAATGGGAAGACATTGCCATGGATTTTGTCACTAAACTGCCCAGAACAAAGAACGGTCACGACATGATTTGGGTGGTCATTGATCGCTTCACTAAGAGTGCACACTTCATAGCAGCCAATGAGAAATGGTCTATGGATAAGCTTGTGAATTCTTACGTGAAGGAAATTATGAGGCTTCACGGTGTTCCGTTAACGATTGTATCGGATCGTGATAGCCGTTTCACCTCAAGGTTTTGGAAAAGTCTACAAGAGGAAATGGGTACCAAGTTGTGTTTAAGTACAGCTTACCATCCACAGACTGATGGTCAGAGCGAAAGAACAATACAAACACTTGAAGATATGCTGAGAGCATGTACCCTGGAATTCCAAGGTAACTGGGATGAACATTTACCTTTGGTAGAATTTTCCTACAATTATAGTTTCCACTCGAGCATAAATATGGCACCTTATCAAGCTTTGTACGGACAGAAGTATCGTACGCCTTCTTGTTGGCATCAGGTTGGGGAAAAGCAGTTTATGGGGCCCGAGATGGTCCATCAAACCGATGAAAAGTTGAAAATAATTAGAGAAAGAATGTTAGCAGCTCAGGATCGTCAAAAGAGCTATGCTGACAAGAAGCGAAGGCCGGTGACTTTTGAAGTTGGAGATTCGGTTTTGCTTAAAGTCTCGCCGTGGAAGGGACTTATAAGATTTGGTAAAAGGGGAAAGTTGAGTCCAAGGTTTATTGGACCGTTTAAAGTTCTTCAGAGGGTTGGGAACCGAGCTTACAAGCTCGAATTACCCGAAGAACTGAGTGGGATTCATAACACTTTTCATGTGTGTTATTTGAGGAAGTTCACGGGAGAAGTTCCCGATATAATTCCAATTTCTGAATTGAGAATTGATGAAAACAAGAGGTTAATTGAAGAACCAGAGGCAATTGTTGACCGAAAGACTAAGAAGCTTCGACGCAAGATGGTTGAATTAGTGCTTGTCCGTTGGAAACATTCGAATGGGTCAAATCTCACCTGGGAAACGGAGAGTGACATGTTGAGTCGCTATCCGCATTTGTTTATTGATGTGTGATTCTGAGGACGAAATCATCCTAAGGGGGAGAGAATTGTAACGCCCGCGTTTCCAGGCTAGGCATTATTGTTGATGTAAAAGTCTAGGTTAATCCTTGTAACTCTTTTTGAAGTATTAATGATGAAATACTTGAGTATTATGTGAATTATGTGAATTATGTGTTTATTTTCTTAATTATTATAATTTAACGAATTAAGAATAAAATAAGCGTCAAAATTAAAGTGTGAGATAAGCCCGATATCTTTGCATGAAGATGTAGTGGTTGAAACAAGGATTCCAGAGATATAAAGAATACCGAAATCCGAGTTATAACGAAGAAGTTATGACCTGTCGAAGTTTCGCGACATAACCGGCAACGCTGAATGACGTAAAAAGTGAAATTTACGTTAGAGCGATATTTAGACTTAGTAATGTAAACAAAAATCGTAGAGTTCGTTAAACCGAGAGCGTGCATAAAAAGAACGCCCAAATCTGACTTCGTATGAGGAAGTTATGATTTTCCGAAGTTTCAACTTAGCAGTATGCAGCCCGAATACTCGATTTGAGATCGAGCGGTTTTTAGCCGAAACAATCTAAACGAGAATCGAAGATCTCGTTAATAGCAGCGAAACGATAAAAAGACAGGCGAAAACGGACGTCAGATGAAGAAGTTATGAATTTATAACGGAGTTTTTCTGTCCCGGCCTACTAAAAATAAATAATAAAAATAAAATCAAAATTAGCCGACGGAGTCTAAACGAAAGTTGTAGAGCGTAGTCTCACCTACGCGGGGATATAAATAACGTCGAAAACGGAGTTCGTATGAGGAAGATATGAATTTTTGAAGTTTATTAAATAATTAAAATATTAAATTTAATTATAAATTCCGATATTATCCAAAGGAGGGGAGTCAGCGACCTTATCCGGGTTACGCCCAGCGTAACTAGGATTTACACCCAGCGTAAATCAAGGATCCAGCCCCCTATAAAAGGAAGTCGAGGCTGCCGAGTTTCAGTTGCTATTTTCTTTCCTTCTCTCGCGTTTTTACCTCGTTTTTCGTGCAAGAATTATCCCGAAGCCCCGGTATCATTCCCGAGTCCCGAAGCAAGTCCCGAAGCCCCGAAGATCCTGAGAAGTAAAATTCCTGAGCCGAAGCTCTGCCCGCGAGGAGCCCGATTTTTGTGAAGATCTTCCAGATCTGCCGAAGAATACTACTTCTACAAGTAGTACTGCAGTCCGATCATCTTCTGATCAAGTGAGTGTGTAGTTACTTTCTTCTAACGCATAATTATGAAGTATTTTATACGAAATACATGTTATGTGTATATTTTGTTGTTATATGTGTGAATGTATATTCACTTTCTTCTATCTCATAGATATGATTTATTCTCTATGAAATACGTGTTATGTGTATGTGTCTCATCTGTTGTTTGAAATATGTATTGAATGAGAATGCTATACAGGCTTTAAACTATGTATAAAAATATATATTTTTATCTACTAATATGTTGGGTAGATCATGGGTAGATAGTTGATGTGTGATAAACAGATGAGAGGCCTCAATGTTGTTTTTGATTCAGTCATCTAGCGGAGTTTAGATGACGACCACAGACTTTTCTAGACAGTCCTGTGGAACGCTAGCAGGTTCGCCACCTGTAGGTGTTAATGAACTTGGGTGTTCATTCGCTGTACTCCATCCCCCTCATGGTTGCCTTATTTGACTTATATTGCTGAGGAACCCCCGAAGCATGTGTTGTCGCCCCGATGAAATATTCTTAGACTAGGTCCCTTATGTTAGTTGTCTTAGGGACGTAAAGTGAGAATAACGAGAATGGGTAATTGGGTTATTGTTGGTTGGTGGAATTAAATATAATTATTTATTGTGGGTTGAAAACCCTATATGCTCACCAGGCTCCCAAGCCTGACCCACTCAGTTTTCTTTGTATTACAGGTAGTGGTGCCAGAGTATAAGTTGGATGACTTGTCAAGTTATTTTTGGATTATAGACATGTTGTTTTATATAACTGTTGTAAGGTCTGTATTGTAATGTTTATGCTTTTGGTCTGTTTATCGGAACATGACATCCCGAGTTTTGTTATATAATGAAAATACATTTCTTTATGAAATGCTTTGGTAAATCTTATTTTATCATATTTCGTTTTGGGAACAAATTCCGCAACTCTTTTAATCAAAGGATTACTCTGAAATCATTTTAAAAGCATAAATTAAACCGGTCTTTTCTGGCCGTGATTTTGGGGATGTCACATGGACCACAATACCGGTGATTGACTAGATCTAGACATACAGGCGTGTGCTGATAAACAATATTGGATTGCTTGAGAACTTTGATCCCAATTATTATTTTTTTGTTAAATTTGTTCATAGTTTTCTTCTAATTTAAACAATTAGGGGGAGAATTAAAAATTTTAAAAACCAAACAAAAATCAGAAAATTAAAAAAATCAAAAAATAGTGTTATTTCTGTTTTATTTCTTTTTCAGAAAATATGAAAAATCCAAAAATATTGTGTGCTAAGTTTTATTTTAGTTTTGTTTCTATTTTTAGTTTTGTGTTGTCTTAAAAAGTGAATTCAGATGTAGATAAGACTCATGGAGACTGTATCGGAGAATTTCTGAGCCAAGGCTTCATCTGTGAGCATCGAATAATTCTCATTCGAATGAGCAAGAAATGAAGACTATTCTTTCAACATTTAATTTTTCTACCCCAAAAACAAGGTGAAGTTGTAATTGAAGATTATGTGACAGATTGCATTGAAGCCTCCTCAATCAATTTGTTGCTATCTTGTACCTGCTGAAGTGATCTAGAAGTTTCTTTCTCTATTCTCTTTGAAGATTCTCAAGCTGAAAGCGAAATTTTCAAGAATCTTTTCAAGAACCCTCCTCACCCAACGTGCGTTCAATGCCAAATTCTGAAGAAAAGCCCAAGTGATCAAGATGAAGTCATTTATTGAAGATTCATCATGTTCATCTTGAAGTTGTGAAGAATTTGAAGATTAATGCTGAAGCCAAGCTCCCAATGAAGATTGACAAGAAAAGCCAGCTACTTTTTAGGGGGAGCTTGTTGGGTCAAATTGAAAAGAAAGCTATAAACCAAGGGGGAGATTGTTGGGTCAAAATTTGGTTTATACTTTACTTTTCTAGGAAAATGTATTTTTATGTGTAGGACCGTAAACAACTTGGTGTTTACGGCTATATAAGTGTTTACGGTTGTGTTTATGGCCGTGAACAGGTTTACGGCCGTAAACCCATTCACGACCCATGTCCACTATATATTGTATTAGTGGTGAGGAGTGAATGAAAAGAGAGTAAGGCTAGAGGAGCATATTGTAGAGAGAGAAAGTTAGAGAGAAGAGAGGAGCTTAAGTGTGTGTAAGTTGTGTGTGAATCTTGTATTTGGATCTTCATTCTAATCAAATCATACAAGATTCATCATCTTCTTCTTCTCCTTCTTCTTCATTAGATTTGGCATCATCCGTTTGATTGGGATTCCGCACCATCAAACGGATCTGATTGATACACAAGCAGATTTGGGGACTTACAAGTATAAATGCCCTCTCCCTTAAGCCTTACTATGAAACAATTTCCAAATTTTGCAACTTTTCAAATTTAGAACTTTGTTTCCTATAAATAGCATTGCTAACTTGCAACACCTTACATAATAATCATGCTCCCACTAGCATGATAATTATGTTCTTACCAGCATAACAATTATGCTCCCACTAGCTTTGACATGTACTCAGAAATCAGTTGGACTTCTAGAAATCAATACCTATTGACTTTCCTACCAAAGTTCAGATTTCTGATACGTGGTGCTTCGATAAGTTTCTATCTAGACTTCTCAAGCTCATACACCTTTCATTAGACAGCTTATGTGTGTGTCTAAACCTTTTCAGAATTTATAGCAATAAGTCCCGAATGCTCAAACTAATTGCCATTTCTCATAATTCGAACTATGAAAAGGGAAATCATACTCGAATTTGAGAATGCAATTATCACAACTGCTAACTCTAATCCTTTAAAATCTATTAGCGAAAGTGTTTCCTCACAATCATTTTCATGAAGTAGAGAGAAACCTCTTGCCACTTAGATTTTATGGTGTATGTGTTCCTATCCATGTGAACTTGTCATTTTGAACCACTATCATAAGACACGGTTTATGACAAATTCAAACTTATATGGACTGAATCTACTTATTCTTAATTTCTTGCCATCCAGCAACACAAGGGCCTACCAGTGCTTCCAGGGTATTTAGCAACTCACGCACACTGATCAACGTACTTTCACTGATCAAGGTGCCTTTCCTTATGCAATCATATGAGAACTCATAGGACTCACATGCATAGTCGACTTAACTGGAATAGGCACAGAAATAAGAATATGTCAACACGATATGTCGTTAACCTCAGGTCGTGTGCTAGTGATAACTAAAAGGTTTATTCTTGATTATTTCCTGAAACCTTTTTCAAGATCAACATGACTCCCACTGACCTCTTGACATATAAGATTCTCTGTCAAGGAACATTCCTTGACAAACAAATATTCAAGAGTTAGTGTGGGTTCTTATCAAGAAACACTTCATATAATTGGTCTTAGTTGGTCTTTGTTTAGTCAAAACATTACAACTACCAATTTCAAATGTGCAAGAGTTAGAAAACTTTCCTACTCCACATTTCACGAAACGTTATAAACCTACTTAGAATGTATTACTCAAAGTACAACTTGGAGTAACTAAAGTACAACTCTATAATTTGATTTTGGAACGAAGTATGACTCATCCTTTTTGATTTAAACCCTTTCAACAATTGACTCCTCTTCTTAGTTGGAACAATTTCACTAAGATCTCTTTAGAGGATTAATTATGACATGGTTCCATAATCATTAGGATGATCATAAAACACGATACAAATATATTCTCTTTTTTCTTGGAGAAACTTTTATATTTCTGCCTAATTAATTCTTCTTATTCCTTCTGCTATACTTTGAAAATTTTCAAGGTATCCAAATTATACTTAATCTTGTAAGTATAACCATATTCACTGAACCAACAGTAAATCATGACGAACAGACTTTATCGTCCTTTGTGGTGGATCTGACCAGTCCACATCAATGTGTACTAGATTCTTTAGTCTTTCACTTGACTCACATATATATGTGAACAAGGAGTTAGTCTTAATTTCCCAAAGATCAAAATTCTCATTCATCACACAATTCATATCGCATGATTCTAAGTTTCTGTCCAATTGAAACTTGGGTGATGAGAATCTTTCCTTATTTGGTAAATTATGACCCTACCACAAATGATATAACTAAGAATCAAATCCATTTTCAACATTGCTAACAAAAGAAATATAAACACCAATTTTCATAAATGCCATTGCAAGGAAACATAAATAAAACAAACAATTCATTTTATTGATTATGTGCAGAAAACTTGTCCTTAAAATGCAAGTATAAATGAAAACTATGTTACTAAATATTCCTAAGCAATCTATCATAACTCCTAAGTAGTACCTCAAAATTCTGATCATTGAACCATGCGACCGAAATCCATCTCTTCACAATCAGATTCAACTTGCTCTTCTTTTAAGCTTCCTTCTTTCTCTTTGATCCTACACAACATCAAAATGTCATCTTATCACATCATGTATTAAGAATCTATAAATAGGAACTTTATAGAGTTAGATAGTGGATATGCCTGAAGTAGAGTCATACAATTTGACTTTACCATCCTTGCGATCTTTCAGGTAGACACGGCAGCTTCGCATCCAATGCCCCTTCTTTTGGCAATAGAAACAAGTCGACTCTTTTGGAATGGTACATGGGACTATCTCATAATCAACATTTATCTTTCTACTTGGAAGAGAAAACTTTTCTGGACTTCCAATGGTGCCACTGTCAATGTCCATGGAAATTTGGGAGATTTATCCTTCAGAATCCTTTTCTTGACCAGTACTCTTTAGCATTTTTGCTTCAGCAGCAATAAGCAATTCTGTCAGATCAATGAGGGTCACGTCATGATCTGTCATATATTAGTCCTTAACAAACTGACCATATGAATCGGGAAGTGACTGAAGAACCAAGTGAACAACCAGCTCCTTTGGAAAAACGACACCTAACATTCCCAGTCTGTCAACGTGCGAGTTCATGTTTAGAACATGTGCACATACAGAGTTTCCATCTTTATGTTTGCATGCCAATAGGGCTTGAGTAACCTTGAACTTTTCAAGTTGACGAAAACGTGGGCCGGGGAGAATTACTGGATGAGGTGGAGGAAGAGAAGTATGATTTCCAGTTCCACCAATGCACGAAGAAGGGATTGATCTTTCACCTTGATCGACACATGGAAGACCATGTTCAGAAGGGATTGATCTTTCACCCTGGGACTATCAGCAGCCCTGAGGACTATCAACAGTCCTGGAGTTTTCAGTAGCTCAGAAAATACTTAAAACATCCATCAACTACTAAGACTCGGCTAGTCTAGCAGGTAGCCTACTATGACATTTGTACAATAGTGAGAGAATTCACGCGAAACCTCATTATCAAACGAACACGTCTCCACTAAGAAGAATCCCAATAACAACTGCTAGCACACTACCATGACTTTTCCAACAACTTAACTCCCTACAACGACTCGACCTAACCTGTTAGTCACTGTTTCATCAGTGACAACGCTATAGTGCCCAAGCATCCACCACTGCCATAAAATTAACAAATCAACATATGGGCCTGCACCACACAACCGACTACCATACTCACAAAAGTGAAATCCACAATGGGTCACAATACACCGTGATACCATCCATCTATTAGGATGAGAAGTTCACGGTTCCTCACGGTTCCTGCTATCTCCCAACCACAAACATGAAAACTCCTAATCAACATCCAATGGGACTAAAGACACATTGTCGTCATCCCACTAGCTGGTAGGGACCCAACCAACATCCCATTCGATGCTTTCCGAAATACAGGAGCCCAACAATTCATAAACAAGCACTCTTCCACAGTCCAACTGCCACTGACACCACGATAGACAAAACATAACCGCATATACTCAGGAAATTAAATAGTCAGACAAGCACCTACTCCAACTTGCAAACCCTACGTGACACACTCCCCAGGAGAGAACACAATGCCCCTTAGGCCAACTGTGTTTCGTCTTAAACGTGACCTTTCCCACAAGGTGACGTACTAGCAAATCGAACAAAACGATGAAACCCAACCGCTATTAGACACATTCTTCTATCAACCACAATCAAGATCCTACACCTTGAAGAATTTGAACATATCCAACTTGTGTGTAAAATATCAATAAAACATTCAATTTTCGGAACAAATTCCAAAATGAACCAAAATTACTTCTAAGATCCTGCTTGAATCACTCCCAATACCAAACCCACTAATGCGGCATGCTAAACTGAATCTTGCGCAACCACGATCATACCTTAAAACTGAATATCGTTGCTCTGATGTCCGATCTTCCAATAACTAAGACCAACCGTCATCTCAAACCACTAGAAGCAATAGTTTCACCACCAAGAAATCAAGAAGACAAGAAATCGAGAGGAAACCTTCACAGGGAACAAGATGCAAATTTTACAAAACTTGACTAAGGGTTGACTCCTTAGTTGCACCCTTAGATGACACATATTGAATCCTTCTAATAACCTCAACTGATATTGATAAACGAAACAACCAACGATTGAAAATGGGTCGGGATCTAAACCCGATGACCCCACATATATTGAATAAAACCCCCGCAAAATACTCTTATCGAACTCTAAAGCTGCCCAACACATCAATATTTGCTTATTCTTGGCCATAAATTTGAACAAAAATCTAGCTCACATGAACTGCAGATTCCTTTGACCCATCGCAACGAAACCATAAAATCGAATCGACCAATGATCCTCCAAGAAGAATACCTAGTTCTCCCCCACTTAGGGTTGGAACCATCATCGACTGCCATCTACAACACCCAAGCCTCAAACCGGCTTAATCATGAACATACATAACTTGACTCTTAGAATGCATAAAACAACACAAGATGATCCTTCAAACAAGAAAACTCTGAATCTTAGATGGAGACTTTAGAGACCCCAGCATTGACAACTAAAGTTAGCGAAAATTATCAGAGCACCATTGGATGAAGTCAACACCTTCTGCACAAAGAATCTTACATTGGAAGAGTTCATCCACCACTTCATCCCTTTCTTGAAACATCAAGACGCAGCCCTGACAAGCTCAGAATATCTATAGAACCCTCTCTTGTCCTAAAACAGGAACCACTCCATGCGCCCTCCCCCCGGATACACCTGACCTTTTAGAATATATGATACATATTACACTTGCGATATGACCTTCACCCTTGCCATCGAACCATATGAACAATTGAGTCTCGAACACCCCTTTGCTGCAACACAGAGACAATTTACCACGAATCAAACTTCACCTTTTTACACTAGATCTGATAAGGAGATCACCACCTCCTATCTTAGCCATCGACTGACCCACATCTGATCTCTCCTTCCTCGAGCACAGGAGGCAGGAAAAACACTACCCCGATACAAAAGTAACATCCCTTGCCATCGCTAGCCACTTGTAATGTCCCATTTTCACAACAAAAAAATTTCATGTTTATTAACGTAAAACTTCACAATTAAAAATCCATTTTAAGAAAACCATTTACTCCAAATTACATTTGTCAGAAATCAAGGTAATATAATAAATGCGGAATCATCAATGCTAAAAATGAGTGTGTACAATCATGCCTTCGCCATCCCACGATCACTGATAGAACCTAAAACATAAATAACTGGGTAAGTGCAAAGCTTAGTGAGTTTCCCCAAAATACCGCACACAACAGAACATATACAAGCATGCATACTCGGTCCACAGTCATCAGACCACATTACCCCGGGTATGTTGGCCTGCTTCGTCAACCCAAACGCTCTTCCCTAGCCTTAGTGCCTACGGCTTATAGCCGGCTCACACCTGGTCTCTTGGCCTACAACACACAACAGGACCACCTCAACTTCAACCGCCATAATATTTCAACATATAAACAAACAAGAGATCAGTTAGGCACATAAATACAGGAAACCACCAATAATACAACTCACTACTGCCAACTAGACCCTTCACAGCACACTGCTCCGCTACCGGCAACTCCCCATGGAATGCATAACCATAAGGAACCAGATGTGAGATAGACACCCGGATAAATTATCCTACTCTAGAGCCACAACCAAATAAGGAACATGCAAGAAAGCTTAGATCAAGAGTTCTTAGGCTATCCTATGTGGATACATACATCCCCTAGGGCATTCCACTAGACGATAACCAACCTGTTGGTACCCTAACCATCATACCTTTACTACTGCACCCTAACACACAAGGATATATATATATATATATATATATATATATATATATATATATATATATATATATAATAGCTCATTACAGCACAACAACATCCTATACACTATGACACATAACCAAATCTCCAAGGAATGCATAGCCATATGTATCCAGAGGTAAGATAGACACCAGACAGTTTATCCTACTGTAGAGCCACAACCAAACAAGGAACATGCAAGAAAGCCTATATCAAGAGTCCTTAGTCTATCCTAAATGACTATATATAACCCCTAGGGCATCCCTCTACTAAATGGTAACCAAAACTACTCGCCGACATCGGTGCCTTCGACCCACGGGTACAGTGAGGAAAAACTCACCTGAAACAAAGAACTGAGAAACACTAAGACGTGTTTCCCTTTCTGCACTGATTGCTCCTATAAACCTACTAGCACCAAAAATATGGTAGAATCTTAGTCAACAACCCAAATCCTTGAAGTTTGACCCTATGTCAAACTGGTCAAAAAGTCAAAGGTTGAGCTTGCTCAAAGTCAACTCCATGTCGTGGCCCTCCTTGGCCACATCGTGACAATGCCATGACAAGCAGTCGTGATTTTTGACTTCGCCATGCCGTGGCTACCCTTCGCCACGCCATGACCACTGGCAAAATTCCATTTCTCTTATTAAGAGCTTAATCCTTTCAGATCAAAGCACATACTTCCAGATCTACTCTTCCACACTAACTTAATGGACAAAGTTTCCAACTTTATAAATTAGGACTCCATTTCAAGGCTAGATGTAGCATTCAAAGTCCATTAAGTCATTAATGAGGCTATAACTTGAACATGAACACAAAATACACCAAACATGGTTTGTTTTCTCAATCAGCAGAAGTCCAAGGACCTAGGAAAGCCACCACACATTCTGGAGTTCTTCAAACTCCAAGAACATCCAAGAAAGGGACAAAAACCACCCTAATATGACCTAGAACTTGAATCTAGAAGAAAAGGTGTCAAGGTATGAACTTTATAACTTCAACAACACATAAAATTGAAGAGAATGTTGGATCCGAACTTGCTTCTTGTTCCCTTGCTTCCTTGTGAACTTCCTTCTTCCAAAGCTGTACCAAAACCCCAAGAACAAGGCTCAAAATTGATGAAATAGACTCTCAAGCATGAATGGAGGCTAGGGTTTCGAGATGGGGAGGTGGAGGCTAAGGAGGATGCCCTAAACCTATAGTTTAGGGGCTTAAATATGGTAAACACACTAAAAATTCGTGCGCTTGGGCTGCACCAGCTGCCACGTCGTGGCTATCTATTGCCACGTCGTAGTGAACATCCAAAACACGTGTTGAATCTTTCATGCCATGCCTCGCCATCCATACTCCACGTCATGGAACTCACTCTTTCCCACAAATCCCGTCATGACACTCAGTCATTCCCATAAATCCTCATTTCAATTCATCCAAGCTCTCATCTGACCTACATAGGAAAATGGGTGTTACAATTCTCCCCCATTTAAATTAGATTTTGTCCTCGAAATTGGTCCTTGAAGTTTCCTTTCAAACCTGACCCCTCCCATACGAGTTGAGATCACTTGAGTGTCACCACCTAAAACCATCAGCCACTAAGGTTCTAAAACCAGGCTCATGAGTGAATTCGAGCATATACTCAAGCGGTCTGAATCACATCTACTACGACATCTCTCGAACAGTCGACCACTTCCGCAGACTTTAACGAGAAACAAGTGATCTGACGAAAAATCTATTCCACACAACATCCGTAATTAGCAAGATAAGAATCCACTTCTTAGTCCATGACCTGCAAATCACGAAGTCATATCTAACCTTCAAGTAGACAGGGCCTCCCCAACGGTCACCCATGTTGACCAATGCTCGCAGACCTGGTTCGGCGAAGACCTCGCGACTCACGCCTCCCAACGAATATCTGAAGAAGGAAACTACAACCTATGAAACCATCACAAGGAAACCCAACGATCACATAACAAACTAGACCATTCTCCGACTTGTCTCTAACAACCCTTTTCTGCTATCCACAGACAACACTCGGGCTTACCCCCGATTTGCTAACTACTAACAACACTTGGGCTTACCTCCAATCCGCTAACCAATAACTGCACTCGGGCTTACCCCCGACCTGCTAACCAATAACTGCACTCCCAGCCTAAAATAACGCACAACAAACCAGCAAGTCTTAACTAACCTTACCATCATTTTGGGTCGTGTTTTAGATTTCCAAGCCCCAATCAAACAAGAACCGACAAGGAAGTCCTCCACACAACCCTCAACTCGGGATCCTAACACCCTATAGTCTAAAACACGAGGACGCCCTACAGATTATTATTAAAACTATAGTAAGACGAATCGAAAGTAAATTTAACAGCTGACGATGAACCCGATGAGAAATCAGAAGATCGAACCATTCTGCGAAAATCCTAAATTGGAGAAATCCGACTGAGAATTAAAACTTGGCATAAGGTCTTCCTGCTATGAGGTCTTAACTCTCCCCCACTTGGAATATACTAGACCCTGACAACTTCAACAATCCTTCTAAATTCCAGGCCAACTTGAACTCTACTAGTTGATCCCCACCCTTAACATCCAGATGCTCAGGAAAATCTGCACCCACGACAACATTCACAAATTCCAATACTTAAACAGAACTCCAAGGACAATAATAAATCCCTTCATAATAATAAATTACATAAAACCAGCGCTAAATACCATAATTTCATTCAAATGATCATTCAAGTTTACAACTGAACTTCCTTAACATAAACAACAAATACAAAGATATCAACAATGTAGTACCCAACAAAATCGAAGAACTGATAACTTAAACCTCGGTTTTTGGGACTTCGGCCATCCCATAACGTCCATCAGGTAACTACGAAGCTAAGGGTGCAGGATTTCGAACCTATCTGAAAATAAGAAGGGGACACGGATCTTTGATGTGGACCTCCAGGTCGCAATTGAAACAAACCCACATACTTTGCTTGAATTCCCTACCAAAAGACCCCTCCTTGACACACTTATGACATATAAAAGATCGTCACCTCCCACCATGAAACTTCCCGCACCTGCCACACTTGGAAATCCTCCCTTCAACTAGTCCCGGACTCGAGTCGGCAGACTTGAACAACTTGGCCGCCGACTGATACTGCCTCGAAGCTACCCATCCTCCTTACTCTGGATCTCTAACTTAATCTCCCTCCTCCTGGCACTTGACTACAACTCGGTTAAGGTCTGACACGGCTGAGTCGATACAAACTCTCGAATCTCCATCTTGAACATATTCAAGTATCGAGACATCTGCACCTGCTCTGAAGCGGCATACTTTAGGCATAAAAGGGCACTCTCTATAAACATCTTGGTGATCTCCGTCACCGACTCGGTCATCTGCTTGAGCAACATGTACTCCTGTTCCAGTCATTCTTGCTCCACAAGAGGATCAAACTTCACTCGTACATATCCAGAAACAGCTCCCAAGTCACCGTGGCTCACTCTGTATGCGAAAAGCCCTGGGTCCCTAACTCCCACCAATCCTTTGCACCCCAAAGAAGAAGATTTAGCGCGGATTTCACCTTTTTGTCCTCGGGACACGAACACATGTAGAAACATCTCTCCATGTCAGATATTCATCTCAGATCAATAATCGGGTCCTTTTTTCCTTTAAATTTCCGAGGCTTCGTATAACCGAACTCCCGGTACTACATTGCCTCGTCTTTACAAAATCTTGCAACGGTGACAACTGATGTGGTTGCAGCAGGAGCTGACTACATGACGACGACATAGCACAGGTCAAACTCCTCGATCAATGTGGTCTTAATCGAACCAAACAACTCCGGAATCTCCACGACCACGTCGGCAGCAATGATCCAGTGGATCTCCTTATCACTCAGACCTGCCCTCATAGTGCCATCATCAGCTGATCCTGATCCTCCGATAGCCACCATACTAAACAAATATACAACAAAAAGGTCAAACATCAAACATGGTGCTCAACACACCAGGCCTCCACCTATTAGTTTCTTATTAGTCTCGAGGTTCCTCCTGAATCTCATACGAATGCTGTGTTTTTAGTAGTACACGCCCATACTACCTTCCACACCTATCCGTAGTCGATTCAGAATTCATCCTAAGGTCCTAAGTTATTGCACTAGACCACGCCTAGGTGTACTGACACCCACCTACTACTTAAGATCCACAACTAACTTCCTAGTCACTCCTCACAAGATTGTCCCCATTCTCGCACTTCTGGTTACTTTGTGCATGCTTGTTGTACACAATACGAGGTCATATAGACTGTCGAATAGTTGACTCTAGCTTAAGTCCACAACCAAACAAGGAACAAGAAATAAGGCTAAGTCAATCATTCTAAGGCTATTTAATCCCGATAGTATACAACTATACAACATACACTTAGCAATCACACAATCAAATAACATATAACAAGCAATTCCCTATACCATAAGGCATCACAAAAATTAGGCATTATTATCCAACAGTTCCTAAAAGATCCCTTGCTTATCCACTAGCATGCTTTTCTAACAATTCACATATTAGAATGTTCAAATTCAGCACATATAACAAGTATGGGTATTTTGGGAATCACTCTCCTATTCAGGCTCTGGTTAATTGTACACACCACATCTTCGTGTAAAACCAAGGTTAGTCACAAGTTCACATTCCCGATCCCAATCCAACAATCAAACAAGAACATGACAAGAGACCAAGCCCATGTCCCTAACCAAACCCTTTTATTATAAATTTATTTTTCAAAAACGTTTTGTGAAAATTCTCGGATCCTAGTTTGAGTTTGGATACACACAAGTGTTCCTCCCAATCCATCAAACCAGGGCTCTGATACCAACTTGTAACGTCCCATTTTCACAACCAAAAATTTTCATTTTTATTAAGGTAAAACTTCATAATTATAAATCCATTTTAAGAAAACCATTTATTCCAAATTAAATTTTATCAGAAATAAGAGTAATATAATAAACGCAGAATCATCAATGTTGATAATGAATGTGTACAGCCATGCCTTCGCCATCCCACGATCATCGATAGAACCTGAAAACATAAACAACTAGGTAAGCGCAAAGCTTAGTGAGTTTCCCTAAAATACCGCACACAATAGAACATATACAAGTATACATACTGGGTCCACAGTCATTGGACTGGATTACCCCGGGTATGTTGGCCTACCGCCTCAACCCACACCTAGTCTCTTGGCCTACAACACACAACTAGACCGCCTCACCATAATATGTCGACATATAAACAAACAATGGATCAAGTAGGCACATAAATACAGGCAAACACCAATCATACAACTCACTACTGCCTACTAGACCCTTCACAACACACTACTCCTCTAATGGAAACTCTCCATGGAATGTATAACCATAAGGAACTAGAGGTGAGACAACCACCCGAACAAATGATTCTACTCTCGAGCCACAACAAAACATGAAACAAACAAGAAATCCTAGATCAAGAGTTCTCAGGCTATCCTATATGGCTACATACAACCCCTAGGGCATTCCACTAGATGATAACTAGCCTACTGGTACTCTAACTAGCATACCACTACTGCTGCATCCTAACACACAAGGATATATATATATATATATATATATATATATATATATATATATATATATATATATATTTAACAACTCACTACAACATATCAACATCCTATACACTAGGACACATAACCAAATCTCCAAGGATTGCATATCCATATGTATCGAGAGGTGAGATAGACACCCAAATAGATTATCCTACTCTAGAGCTACATCCAAACAAGGAACATGCAATAAATCCTAGATTAAGAGTCCTCATTCTATCCTACATGACTACATACATCCCCTAGGGCATCCCTATACTAAATGATAACCAAAACTATTGGGCCGACATTGGTGCCTTCGATCCACATGTACAGTGAGGAAAAACTCACCTGAAATGAAGAACCCAGAAACACTGCGACGCGCTTCCCTTTCTGTGCTGATTGCGCCCATAAACCTACTAGCACCAAAACATGGTAGAATCTTAGTCAACAACCCAAATCCTTCAAGTTTGATCCTAAGTCAAACTGGTCAAAAAGTACACGATCAAATTTGGTCAAATTCAATGCCACTTTGTGACACTCCTTGGCGATGTCGTGGGAACACAAGGTGAAATAGTCAATAAAGAAGGACATTTCCACGTCGTGACCCTCCTTGGCTAGATCGCGGCAATTCCAGGACAAGGCAATCACGATTCTTGACTTTGCCATGTTGTGTCTACCCTTCGCCACGTCGTGACCATTGGTAAAATGCCATTTCTCTTACTAAGAGTTTAATCCTTTCAGATCAAAGGTCATGCTTCCAGATATACTCTTCCACACCGACGTAATGGATAAAGTTTCTAACTTTATCCATTAGGAATTCATTTCAAGGCTAGATCTAACATTCAAAATCCATTAAGTCCTTAATGAGGCTATAACTTGATCATGGACACAAAATTCACCAAGTATGGTCCTTTTTCTCAATCAATAGAAGTCGAAGGACCTCGAAAAGCCACCACATGTTTAGGAGTTCTTTAAACTCCAAGAACATCCAGTCTATATCAGGGTTGTGTATTGAAGATCTTCAGGGTGCCTTATCCGATTGATCTGATCCTTATCCCCATGGAGGATGTATGCGTGATAGTGGGGATGGATTGGATGAGCAGGTTTGGTGCCATGATCGATTGTGAGGGCCAGCGAGTAGTAGTTCGAACCCCAAGTGGGGGAGAACCGGTTATCTATGGAGAGGGTACCAGGGTTGGTTCAGGGTTTTGTTTGGTAACCAGGGTTCGACAGTATATTCAACATGGGTGTGTGGGTTATCTTGCCTATGTGGATGATACTCGACTGAGGGAGCAGATTTCGGTTTCAGATGTACCAGCTGTTAGGGAGTTTGGTGAAGTATTTACAGAGGAGTTTCCCGGTGCGCCTCCTGAGAGGCAGTTTGAGTTCAGAATTCACCTAGTGCCAGGTGCGGCTCCGATCGCCAAGGCGCCGTACCGTTTGGCACCACCCTGGATGTAGGAGTTATACTGTCAGTTTCAGGAGATGTTAGGCAAACAATTCATCAGATTGAGCAGTTCGTCATGGGAAGCGCCGATACTATTCGTCAAGAAGAAGTATGGTTCACACCGGATGTGCATTGATTACCGGGAGTTGAACAAATTAACGATGAAGAACCGTTATCCCCTTCCATGGATTGATGTCCTCTTTGGTCAGCTGCAGGGTGCATCTTGGTTCTCCAAGTTCGATTTGAGGTCGGGGTATTATCATGTAACGTCCCGAAAATTATGAGGTAAAAATTTCATTTTTAATTCAAGGAAAACATTAATTATCTTTAAGTCAACATTCATTATCCTTTTTCTAAATATTCAAAAGTACTTTATAAGAAAACTGTTATCAGATTACATTCCCAAAATCATGATAATGCGGAAACATGGGTGCATGCGTTGCGATCAAGTCGGGCCCTTCCCTTTCGAATCAGAAGTACCTAAATTCATAACCATAAAAACACCATAAGCACAAAGCTTAGTGAGTTCCACAAATACCACATACCATACATAATAACCACACACTGGCCCCCCGCCCTTCATCGGGCCTCGCCTAGCATTGGGTCCCGCCCAACGTCGAGCCCCGCTACAGATATGCCAGTCATTTGGGCCCGCCTGGCATCGAGCCCCACCCGATATACATATAACATATAATCATAAGAACACATGCGATAATCACAAACACAATAGCATACAATACAATCATTGGGCCTCGCCCGACATCAAGCCTTCCCAGGTAAGCATACCAACACATAATCCATGCAAGAGTCACACAGACATCTAGCATCCTAACATAATAAACCATAGGCTGGAATTGGGCCTAAAAACTCTAATGGCACCAATACCAAGAAAGCCTCCAGCCTAACCATGACCCAAAATCAGAAGCCTAATGACCAAACTTTTGGATTAGTGTCTAAGCCAGTAACTATATTTGGTAAGTACTTGACCCGGTTGTGCATGGTCCTTTTGGGTTGTCTTCACCATAACAACTTGACAGGGTGATTTATGAAGAGAGAGAAGATATTATGATTTATTAATATATTATAATAATAATATATTAAAGGAATAATCATATTATTTAATTCACATTGGTCATAGATTAATTAAGAATTAATTTGGTGACTAAAAGAGATTAATTAAATAAAGGGGACTGGAACTGTCAATTGTGTGATAGTTGGTTTTGGGCTATGGATCCTTATGAATATATGGTGGACAAAATTAAGGTGTATGGACTCCTTGAATTCGTCCAGGCCTTATTCTAGAGGGATCATTGGATTGCTTAGGGCCTAAGTTATTCAATTAGGGTTTCAGGATGTAACCCTAGCAGCTCAAGTATTTAAAGACCCCAAGGGCTACAGAAATCGGCTACCAGAAACCCTAAGGAGTTCCTAAGAGCTGATTTTGTGCCTACATCCTCTCTCCAAATCATCCTCTTGCTAGTTGGTGTTTTTAAGCCATTAGAGGAGTGACAGTTGTGACTCTAAGCTCCAAGAACAAGAAGATTCAAGCAAGCAACAAGAGGTAATCATCTAGATCTGATTTGTCTCATCAAATTTGATTTATACTCACTAGATCTAGGGTTTGCAAGACTTGGATAAATTGCATGTTAAACTAGAGAAACCTAGATCTAAGCATTAGGGTTTGCATGTGCACATAGGAAAGTTCTTATGGCTCAAACCCATCAATGGTATCAGAGATTTGATTGATTTCTATTGAATTGATGCATTGTTTATTTGTTCAAGCTTTGGAAAAATCATTTTTCTGCCTCCTGACTGACAGACTCGGCGGGTCCCATTGTGGACTCGACGAGTAGGATGAACTCGACGAGTCCATAAGGGGACTCGGCGAGTCTGTGCGTCTATCAGAGTGATTTTCGGGATTTCTTGTTGTTTTGCTTGAGGATACTTACCTAAATCGTTTTTGTTCAATAAAATCCGAATTTTATCATCTTTTTGTCAGTATCCTCAACAAAACAAAATATATTTACCAATTGTTTAAATAATAATTTCCTTATTTGATAATAATTGATTATTTGAATTAATTGTTGAATTATCTTGCAAGTAATATTGACTAGGTCAAATTTAGATAATCATTAAATTAATTGTTTAATTTATATTATTTGTTATTTGATCCTTTATGTTTTGAAAAAGTTCAAAACTTGTCCTCAAGTTTTGAAATTTAAGTTTTGTGATTAAAAGTTTTAATTTGAACTATTTAAATTTCAAACATTAGAATTTTACAAGTTTTAAAATTCAACCTTATACTTATAATATTATTAGATTAATATATATATGTATAACTTAAATGTTAGTCTTACCGTTAGTAGGCCTCATTCACGAAGCCGATCTATAAGGGGGTATAAGGTTATGGCCTATAAAATGGCCGTTTAATGGGTGTCCATTCTCACCCACCGCTTCGTTGATTGGTGGAGGGTCGTTATCCGAACGGGTAGGATAGGGCAAACTTTCCTCATTTAAAAGTATAATGAATCTATATAAAGTAACTAAATGTTTTTACAAAATTCCCAATCTTAGTTACTTTAGGCAAAAGTGAATTTGATGCAATTCCATGAAATTACACTTTGTACCCTTGCTAAGACGTTAATGGAGCGTGTGTGGTTAACCAGCACATTAATTGGGTTCTAAGAAAAGGTGGCAAAGGGTGACTTATTGTTTGTCATAGTTCGATGGAGCATGTGTGGTTAACCGGCACATCGAATAGGTGACTGTAACAATAAGGGCACCATGTACATTTGCATGGTTATTCACACCCGCTTTGTGATCCTCGGCATCCCAGTCACAAACTAGAGGGGCATATCGAGATTTAAACATGCCATTGAAAAGTTCAATGAATCTCAAAAGATCTAGGAGTTTTTCAATACATTTAAAACTTAATCTCTTTTTCGTTTTTCATGGTGGAGAATTAGTGAATCGACATTCACTTGCCTTCAAATTATTTACTTGTTAGATTACGACATGCCTTTTCTAATTTGTGAATAATGTTGTTGGTTCATAGCCCTAAAATTTTCATTTGGGTGATTAATTGGGGAAATTCATTTCTAATCAACTTTGTTCTTTTTCCTTTTCAGATGTCGAACGCAAACAACAACGCTTCTGGTTCTCACTCCTCTGGTTTGTTCTCACTCATGAACTTGTGTGGGAAAGTGATCTTTGATGGGACCAATTTCAGTAATTGGATCCGCAACATTCGCATGGTCACTTGCTACGAGGACAAACAATATGTCCTCGATGAGAAGCTAAAGGAGATTGACATCGACACTGCTACCGCTGAAGAGATCGCGGCCTATGAGGCCCACGAGCGTGATGCCACGAAAGTCCATTGCATCATGCTAGAGACTATGACTGCAGAACTCCAGAAGTCCTATGAGGACAAGTACCCCTATGAGATGCATTAGGATCTGCTGGAACGCTACCACCAGAGCGATAGGCAAGAAAGGTACGAGATCATCACTTCGATGATCATTACCAAAATGGGTAATGGAGAGTCCCTTACCGCTCATCTGCAAAAGATGCAGAGATATGTCGATCGCCTGCTGAAGTTGAATGTGAACTTCAATGAAGAGCTGGCAACTGACATCATCCTTCACTCATTGCCTTCCTGCTATAGCCAGTTCTGCATGACCTACCACATGAATAAGGAAGAGGTCTCCTTGAGCAAGCTTCAGGGCTTGTTGAGGACTGCTGAGAGCAACCTCAAGGATAAATCTGTTGCATCAACTCCAACTCCTGCTGCTGCCCCTGTCTTGGCAATAGGGCAAGGGAAGGGTAAGAAGAGGAAGGCTCCCTCAAGGGGCCACCACAAGGGAATGTCCCAAGATGGCACCTCTTCTAGTGGAACCAAAGTTGGTTCTGCTAAACCCAACTCTAACCCTAAAGAGGCAGAGTGCCACCACTGCCACAAGATAGGGCATTGGAAGCGAAGCTGCCCAGAATATCTGCAGGCCATCAAGGATGGGAATATCAAGCCATCTTTTGCAGGTATTTACACAATTAAATCTAATGGTTTATCACATGCTACTTCTTGGGTTCTTGATACAGGATGTGGTTTTCACATATGTTCTGATTTGCAGGGACTAAAAAGAAATAGGGATGTGGAGCATGGAAGGATGAATCTGATCATGGGAAACAAAAGATCGTTGCCTGTGACCAAGATTGGAGTATACTCCTTAGTGCTTAGTAATGGATTAGGTTTAAATTTAAATAATTGTTGCTATTCGCCAGATATGACAAGAAACATCATTTCATTTCATGGTTTATATAGACAAGGTTTTAGGTATTCATTTGATAATGAAAAGGTTTCTATTTATGCTTATCTTAATAATGTTTTATATTTTGAAGCATTGCCTTGTAATGGAATATATGAAACTGTGATGGTTGTAGATAACTTAGGAAATGATGTGTTGCGTATGGATTCTTCCAATAGTATGGATAAGGCATGCTTGTGGCATTGTCGTCTTGGACATGTTAACAAGAAACGCATAGCCCAACTCCAAAAGGATGGAGTGTTGGAGTCATTCGACCTTAGGGACGATGACGTGTGTGAGTCTTGTTTACTTGGAAAGATGACTAAGTCACCCTTCACTGGCACTTGTGCAAGGGGTGAGGGTTTATTGGATCTCATACATACAGATGTATGTGGACCCTTTAGATCCACGACAAGGGATGCGAATCGCTTCTATGTGACTTTCACAGACGATTATAGCAGATATTGGTATATCTACTTAATCAAACACAAGTCAGAAACCTTTGAAAAGTTCAAAGAGTTTAAACAGGAAGTGGAGAATCAGTTGGGCAGGAAAATCAAGATGCTTCGATCTGTTCGAGGTTGAGAGTACCTAAGTCTTGAATTCCACGACTATCTCAAGGAATGCATAATTTTTTCGCAATTAACGCCACCTAGGACACCACAGTTGAATGGTGTGGCTGAGAGGTGTAATCAAACCTTGCTAGACATGGTTCGTTCCATGATGAGTCGTGCTTCACTACCTATCTCATTCTGGGGCTATGCCTTAGAGACTGCCGCCCATATCCTTAACTTAGTCCCTACGAAGAAGGTTGCCAAAACACCTCACGAAATGTGGACAGGGAAGGCTCCCTCGTTGGCACATATCAAGGTTTGGGGTTGTGAGGTTTTCATAAGACGAGAGACTCACGACAAGCTCGAACCTCGTAGTGAGCGATGTATTTTCATCGGCTACCCGCAGAAATCCTTTGGATATCTCTTCTACAGACCGAGTGACAATGTTGTCTTCGTCGCGAGGAGAGAGGTTTTCCGAGAGCGAGAACTCATAAGCCAAGGAGACAGTGGGAGGCAAATCGATCTTGAAGAACTTCAAGAGTCGAGCGATGAAGGAACCTCTAACACTGGCGCTCAACCTGAGGAGGAAACTCCGGTTGAACCGATTGACGAGTCCTTACCTCTCAGACGTTCCAAAAGGGTTAGTGTTCCACCCTAGTTTCATGGTTTTCATATTACTACAGAAGGGGATACGTTCATTAGTGATAGTACATTAGTGAATCTGGACGAACCTAACAGCTATAAGGAAGCCATGGCAGGCCCGGAGTCTGCGAAATGGAAAGAGGCTATGGACAACGAGATTCAGTCCGTGTATGACAACCAAGTTTAGAATTTGGTTGACAATGTACCAGGTCGTAAGACGGTCGGGTGCAAGTGGATCTTCAAGAAGAAGACAGACGTGGATGGGAATGTGCACACTTATAAGGCACGATTGGTTGCGAAGGGTTTCACTCAAACTCCTGGAGTTGATTACGACGAAACCTTCTCACCAGTTGCGAAGATAAAGTATATCAGGGTGATGCTGGCCATTGCTGCATTTCATGACTATGAAATATGGCAGATGGATGTCAAGACCGCTTTCCTTAATGGGAAGTTGGCTGAGGATGTTTATATGGCTCAGCCAGACGGTTTTGTCAATGCGAAGCATCCCAATAGAGTGTGTAAGCTTGAGAAGTCCATTTATGGACTTAAGCAAGTGTCTCGCAGGTGGAATCTTTGTTTTGATGAGAAGGTCAAAGAGTTTGGTTTTCTGCGAAGCAAAGATGAATCATGTGTATATGTCAAAGCCAGTGGGAGTATAGTAAGCTTCCTCATATTGTATGTCGATGACATACTGCTCATAGGAAACGACGTCCCGACACTGCAGGAGTTTAAGTCCTGGCTCGGGAAGTGCTTCGCTATGAAGGACCTCGAAGAGGCTTCCTATATTTTGGGAATAAGGATAGTGAGAAACAGAAGTAAGAGACTAATAGGACTTAGTCAGAATACTTACTTGGACAAGGTACTAAAATGTTTTAGTATGGAGAATTCAAAGAAAAGGGAGTTACCAATCCAAAGTAATGCCAAGTTGAGTAAGACTCAAAGTCCGAGTACTGAAGTCGATATAACAGAGATGAGCCGAGTACCTTATGCTTCCGCAGTAGGCTCAATCATGTATGCTACGACTTGTACTCACCCTGATGTGGCCTTTGCTTTGAGCATGGTCAGAAGATATCAAGGGAACCCTGGCAGAGCGCATTGGATCGCAGTCAAGAATATTCTTAAGTACCTTCAGAGGACCAAGGAATGGTTTCTAGTCTTCGGTGGGAGTGATGACTTAAAAGTGCGAGGGTACAGTGACGCCAGTTTTCAGACCGACAGGGACAACTACCGTTTGCAGTTGGGCTGGGTCTTTACCCTTAATGGAGGAGCAGTGACCTGGAAAAGTTCCAAACAGGAGACCATAGCTGATTCCACGTGCGAATCGGAGTATATCGCGGCGAGCGAAGCGTCAAAGGAGGCGATATGGTTGAAGAACTTCATTGGAGACCTTGGAGTTGTGCCAGCCATACAAGAGCCTATGGAAATTTTTTGTGATAATGAAGGAGCGGTTGCCTTGACCAAGGAACCAAGGGATCACGATAGATCTCGACATATCGACAGAAAATATCACTTTATTCGACATCGGGTGGAAGAAGGACTCCTCGTAGTGAAGAGGGTATCGTCAGAGGATAACCCACCAGATCCGCTTACGAAGGGACTGAGCAGGGTTAAGCACTTGCAGCATGCTAGGAGCATTGGGCTGATGGACGATATTAGTTTAGATTAGATAGTTTAGAAACGTGTAATAGATAAATTGTAATTAACATTCGATGATTAAATAAAGGAGTATTATTTATTAGTAATGTTACTGTCTTATGTTAATTATTTACCTATTGTTTCATTTTGCATGTTTTGACTTCCTGAATAATTGAATTATTTGATAATGATCGAATTATTCGAACAGTCCACAGTCGTTCATATGTTGGAAGTAGATATGAATGAAGACTGTCATGAATTGGTATGTAGAATGTCTAAAATGTATTAGACATAGAAACGGTTTGCTACAACGTTCATGGGTGCTTATGAACTTGATTTGAGCATTGGAATAAACCCACGCTTGCTGGAATTGCTTCATGGAATTCATCACGAGCGATCGCAAGACGGTAATATCATATGGTCTTAAAACCTAGATATATGGTTTGTTGTTTGCTAATTGGTTGTGCATTGATAATGCGTAAACGCATCAGTAACTTGATGTTATAAAACGCATTGTTGTGTATGATTTGATTAGTGGATAATAAATGCATATAAGTCGAAGTTTATCTGTTCCTTTTATCCTAAGAGGGTAAAAGCGATATCAGGCCCCCTCGATGATTTGATTTGACTTATGTGTCGGGCCCGGTCAGGACTGAATTGATGTGTTCAATTAAGTTCTATGTCAAATGAATCTGAGATCGAGAAACTAACTGATGGACAATAAGTATGACTATGTTCCATGTAATTGTCCACATGATATCTAGAACAGAGGATTATACTATCCCTTATCTAAAGGACAGGTTACTGATAAGATCAGAGTTCGACAACATCTTTGAGAGCTACGATTGCTAATCAGATTGTGCTTGCATTTGTAGTTACTAGACTTATCCAAGTGGGAGACTGTTGGATTAGTGTCTAAGCCAGTAACTATATTTGGTAAGTACTTGACCCGGTTGTGCATGGTCCTTTTGGGTTGCCTTCACCATAGCAACTTGACAGGGTGATTTATGAAGAGAGAGAAGATATTATGATTTATTAATATATTATGAGAATAATATATTAAAGGAATAATCATATTATTTAATTAATATTGGTCATAGATTAATTAAGAATTAATTTGGTGACTAAAAGAGATTAATTAAATAAAGGGGACTGGAACTGTCAATTGTGTGATAGTTGGTTTTTGGCTATGGATCCTTATGAATATAGGGTGGACAAAATTAAGGTGTATGGACTCCTTGAATTCGTCCAAGCCTTATTCTAGAGGGATCCTTGGATTTCTTAGGGCCTAAGTTATTCAATTAGGGTTTCAGGATGTAACCCTAGCAGCTCAAGTATTTAAAGACCCCAAGGGCTATAGAAATCGGCTACCAGAAACCCTAAGGAGTTCCTAAGAGCCGATTTTGTGCCTACATCCTCTCTCCAAATCATCCTCTTGCTAGTTGGTGTTTGTAAGCCATTAGAGGAGTGACAATTGTGACTCTAAGCTCCAAGAACAAGAGGATTCAAGCAAGCAACAAGAGGTAATCATCTAGATCTGATTTGTCTCATCAAATTTAATTTATACTCACTAGATCTAGGGTTTGCAAGACTTGGATAAATTGCATGTTAAACAAGAGAAACCTAGATCAAAGCATTAGGGTTTTCATGTGCACATAGGAAAGTTCTTATGGCTCAAACCCATCACCAACAAGGCCCAAACTCAAAAAGGCCGAAACTAGTTGAACTGGGGAGTACGTCCTGTGTACTCGAGACGTACGCCCCGCGTACTCAGACCTGAAGCACGAAGTACAAACGAGTAATGCATAATCCAACATTACGCTGAGTGTACCTCCACATACACCCATCGTACTCGTTAGAAGCCCAAAACCAACTTTTAAGTCCTTAATGGGTTAAGCCAAGATGTCTCAAACATAGATTTGATCCCTAAGACAGGTCTTAACAAATAAAGTTGCCAAATTTACTCTCTTACATGCCTTAATGGGAATCAACACTTAAAAATAGCTTAATAAGGGTCTTAATACTTTCATCAACCAAAATCTTCCATAAAGGTTGCATTTTTATGAATAAGGGACCTTATTGGAGCTTAGATCTAGCATCCACTACTTCTGGAGTAGATCAAAAGCTCAACTTTACTTCAAGGGACTCAAAAATGCCAAAGAAACACCATAAAAGTATATCCAAACAAAAATGATCATCAAGGTATAAGATTTTTACCTTAGAAAGCTTGCAAATGGGAAGATACTCCTGGATCTACAAGCTCAAGCCACTCCTCCAAGTGTTCCTCTTCTTCTTCTTCACCACAAACACCCACAAATCACCTTTCAAGCTTAAACAATCACCAAAGGCACTTAGGGTTCAAAATGAAGGCTGACGAGATTAGGTTTTGGTGATGAGATAAGGAGCTTAAATAGGGTCCAAGACCCTAAATTGGGGATTGCATGAAACTAGAGTATGCCATACATACTCCCATTACGCTTAACATACTCCTCAAGGGTACCACGTTGCTCTTCCCTAGTACACCCCACGTACTTTCTATGTACCCCCCGTGTACTAGGGTTAACCTTAAACGCTACCAACTTCTGAAGGCCATAACTTCTTCGTTATAAGTCCATTTTCGACGATTCCATATATCCACGGAAAGGTAACGAGAAGCTCTACACTTCTATCAAATCATCCTTGCCTTAAAACTTCCTGAACTAAAATCCAATATTCATATAAGCCCGAACTGCCATTTTATAGTTATACCCATGGGCTCCAAATCACAAACTGAACTCCCGGGTCATCTAGATTACACTACCCACACCCAAATGGATCTAATTCCCTCTTTTCCAAAGGCCCTAAGCCTTATGATGCCCGATATTTGTGTCACCACCCCATATTACGAAACAATTCGGAAAAGGGTGTTACAACTCTCCCCCACCTAAATTAGATTTCGTCCTCGAAATCACTTCTTCCCATCCTCCTAGGAGCCAACGTTCCGATAAAACCTTTTGGTGTTGAATAAAACATTAATCCCATAATTATCGATCCAACACGAAACTGCTAAAATTCCAAAATCCCATAACTTGCGTAACCTCCATACAGGTGGAACCAATCCGAAACATAATCACAAGAGTCTTTTTCTATCATCAAAACTGAAAACACCCTTTTTAACCCTGAACCTTCCAACTGATAATCTGGCATATAGATTCCTTAATCCATAACCTTCTAAGGTAAGATCTTGCATTTATATATACCATCAACTCCCAACGTGAGTCTCGACTAAAAACAAACTCAGTGCATAACTCAAAACCTGAGATCTAAGGATTTACACTTGCATTTCAGCTGAAATCTTCTGATTCATGTCATCCATTCACTAAACTAGGATATAAGAATCCCCAAACCACCAACGATACTACCAGTCTCACACCTGGTCCAGCAACTAGCTTTTCTGATAGTCCAACTGATAAGGCTACCCTAGCCTATGCACCACACTATGCCACTCCCTAGCCACATAATCATCCTACTGAAACCATAATCCAATTACTTGACCCAACTGGTCTCTACCAGGTCTCACCTGCATTGCCATAATTACATGGGCCTCGCCCACGGGTCTCACCCAGTCTATACCAATGAACGGGCTGTATCCATAGGTCTCACTCCATCGAGAGCTACACTGGCCCAACCTCGCCTCGGACCCCAATGGTCATTCTCCCTTAACAGAGAGATGCTCCCCGGCCCCACTGACCGCCTTGCCCAAAGCACGATCTAATCCTCCTTTATACTCACGACCACCCCAACGATGTTCTACCTCAATCTGGTGAATGCTACGATCCCATCGCAGACTTACAACAATTCCATACTATCTGCCAATCTAGTGAATGCTACGGCCACCCCCAGTCTTACGATACGTAACCATCCATGGTTACCGCCAATGGTCTTACCATACTTCTACCATATCAACCCCAAATCATCCTGAGTCGAACCCGTATCAAACTGAATCCCAATAAGGTGTTTGGGTCATGCTTCGAATCCCAAACCCTTCATCAAACAAGAACAGGCAGCGAGGCTCTAACACAACCCTCAACTGGGTCCATCCACATGCCTGCTATCCATCACAAGGAAGACGCCAACTAGCTGTTGGAAGTTTCCTGAACTACCAACTTACACAACTTCAATCCAAACGGCCACTTGAGTCGTCTTCCCTTCCAACCGGGACTTGGCATGGTCCATTTGGGTTGCATGGCATCAGAACGATTTGGATAGACTTTTGTGAGAAAAGGATATATATGGTTTATTAATATATTATAAGTTCTAATATATTAATATGAAATCATATTATTTAATTAGTATAGTTCAAGAATTAATTTGGAATTAATTTTGTGATCAAAAGACACTAATTAAATATATGGGGATTGATTGTGTAAATCATTCATTCTTATATATGTGGGCTTATGATCCATAGTTCTTCATGTTGGGCTAAACCCATGGAGTAACCCATAGATACTCCATGGAGGTTTTAACCCATGGAGCCTGAAGAATATTGAAAGACATGAGTTACATAGTATAACCCTAATAGCCACAATATATAAGGACCCCATGGCTCAAGATATCGACACTAGGGTTTCATATGAGAGGGCTAGCCGATTTGAGCATAAGGACTTTTCTCTCAAGTTATTCCAAGTTGTTGTTGGTGTTGTGTGAACCATTTGAGGTGTCACACTTGAGGCACTCGGCTCTTAAGCTCCATGGAATCAAGCTACAAGAATAAAGGTATGTTACTCTAACTATTATCTTATTTGGTATATGAAAATTCATGCTAGTTATATGCTTAATGCCTTGGAAACCATTTGCATGTATAATTAGTGAAAACATAGATCCAAGGTATTTAGGGTTGTATGTTCTCCATAGGATGTTGTAGTATACCATAACCCTTTAGTGGTATCAGAGCCAGATTTGTTTTCAATTATACTTGATGCAAATGGCTGAAAATCGAAGTGTTTTGCTGTCTGGATAAGGGACTCGACGAGTCCATTAAGGGACTCGACGAGTCCATGTACAAACTCATCCAACTCGTCGAGTTTGTTCTTGCACTCGGCGAGTTGGACCCCTTGACAGCATATCTTCGAGTTTTTTGGTTGGAATTAGACTAGGAACATTACCCTAAGCTGTTTTTGAACTTATAAACCTGTTTTTGATGTGGTAATGTTCATGCTAATCCAATTTAAAAGATAATTGTCAATGGATTCATGTCTTGTATTAGTTTAATGGTTAGACAAATTACATGAAAATTGTTTGATTTGAATTATCTTGTTCTTATGAGTTAGCTTAGATTAATAGAAAAGTTATGTGATAATGTGTTTTCAATCCAAATTGATCTAAAATTTGTTCATAAAATGTGTTTTTGTAACTTGTCCTCAAGTTATATGAAAAGTCACATTTATGATTTTTTTAAAACTCATAAGATTTCCATAAGTTATTAAAATGAAGAGTCTCATTTTTTAAATGTTTTAAAGTCTTCCATAACTTGTCCTGAAGTTATGGAACATGAAGAGTTTTCATTAAAACTACTTTAAACTCATAAATTATGGAATTGTAAAGTTTTTTGAAATGTTCAAAACTT
The DNA here is from genome assembly GCF_052849685.1 of Lactuca virosa. Classification (NCBI taxonomy): domain Eukaryota; kingdom Viridiplantae; phylum Streptophyta; class Magnoliopsida; order Asterales; family Asteraceae; genus Lactuca; species Lactuca virosa. Next base: position 32,775,266 of record NC_136432.1, on the reverse strand, counting down.
GCCCTCAAGTTTTGGAATTTGTAAAGTTTCCCCATGAATACTTTAATTCCAAGTTAAACCCTTAGAATTTTAAAAGTTAAAATTCAACTCTTATACTATTATAATATTAATAGTTAATAGTTATATATATGTATAAGAACAAAGTCAGTCTTACCGTTAGTAGGCCTCATTCACGAAGCCGGTCTATAAGGGGGTATAAGGTTACTGCCTATAAAATGGCAGTTTAATGGATGTCCACTCTCACCAACCGCTTCCTTGATTGGTGGAGGGTTGTTAGCCGAACGGGTAGGACATGACCATAATTCTCCCTTCATTAAAATTATAATGATAAATACTAAGTAACTAAATACTTATAAATTCCCAATCTTAGTTACTTAGGAAAATGTGAATTTGGTGCTAACCCATGAAATTACACTTTGCACCTTGCTTAAGTCGTTAGTGGAGCGTGTGTGGTTAACCGGCACACTAACTTGGACTTAACTCGGTTGGCAAAGGGTGGCACAAGGTTTATCATAGATCGGTGGAGTGCGTGTGGTTAACCGGCACATCGATTAGGTGATAAAAATTAAGAGTACCAAGTATATTTGCATAGTTATTCACACCTTGTTTTGTGATCCTCGGCATCCCAGTCACAAAACTTGAGCGGGCACAATCGAGATTGAAACATGCCATTGAAAAGTTCAATGAATCTCAAAAGATCTAGGAGTTTCAAACCAATTAAAACCTAATTCCTATTTCGTTTTTCATGGTAGAAATTAGTGAATCGTCATTCGCCTACCTTCAAATATTTTGTAGCTTGGATTACGGCATCCCTCTTCCAAGTTATAAAAGTATTGTGTTGGGTCCTAGCCTTAATATTTCATATTGGGTGTTATATTAAGGACTTAAATCAACTAACTTGAATATCTCCCATTGTAGATGTCTGGTTCAGACAACTATGATCTTCCCAAATCCCTAGGAACAAGCTTTCCTAATGAAGATGATGTCTCGTGGTTGGTTCATGGAAATCATACTTCTCTTCCTTCACCTCCTCCAATTATTCTCCCTAACCCACAAGTTCTTGAAAAGTTCAAGGTCACTCAAGCCCTATTGGCAAGCAAAGTCTATGTGTGCTCACATCTTGGAGATAAAGTCACATATTGACAAGCTGGGAGAGTTGGGTGTCAAGGTCTTGAGGAAGTTGGTTGTTGACTAGGTTCTTCAATCACTTTCTAAGTCACATAGTGAGTTCCTTTAGGACTACTACATGACAGACCATGACATGACCCTTAATGATCTTACCTATTTGGTTTATGCTGCTAAATCAATAATGATTTGGAGCACGGGTAAAGCAAATTTGATTGGAATATCGACTTCCCAAACTTCCATGGACATTGACAATGGTAACATTGGAAATCCAGAAAAACTTTCTCTTCCCAATGGAAAGGGATCAGCCATAGTCAACTCGGTTGACCAAATGGTAAAGAGAAAGGCTAAGTCTGAGATCGTCCCATGTACCATTACCAAAGAGTCCATATGATTATATTTCCAAAGGAAGGGGCATTGGTTGCGAAGCTGCCCTATTTACCTGAAAGATCATAAGGATGGTCAAGTCAAAAAGTTTGACTCTGCTTCAGGTAATTCCACTATCTAACTCTATTAAGTTCCTATTTAGAGATTCTTATTACATGATGTGACTAGGTCACATTTTGATGTTTTGTAGAATCAAAGAGATGAAGCTTAAAAGAAGAGTAAGCTGATAATGATCGCGAGAAGATGGATTTCAATCGCATGATTTAAAGATCGGATTTTTGAGCTACTGCTTAGGAGTTATGATAGATTGCTAGGAAATATGTAATATCATAGTTTTCATTTAAAGTTGCATTGTAAGGAAAAAGTTTTTTCCGCATCTTATAAATAAATAAAATTTTGTCTCCTTACAATGGCATTTGTGAAAAATTGTTTTTTATATGATTCCATTGATAGCAATATTGGAAAATGGATTTGATTCTTTCGTTTGTGGTAATGTCATAATTTACCAAATAAGGAAAGATTCTCATCACCCAAATTTCAGTTGGATAGAAACTTGGAATCATGCAACTTGTGTTGTATGATGAATGAGAATTTTCATCTTTGGGAAATTATGACTAATTCCTTGATCACATATATATGTGAGTCAAGAGAAGGATTAGGGGATTGGGTACACTTGAGTGTGCACTGGTCAGGTCCACCACAGAGAACGATAAGACTATTGGTCATGATTTTCTAAAGTTTAGTAAATATGGTTATACTCAAAAGTTTAAGTGTAATTCTGAAACATTGGAAAAGTTTCAATGTATGGCAGAACGAATGAGAAGAATCAAATTAGGCAGAAAGATAAAAGTTTCTCGAATCTGAAAAGATGGGAGAGTACTTTAGTATCATGTTTTATCATCATCTTAATGATTATGAAACCATGTCACAATTCATCCTCTAAGGACATCTTAGTGCATTCTTATGGCTAATAAGAGGAGTCATGAATTGTGGAAGTGGTTAAATCAAGAAGATGAGTCATAATTCATTCCAAAACAATTCTTAGAGTCATACTCCAAGATTGTAACTTGAGTAACATATCTTAAATAAGGTTTATAACACTTGTCAAATGTAAGAGTAAAATGTTTTCTACTCTTTTACATTTGAAATTGGTAAGTTTTGATGTTTTGGATAAAACAAAGACCAACTAAGGCCAGTTGTGTGAAGTGTTTGTCTTGATAAGAATCCGCACTAACTCTTGAATATTTGCTTTGTCAAGGAATGGTTCTTGACAAGAGAATCTTATATGTCAAGAGGTCAGTGGGAGTCTTAAAGATCTTGAAAAAGTTTCAAGAACTAATGAAGAATAAAACATGTAGCTTATCACTAGCGCACGACTTGAGGTTTGTAACCTATCGTGATGACATACTCTTATTTGTGTGCCCATTCCAGTTAAAGTTGACTATACATCTGAGTTCTACAAGTTCTCATTGTTGGGACAACTACATGCAAGCAATGACAGGCCCTTGTGCTGCCAGATGGCAAGAAGTTAAGATTGCACAAGTTCGGTCCATATGAGTTTGGATTTGTCACTAACCTCCCCTTGTGGTTATGACAAATTCGCATGGATAGGAACACATACACCATAAAATCTAAGTGTCATAAGGTTTCTCTGCGATTCATGAAAATGATGGTGAGGAAACGCTTTCACTAAGTAGTTTTTAAATAGATAGCAATTGTGATATTTGCATTCTCAAAGTCGTTAGTGGAGCGTGTGTGGTTAACCGGCACATTAACATGGACTTGTGAGAAATGGCAAAGGTCTAAACAATTCAGACTATGATTACGACATCCCTTTTCATAGTTCTGGAAATTGTTTAGACACACATGTGAGCTATCTAAGGAAAGGTGTATGATTCTGATAAAGTTTTATCAAAGCATCTCATATCAGAAATCTGAACTTTGGTAAGAAAGTCATTAAAGTTTTGATTTCTAGAAGTCCAGCTGATTTCTGAGTACATGTCAAAGCTAGTGGAGCATAAGTGTTATGCTAATAATCATCATGTTAGTGGGAGCATGATAATTATGATAAGTGTTGCAATATTGGCAATGTTAATTATAGAAAACAAAAGTTTCAATTGGGAAAAGTTGTTTTGCTATAATTAAGGGAGAGGAAATTATACTTCATTTCAAATCTAAAAGCTTAGATCATGAGATTTTAATCAAATTTAGTCAAGTATATATATATATGTATATATATATATATATATATATATATATATATATATATATATATATATGAATGCTATGTTGGAATGGTTCAACATAAGGAAATTCTATATATGGGAACATTATTTGTGTTCTAAAATTCGATTATGATTACGGCATCCCTTTTTGTCACACCCACAAAACGAAACGGCGGAAACATTCGGGGGCGGAGGACATCATGTACAGTATCACAACAAATGAATAATAGTAATCAAAGCAACAACAACCATTGTATTAATAGTATAATGTTTACATTATATTTGAATCATACATGATTGACTCCAAAAGTAAATAACAAGTAAAGACTCGAACTACAATGCTCCATCTTCTTGAATCCGGGCGTGTACCTGTCTACTAATGTCCTGAGAATACAAGTAGGTTTTGAAAGAGTATCAACATAAAGCTGGTGAGTTCATAAGCGTTTTGCTTTGGAAAACTGTTCTTTGTTCTTTCGAAAAGTGCATTATGTTTCTCCACAAAACCTTATATTTTCTAATGTAATGAATGTATAAACCTTAAGTAAAAATGATTTTTACAAGTTCCTCCAACGAGTACTTAGTGTATACAAATCATATACAATCCAGATCGAACAAACAATCGATTGTGTGGTTCTGCCCCAAGCCCACAACCAAACAAGGAACAGGAAATGGGGCGGAGGCCACACATTCCACTGGTTGTCAGATCCTCATGTACATAATCTTGAAGTATTCACTAGATACTTACAATGTTAACTATATTGATCCTTTGATATCTTGTTGAAAGTGTTTCTCAAGAAAATCCATTATTTTCTTATTGAATGCAAGATTAACCAATTCTTTTTTGTATAACTCCTTAGCACATACTAGCTATGTATAAACCAATATCGAGCAGACAATTGATTGTGTAGATCCGCCCTAAGTCCACAACCAAACAAGGAACAAGAAATGAGGCGGAAACCACACATTCCATGGTCTATCGGGCATTCTTCATACATAGCCTGGATGCATAAACTAAGAAATTACAGAATTAACAATGAATGTTCATGGCTGAAATGATAAACCGATTATTTATAGAATGCTGATGTTTACCCTGGAAAATCCCATATTTTCCCTAAATGTAAGTTATTGAATTATCCGTTCTAAATCAAAGAGTACAAGTATCTACCATACTTATATTGTTAAAGCATTGTTCTTTTTGAAAACCCTGACTACCTCCAGTAATGTATATTAGTCTTATTACATAAATCAAACTGGTTGAAAACGTAGTATCCTATATCCTGAAAGTGTTGTGAATACCCTCCTGTGATCACTTAGCACATACGAGTTATAGAAAACTAGATCGAACAAATAGTCGATTGGGTGATTTTGCCCTAAGCCCACAACCAAACAAGGAACAGGAAATGAGGCGGAAATCACACATCCCACTGCAAGTCGGATGCTAATTTCATATTACCCTGATGTACATACTAAGTCATCACATAGTTACTAACCCTGTTGACTGATTGATAACTACATTATTACGTGGACGAGTTGTTGTTTCACCTGCGGATTCTTATAACCATACTATGGACGATCAACATTACGACGTACTCGGAGGTACGTCGATAAAAATGACATTTGTCACCCTAGGTTGACTGTAGCTAATAGTCAGGGTGTGGGATTGTCACTCCCGTATAGATATATACACAAACTCACGCTCTCCCTCCAGGAGACTCTGGTTACAAGGCGTCTGACACTTTAGTTCTCTCAACGAATCCACGAATAATAGTATGAAATCCCTTTTTGTTATTAACATGAATCTTTATAAAATAATATCTTTTATTTCATAATTCATAAGTTTGTTTCCTTAGTTTTGAAAACTGCTTTTCCAAGGTTTGTATCCTAACACGTTTTCTAAAACTGATTTCTATATTCGATGTATACTAATGATGGAAATATATTAAACAAAATAATATTTTGAAAACAAGATTACTTGTGTTTTTACTTGTATTCCCCCCCTGAAAACATTAAAAACTCAGAAAATATAGGGGTATGAACTCACCTTATGTGTTTGATTCGATTGAAGGTTCGCGTAATTAGTGTTTTGGACACAAACGAGTCCTAAATGACATATAATGGCATATATAGACATGTAATTAGTGTTTTGGACAACTAACATGCAAGGAAACACCCTTAGGGACTAGGAAACACTTGCTAGGAAGTGTTACAATCACATGTGATTGACTCAAAGGGGTTTACGGCCATACAAGAGAGTGTACGACCAAGGGTTCACGGCTAATGTGTGTGTACGGCCCATGAGTGTACGGCCAATAAGTGTACGGCCATACACCCATGGAAGGAACATGAAAAATGGGTGATTTGATCCATGGGGAAACTAGTGGGTCTAATGTTCAACAAGAAGGTGGGCAACACACTCGATTTGGACCCTTTTTGGGTGTGTACGGCCAACCTATGAAGGGTTTACGGCCGCACACCCTTCAAGATGACGAAATATGAATAATCGGGGCTTGGATCTAGTGGTCTTTCATATATAACAAGTTTAAGGTTGAAATACTTACGTTTTTTGAGCCTTTGGCGTGTTTACGGCCGATGATAGTTGAGAGGGAATATGAGTGATCTTGGTTGGGAGGAGGGAAAAATGAGGAGAAAATGAGTACTACATATATATATATATATATATATATATATATATATATATATATATATATATATATATATATATATATATATATATATATATATATATATATATATATATAGAGGGTGGTGTACGGCCGTACACACCTTGGGAATGGTTTCCGGAACGATTCAAACTCTCCAGCCTCGAGTAAACACTAAGGTTAGAAGCTCTTGAGGTGAAAGTGAAGGAATATGATACATATGGGGTGAGTTCACGGCCATCTTGAGTGTACGGCCTTACACCCATGTGTGCAGCCGTACAGTCCTCTTGAAGGCGTGTTTGGCTTGATTGCAACTTGATGAACTTAAAATAACTCATCCCCAGACCCAATACTTGAATGTACTAGGCTTAGAACACTCAAACAGACCCTAAACAATGCTAAAAGATAGCAGAAACGAGTCTGACTTTCTATGATTGAGGTAAATTAGAGACAGAGATTTCCGGGTTGTCACATCATCCCCCCGTTAGAGGGAATTTCGTCCCGAAATTCAAGCAGAGAATACAAATCATAGGATCAGAAAAAGATGAGGATGTTTCTGCTTCACCTGATCTTCGCACTCCCAAGTGACTTTAGGTCCTTGCTTGGCATTTCAGCGGACCTTCACTATCGTATTTGTTATTCTGGTCTGTGAATGGTGTGTAGGTTTGACTTGCCTGACCACGTTCATCCAACTGGTAGGATGTCCTTTCGTAGTTCTGAGCAGCCTTTGTCCTGATGTTCATGGTAGGACTCATACTTGGTTCATCTATCATCGATAGGCTAACCATATATGTCCCTAGCCTCTGTGCTTGAACTTGACTTGCTGCGCGAATGGTATTTCCAAAATGGTCTGCTGAGGGTGCTTAAGGAAGGTTACGGGTGGATACCATACTCCTTGCATGAGTATTTTCGGGGGTTTGAAGCGAGAGATAATTTCGAAGTTCGCATCTAGTTTGTCGTTATGAGTGACGAGAGTTTTGTTATTCGGTCGGTTTAAGGCAAAGGGTATCCTCGGTGACACGTGGGTTTGGTATAACGCAGAATCAGTCGGACTAAGCGGGCTGTCGTCGTCGAATTACGTGTTAAGTTAGTTCGGAAAGTGTGCTTTGTTAGAACATCGGTGCATCTGGGTGTATGTTTCTGGTGCTTTCTGTTTTGATCCTGATATTACTACTACGATAGTTTTGCATTGCCTTACGTTTGTATTAACTGAAAGATTGTTCTAGTGAATGATACTTGATATTATGGCCCCTACCCAGTCCCTCTATAATCGCTTGGTGTCTACAAGTCATATATAATTAAGGCTGATAAGATAGTCGACTGAGTGACTCTGCCCTAAATCCACAACCAGACAAGGAACAGGAAAGAAGGTAGAATCACGCACTCTAAGTCTATTGGTCCTTAATTATATATGGCCCTAATGTTTACACCAAGTCATTATAGCTTACCAGAAAGAGTATTTAGTTTCTACTTAAACTATGTGCTTGTTTAGACGAGTAAGAAATTATTATGGTTAGGATTTAGTTGGGAAACGTACCGCTGTTCTCAGGGGGTTCCGGGGTAGACTCTCCTACAGTGATCATTAGCACTCTTCCTTCTTCACCAAGGTTTCTAGCCAATGGACAATCTCTCGTGTAGTGTCCCGTTTCACCACATTCGTACCATGTCTGGCTTATTTCCTCAAATGGGATCTGAGAGATTTGTCGTGCCGGTGCCCTACAGAAGCGGATGGTGTGTCCTCTTCGGAGGCAGTTCTTGCAATACAACTTCTGACACCTTCCGGTATGATGGAAGTTACACTTATTACATTTAGGAAGGGTTCCGACATAACGATTGTCGGGTGCTGTTGTGGCTGGGGTCATGGCAGTATAGGTTGCACCCGTCTGTTGTCCCTCGGAGGGATCTTGTGTTGATTGTCTCTTCTTTCTGCCCTCGGGCCTTTGATTATCATCACCTCCTTTGGTTGACCCATGAACGGGGTCCATTATGCCTTGGCGGATCCCATAGTCCACCAAAGTTCGAGCCAGGTGTTTGGCACTGTCAAACGTAAGAGGTTTCGTTGCTAATACGTTTCCTTGGATTAGAGAAGGCAGACCCCAAATGTATCTCTCTACCTTCTTGCTCTCTGGGGTAACCATCCTCGGGCATAGTGCAGCTAAGTCGCTGAACCTATCGTTGTATGATACAATGTCTGAGCCTACCATGTTAAGAATCCACAGCTCATGCTCTAGTTTCTGTACTTCGCACCTCGGGCAGTATTCTTCCAGCATCATTTCCTTTAGATTTTCCCAGCCCATTGTGTTTCCTATAGGAAGAGTCAATGACTTGACATGGCTGTTCTATAATGTAAGGGCTCTGTCAGAGAAGGTGTAGGCAGCAAACTTCACTTTGCTTCCTTCGGGGCACGCGCATAACTCAAAAATCGATTCTGTCTTCTCGAACCATCGCACTAGGGCGATGACTCCCCCATTTCCATCGAAGGATTTGGGTCCACAAATGATGAAGTCCTTGTATGAGTAATCCCTTGTGCGTCCGTGGCTAAAGCTGTTGGTACCACTACCCGATCCACTGGTACCACTTGCATTGATTTGAGTCATGACAGCTGTCACTGCGGCTGTTATTGCCGCCTGAAAGTCAACCGGGTCATACTGAGGAGGTGGTGGCGGTGGTGCGTTGTTTTTGTTTTTGTTTGACTTCTTCGGTGGCATATTGCTGCCAAAAGGTTTAAAAGACGAAACGAGGGTAAATCCTTCGATGTTACGAATCGAGTGTATTCTGAATCGAAGTTATCTTAGTTCTGAGTGTTTCATGTTCTGACGTTTGAAGTAATTCATAACAGAGGTCTACGCAACATAGACTTATGAATTTGATAGTGACTACCCTCTTAATGAAGTTATGGAATTTGGTTTACTGTTACTTAGCTGATATGATAAAGGCAATAAGCCTGACACATAGTGTGAGCAGTGTAATCACTAACTCACTTGATCATATTAGTTAGTTAATTATTAGTATGACGTATATGGTGCTCTACCACCTTGCACGCCTCGGGAGGAGTTTTTGTTCTAGTTATGATGGTCCTGAATTCGGCCGTGAGGGTTTGTTGTCTCTAAACTTTCCTATAGTTTTTCCTATTCACGGTAGCTCATGCTTCGGGTCCTACCTCAGATCTCTATCACCTCCCGATGGGAGATTTGCCTCCTCGTATGATTCCTTCTCGGAATCTACTTTACGAACCCTCTATTATTCCTCATGGACTTCTCTGTTGGCGGTTGGAGTGGCTATCTATATCTAGGTTGTTCGCGCGAGAATGGGGATGTCTAAAGAATCCTACGAGATTAAGTAAGACATTGCTTCTGTAGTTATTGATGACCCATACTGGGTCCTCATAGTCAAGCAGTGCATGCAAGCTGTATATAACCAAGATCAAATAGACCTTCGAATAGGTGATCCTACTCCGAAACCACAGCTAAACAAGGAACAGGTAGTAGAGCGTAGATCACCAATTCCGAGTCTATAAGATCCCAATTATATATAACCCTGGAAGCATGCACTTCGCAACTATAGACCTTCCAGTAAAGGTCTTTTAGTTCTCATATATGTTTGTTATGGTGCCTAAAATACTCCTATAGTATTTTATCTTTATGTTTTGTTCTAAGGATACTTTGTATATAGAGTTCGGTAAGTTTTAGACTCGTTGCAACACCACCATCACTCCCAAACACATGTTGGTCATGTCTCAAATAAATATAGTTGATCAGGTTATATTTGTTCCAGATATGATTACATAACTGCTTAGGTTTGACTGTAGTTCCCAACATCTAAATACTTTTGTTTTTTTTTTGTTTTTACTCGTTCTTATTGTGATACTTGTTCTTAGTATGTATGCTTATTAGTATACTTATCATAAATTACTTATATTTTAAAAGTATACTTTTAGTCAGAGCACTCCGGCCCCATTTTATTTATAGTTGTATATCATTTACTAGTTGATATACTATGTTCACTATAAACAATGTTCTGATACCAATCTGTCACACCCCCAAACCGAAACGGCGGAAACGTTCGGGGCGGAGGACGTCATGTACAGTATCACAACAAATGAATAATAGTAATCAAAGCAACAACAACCATTGTATTAATAGTATAATGCTTACATTATATTTGAATAATACATGATTGACTCCAAAAGTAAATAACAAGTAAAGACTCAAACTACAATGCTGCATCTTCTTGAATCCGGGCGTGTACCTGTCTACTAATGTCCTGAGAATACAAGTAGGTTTTGAAAGAGTATCAGCATAAAGCTGGTGAGTTCATAAGCGTTTTGCTTTGGAAAACAGTTCCTTCTTCTTTCGAAAAGTGCATTACGTTTCTCCATAAAACCTTATATTTTACAATGTAACGAATGTATAAACCTTAAGTAAAAATGATTTTTACAAGTTCCTCCTGCGAGTACTTAGTGTATACAAATCATATACAATCCAGATCGAACAAACAATTGATTGTGTGGTTCTGCCCAAGCCCACAACCAAACTAGGAACAGGAAATAGGGCGGAGGCCACACATTCCACTGGTTGTCGGATCCTCATGTACATAATCCTGAAGTATTCACTAGATACATACAATGTTAACTATACTGATCCTTTGATATCTTGTTGAAAGTGTTTCTCAAGAAAATCCATTATTTTTTTATTGAATGCATGATTAACCAATTCTTTTTTTTATAACTACTTAGCTCATACTAGCTATGTATAAACCAATATCGAACAGACGATTGATTGTCTAGATCCGCCCTAAGTCCACAACCAAACAAGGAACAAGAAATGAGGCGGAAATCACACATTCCATGGTCTATCGGATATTCTTCATACATAGCCTGGATGCATAAACTAAGAAATTACAGAATTAACAATGAATGTTCATGAATGAAATGATAAATCGATTATTTATAGAATGCTGATGTTTACCCTGGAAAATGGCATATTTTCCCTAAATGCAAGTTATTGAATTATCCATTCTAAATCGAAGAGTACAAGTATCTACCATACTTATATTGTTAAAGCATTGTTCTTTTTGAAAACCCTGGCTACCTCCAGTAATGTATATTAGTCTTATTACATAAATAAAACTGGTTGAAAACAAAGTATCCTATATCCTGAAAGTGTTGTTAATACCCTCCTGTGATCACTTAGCACATACGAGTTATAGAAATCTAGATCGAACAAATAATCGATTGGGTGATTCTGCCCTATGCCCACAACCAAACAAGGAACAGGAAATGAGGCGGAAATCACACATCCCACTGCAAGTCGGAAATTAATTTCATATTACCCAGATGTACATACTAAGTCATCACATAGTTACTAACCCTGTTGACTGATTGATAAGTACATTATTACGTGGACGAGTCGTTGTTTCACTTGCGGATTCTTATAACCATACTATGGACGATCAACATTACGACGTACTCGGACGTACGTCGATAAAAATAACATTTGTCACCCTAGGTTGACTGTAGCTAATAGTCAGGGTGCGGGATTGTCACTCCCTTATAGATCTATACACAAACTCACGCTCTCCCTCCAGGAGACTCTGGTTACAAGGCATCTCACAATGTAGTTCTCTCAACGAATCCACGAATAATACTATGAAAACCCTTTTTGTTATTAACATGAATCCTTATAAAATAATATCTTTTATTTCATAATTCATAAGTTTGTTTCCTTAGTTTTGAAAACTGCTTTTCCAAGGTTTGTATCCTAACACGTTTTCTAAAACTGATTTCTATATTCGATGTATACTAATGATGGAAATATATTAAACAAAATAATATTTTTGAACACATACTTGTGTTTTTACTTGTATTCCCCCCTGAAAACATTAAAAACTCGGAAAATATAGGGGTATGAACTCACCTTATGTGTTTGATTCGATTGAAGATTCGCGTAAGGATGAGAAGTTCCACGAATGAATTCCCGAGACACAAACGAGTCCTAAATGACATATAATGGCATATATAGGCATGTAATTAGTGTTTTGGACAACTAACATGCAAGGAAACACCCTTAGGGACTAGGAAACACTTGCTAGGAAGTGTTACAATCACATGTGATTGACTCAAAGGGGTTTACGGCCATACAAGAGAGTGTACGACCAAGGGTTCACGGCTAATGTATGTGTACGGCCGTACACCCATGGAAGGAACATGAAAAATGGGTGATTTGATCCATGGGGAAACTAGTGGGTCTAATGTTCAACAAGAAGGTGGGCAACACACTCGATTTGGACCCTTTTTGGGTGTGTACGGCCAACCTATGAAGGGTTTACGGCCGTACACCCTTCAAGATGACGAAATATGAATAATCGGGGCTTGGATCTAGTGGTCTTTCATGTATAACAAGTTTAAGGTTGAAATACTTACGTTTTTGGAGCCTTTGGGGTGTTCACGGCCGATGATAGTTGAGAGGGAATAAGAGTGATCTCGGTTGGGAGGAGGGAAAAATGAGGAGAACATGAGTACTACATAAATATATATAGAGGGTGGTGTACGGCCGTAAACCCTATGTATGGCCGTACACACCTTAGGAATGGTTTCCGAAATGATTCAAACTCTCCAGCCTCGAGTAAACACTAAGGTTAGAAGCTCTTGAGGTGAAAGTGAAGGAATATGATACATATGGGGTGAGTTCACGGCCATCTTGAGTGTACGGCCGTACACCCATGTGTGCGGTCGTACACTCCTCTTGAAGGAGTGTTTGGCTTGATTGCAACTCGATGAACTTAAAATAACTCATCCCCAGACCCAATCCTTGAATGTACTAGGCTTAGAACACTCAAACAGACCCTAAACAATGCTAAAATATAGCAGAAACGAGTCTGACTTTCTATGATCGAGGTAACTTAGAGACAGAGATTTCCGGGTTGTCACACTTTTCATAATCTGAATTATGAGAACATGGCAAATAGAAATAGAAATATTATAGCAAAAGACTGGTCTAGTATCATGTCTTTATGTGAGACATCATGAATCGTGTCCCATATGCTTCGGATATAGGATCGATTGCATGTGCTATAATAATCCTTTCTAAATTTTCCAAATGCCCAGGGCATTAAGAGGGGAAAAGGGCTAGAATTGGATATGACTAAAATGATTAAGCAATTGTCGAGGACAATCTGAGGTTCACCAAAGATTGGTTGCTCATGGACAGTTGGAAGAATGGTGTAAATTTTTGGAAAGGACCATATTGACATATTCTGAACGGAGGCAACTCTTGTTCAAAAGTGATACTCAAAATGGGAATATGGAAATGTTTCCATAGGTGGAAGTTATTCTTTAAATCTATGTAAGATTAGAAAACTTAATGTAAGAAGGATGTTCAAAGCAGTGTACTTTGAATTTGAGACTTCGTTTCCATGGAATTGATTTCCATTGGAATACTCTGTAATGTCTGTTGACAAGTCTTTGTGACTTTGTGCATAATTTTCACACCCCAAAACCGGAACGGCGGAAACGTTCGGGGGTGGAGGACGTCATGTACAGTATCACAACAATGCAAGGTAGTAAACAAGCAACAACATCATCCATTGCATTAATAATATAATTTAATACAGGTGAGTTCTGTCAAGTTTTATAGACACCAAAAATATACATCAAAATAAAAGATGAGTCTTGAACGAGCTCCATCTTCTCTCCTACCTGGCTCCGGTACCTGTCTACTGGCGACCTGAGAATACAAGTTATTTTGAAAGAGTTTATCAGCTTTAAAGCTGGTGAGATCATAAGTATATTAGTGTCTTGTATTTGTATGAAAGTGTTTGTAAGTATGTAATGTATAAGTTTTGTAAAAGTTTGTAATTGTTTGAACTCTCCTAGAAAACCCTATGTTTCCTACTAAAAGTAGCCTTCTACCAAGGCATCTAGTGTCTGTGTGTGTGTCTCTTGTAAGAGTATGTATTTTCCCAAATCTTACTATCATTAACCAAAAATATAGTTTTTACATTATTGTTTATTGTGTGAATATCACAAAGTAAATGTAAAGGAAAAATGAAATAGTACTGTAGTGTTGTATTAAGTAACTACTGTTGTACTAACTACTTTAAACCAAGTGTTATTTAAAGTACCATGTGATCGGCCTGTATCCTGCTACCGACTCTAGTAAAACGACGATGTAAGACTTCGTAAGAAATGACGTTTGGCACCCGTAGACTTGCAAGTCCCACTGTAGCGAGCAGCAAGGTGTAGGATAGTCAATCCAGTATAGATCTATACACAAACTCATACGCTCTCCACTTAAGGAGATTCTAGATACAAAACGGGTCATGACAGGTAGTGCCATGCCCCCGTTAAGTGGCTCACATAACTGTAAGTAATGTATATGTATATGTATATGTATGTGCTAGCTGTATTGTGTGTTCTTTCTCTGTCTAGCCTGTATGTTTTGTTTCTCATAACTGTGTATTATGTTTGTTTCTCATCACTATGTATTATGTTTGTTTCTCATCACCATATATTATGTTTGTTTCTCATCACTATGTATTACTCATGAATGAACTGACTCATTGTATGTTTCATTGTTCTAGTAATAGTATCTTCCTAAACTATACCTATTATAGTTTACTAGTAATGTTGTTTGTGTATATGAACATGTTTGTATACCTTTGCTACCCAAAGGCATTGAACTGAATGAAAGAAGTAACCTTTTATATCTATACACATATACATGATATATAACTAGGATTCAAACGACCTTCGGACAAATAACCCGAATACCCTAAGTCCACAACCAAACAAGGAACAGGAAGTAAGGTGAGCTATCAGTCCTAAGTCCTTTCAATCCTACTTATATAATTATATCTATATAGATACACAGAATATAAGTTAAAAGAGTTTAATAAAAGTATTTGATATGTAAAAGAGTTTGTAAAATAGTTTGAAGTAAAACAGTTTGATAACACAGTTTGAAAAGTAAGAAATCCACTTGTTTGGTAGTTATTAATCACATGTGATTGATATAATAACTATAATAGTTCAACTTGTATCCCCCCCCCATAAAAGCATTTAAAAACATTTAAAAGGTTAATTAAGGGGTATGAACTCACCTGTAGTGAGTGGTTTGGATGAACGGAATGTATAGGATGCTAGGTGTCAAGTGAAGACTTGTACACACACGATGATCCTAGTTAACATATAATATGACATATATGTATCCAATTAGTCTTTAAACAACTAATTAACAAAGTTAAGACATCCTAGGACATGTAAAACACCTTATTTAAGTGCTATAAGTCCTAAGGATTGCATCTAAGTGTTGTAGGACATTGCTATTGAGTTTAGGGTTCAAGGGGACCCTTTATTAGAGTTTACAGTTTTGTGATCATAACTCATTGAGTTTACGGTCGTAAACCCATGAGTTTACAGCCGTAAACTCATGGTACTTTTACCATGTTGAGTTTGAAGCTTTACAAGTCCTAAGAAGCATTCCTAGTTCATGTATAAGCCTTAGGAAGAGATTAGGGCACCATTTCACTCCTTTAGGGAGTTTATGGTCCTTGGACCATTTGTCTTTGGGTTTACGGCCGTAAACCCAAATGATTTATGGTCTTTTGATGTTTTCAAGTCCTAAACACGTTAAGGAAGGGGTCTAGGCTAGTTTCCAAAGCTTTGTAAGGGCTAGGGAACACTTTGGCACCCTTTTTAGGGTTTACGGTCCAAGGTGTTCTTGGACCGTAAACACCTTTGATCCTTTGATTCTTGGTGTTTTCTAGTTGATTAAGAAGTATAACAAACCCTATAACACACTAGGGTAAGAGTACTTACAAGTAGAAGCTTGAAAAGGTGCTAAAAGTCCAAGAACACTAGTGTGTGTTCTTGGTGAAACTTGAAGATCTACACTTTTGGAATGATTTCACGGATGGAATCATGTTAGATCACTAGATTAAGTAAGATATCAACTTTTTAGGGCTAGAAACACTTACAATGTTGAAGATCAAGAAGAAAAGTCGATGATACTTGAGAGAGAATTGAGTTTTGGATCTTGAAATTGTGAAAAGTGATAAATAATGACTAAGTGTCATATTTATACCCTCTTTTAGGGTTTACGGCCGTAAACACCTTTGTTTAGGCCGTAAACTCCAAATTCTTGGAGTTTGGGACATTATTGTTGCACAATAAACCCTAGGGCATCCTCTCTCCTGTTATCTCCTGAAGTACTAATCTTAAAATACTCAAACTTATTCCAAAAAGCTTGAAAATTAGCAGAAACAGTTTTGAATCCTATTGAAGTGAATGGTTGTACAGAATAGAAATTTCGGGTTGTCACATCATCCCCCCGTTAGAAGGAATTTCGTCCCGAAATTAGAATTTAAGCAAATAAGTAGTTACAAATAACTAAGCAAAAAGACGAGGATATTTCAGTTTCATCTGATCCTCTCGTTCCCAAGTGAATTCAGGTCCTCGCTTGGCGTTCCAGCGAACCTTCACTATCGGGATACGACTTTGTTTTGTTTGCTTGACCTCCCGGTCCATGATCTCTACAGGTTCTTCCACGAAGTTGAGGCTCTCGTTGATCTCGATTTCGTCGAGTGGGATTACAAGAGTCTCGTCGGACAGACACTTTTTCAAGTTCGACACGTGGAAAGTAGAATGTACATTACTGAGCTCGCGGGGTAAGTTAAGTTTGTAAGCTACAGGGCCGATTCTTGTGAGAATCTCGAAAGGCCCTATGTACCTTGGATTTAGCTTTCCACGCTTTCCGAAGCGTATCAGGCCCTTCCAGGGTGAGACCTTCAATAGAACACGGTCGCCCACCTGGAATTCCAACGGTTTCCTTCGTTTATCAGCGTAGCTTTTCTGTCGGTCTCTAGAGGCTTTCAATCGTTCACGAATCTGAACGATCTTCTCTGTCATTTCCCGAATGATCTCCGGACCTGTGAGAGTGCTGTCAGGAACTCGTCCTTTAGCTAACTGGGTATCACCCACCTCAGCCCAGCACCGAGGGGATCTGCACTTTCGGCCATAAAGGGCCTCGAATGGAGCAGCCTTTATGCTTGTGTGATAACTGTTGTTGTAGGAAAATTTGACAAGGGGTAAATGAGTATCCCATGCTTTCCCAAAGTCGATCACACAGGCTCGCAACATATCTTCCAAGGTTTGGATAGTCCTCTCACTTTTCCCGTCTGTCTGTGGATGGTAGGCTGTACTCATGTATAGCCTAGTTCCTAGGGAACTTTGTAGCGACTGCCAGAACCTCAAAGTGAATCTACTATCTCTGTCCGAGATAATGGATATGGGAACACCGTGCAGTCGTACAATCTCCCTAATGTAAGTTCTTGTAAGCTTCTCCATCTTGTCTGTTTCCTTGATAGGCAGGAAGTGTGCGGACTTGGTCAATCTATCGACGATGACCCATATGGTATCAAGTCCACCCGTTGTCTTGGGCAACTTGGTTATGAAATCCATAGTGATCCGCTCCCACTTCCATTCCGGTATCTCCAGTTGTTGTAGAAGACCGTAGGGTTTCTGGTATTCGACCTTGACCTTGGCGCAAGTAAGGCATTTACTCACGAAGGTAGCAATATCTGTTTTCATGTTAGGCCACCAGTATAACTTTTTAAGATCCAAATACATCTTATCTGAACCCGGGTGGATAGAATAACGAGTGTTGTGCGCCTCGTTCATGACCAAGTCTCTGAAACCACCGCGTTTTGGGGTCCAGATCCGATCCATGAAATAATAAGCTCCGCCACCCTTAACCTCCAAGTTCTTATCCATCCCTCTCAAGGATTCACCCGCCACATTTTCAGGTTTCAAAGCGTCGAGCTGAGCTTCCTTAATTTGTGTGGACAAGTGTGAATGGATTGTTATAGTCAAAGATTTGACTCTACGACCAGAGTATTCTTTCCGACTTAGGGCGTCAGCTACTACGTTGGTTTTACCCGGATGATAACGAATTTCGCATTCGTAATCACTAAGTAGCTCAACCCACCGTCGTTGTCTCATGTTGAGCTCTTTCTGGTCGAATATATGTTATAGGCTCTTGTGGTCTGTAAATATTGTGCTCTTTGTACCGTACAGGTAGTGTCTCCAGATCTTCAGAGCAAACACAATTGCCCCTAGTTCAAGATCATGAGTGGTGTAGTTGACCTCGTGTGTCTTCAGCTGTCTCGAGGCGTAGGCGATGACCTTACCTCGCTGCATCAGAACACAGCCGAGCCCTTGATTGGAAGCATCGCAATAGACAACGAAGTCTTCTATCCCTTCGGGGAGGGATAGTATTGGTGCGGTGCACAAGGCTCGCTTGAGCGTTTGGAACGCTCTCTCCTGCTTCTCTTCCCAGTCAAAGGCCACGCCCTTCTGGTTCAGTGTCGTAAGAGGTTTCGCAATGCGGGAGAAGTTCTGAATGAACCTGCGACAGTAGCCAGCGAGGCCTAGAAATTGACGAATTTCTGTAGGCGTCTTCGGTGCTGACCGGCTCTCAATGGCTTTAATTTTGGAAGGGTCCACGTGTATTCCCTCTTTGCTAACCACGTGCCCTAAGAATTCGACTCTTCGGATCCAAAATTCGCATTTCGAGAACTTCGCATAAAGCTTCTCCGCACGTAGGGTTTCTAAGACTAGTCGTAGATGTTGACTATGCTCCTCCTCACTACGAGAGTAGATAAGTATGTCATCGATGAAGATGATGACGAACTGATCCAAGTAAGGACGACACACCCTATTCATTAAGTCCATGAATACTGCGGGCGTGTTTGTTAATCCGAACGGCATCACTACGAATTCGTAGTGCCCATAACGAGTTCGGAAGGCTTTCTTCGGAACATCCTCCCCTAGCACTCGTAGTTAGTGATATCCGGACCTTAAGTCGATTTTTGAAAAAAAGATCGCCCCTTGAAGTTGATCGAATAAATCGTCAATCCGAGGCAAACGATAACGATTTTTGATGGTCAGTTTGTTGAGCTCCCTGTAGTCGATGCACATACGAAACGATCCGTCTTTCTTCTTAACGGACAAGACTGGAGCTCCCCAGGGTGAGAAATTTGGTCTTATAAAGCCCTTGCTGAGCAGTTCGTTAAGTTGACAGGACAGTTCTTGCATCTCTGCAGGTGCTAGACGATAGGGCGATTTGGCTACGGGGGTAGCCCCTAGAACTAAGTCGATTCTGAACTCGACTTGACGTTGCGGAGGTAATCCTGGGAGTTCTTCTGGAAAGATGTCGGGAAAGTCACGTACTACTGGAATGTTCTTAATAGATTTCGTTTCTTGGCTCACATCGACCACATGAGCAAGGAATGCGTGACATTCCTTTCGCAAGAATTTCTGAGCTTGAATGCTCGAGATGATACGAAGGTTCATGCCGGGTTTGTCGCCATAAACTACTAGAGTTTCGCCAGACGGCAGATTAAGGCGTACAGCCTTTTCGTAACACATGATGTCGGCACGATGAAGACTCAACCAATCCATGCCGATAATGACGTCGAAACTTTTAATTGAGACCGGCATGAGATCGATTGAAAAAGAATGGCCATCTAAAGTTAGGGTACACCCTAGGTATATACTGCTAGTGCTCTCTGTCTTTCCATTAGCCATTTCTACAGTGAACGGTTCTTTAAGTGCTCGTGATTTTTGCTTAAGTAAATGAGCAAATTTTTGGTTCACGAAACTCCTCTCCGCTCCACTATCAAACAGTATGCATGCATAAGAGTTATCGAGGAGAAACGTACCAGTGACCACTGTGGGGTCGGCAACCGCTTCCTCGTGGCATATGGCCAGAACTCTTGCCACTCCACCGGCATTCCCTGCCTTCGGGCAGTTCCTTTTGTAGTGGCCTACCTCGCCACAACCGTAGCAAGCTTGGCCCACTCCTATACCGGGGACTTGGTTGATTGGCCTAGCCGGAGATTTGCAGAAACGGGCAATGTGCCCCTTCCTGTTGCAGTTCAAACACTGCATTTCCCGGCAGGCACAGACGTGGTGGAAGTTGCATTTGTTGCACTTAGGCAAACTTCCAGCGTACTGCTTTACCGGAGCAGCGGCGGCAGGTGCTATCGCAGCATGAACTGCCACGACCTGCTGCTTTTTGGCAGCCTTCGTCTTTCTCTTGTCATCCCAAAACTTCCGCTTGGAATCAGCGGTTCTGGCGGGTTCTGAGATGGCCAGGGTTGTTGTTGCGGCCGGGGTACGAACCCCATGGTCTATAAGCCGCTGTGCCAATCACTTGGCACTATCGAATGTAGTGGGGTTTGAAGCCAAAACATTTCCCTGGAATGGAGGCACCAGCCCCCATATGTATCTTTCAATCTTCTTCCCCTCTGTATGAACCATGTTGGGACAGAGGGCCACCAGTTCACAGAACCTGGCGGTGTAGGAGACTATGTTGGAGCCCTTCATGGTTAGGCTCCACAGTTCTTCCTCCAGTTTTTGGATTTTGCTCCTCAGGCAGTACTCTTCAACCATTAGCTCTCTCAGAGCTTCCCAGCCCATAGCATTTGCCACTATAAGGTATAGTGACTTGACATGGCTATTCCACCATGTTAGGGCTTTTGCCTCAAAGGTGCAAGCAGCAAACTTGACCTTGCTCCCTTCTGGAGAGGAGCAGATTTCGAAAACCGATTCGGTCTTCTCGAACCATTGCGAGAGGGCAATGACTCCGCCAGTCCCTTTGAAGGACAATGGCTTGCAGTTTGTGAAGTCCTTATAGGAGCACTCTCTCAAGCGCACAGGAGCTTCACCATGAGTAGATTGAACCGGAGTTCCTCGTCCAGTGGAACCAGATGAATGACATTGAGCCATGGCTGTAGCCACAGCTGCAGCTACATCAGCATTCAGGGCTGCCGTATCGAATTGAGGAGCAGGTGGTGTCGGTACGGGAGGATCGCGTCTTGCTGATCGACGTGGAGGCATCTTTCAACTATAAGTTTACAAAGACGAAGATATTGATAAGAATTTAATAGGAATTAGATGAGAATGACTAATGGACTAACTCTCCATAGTCCAACCGCACAAATGAATAACACGATTGATTGTAAACGAAAGCATTTGGATATAATTTCCATGAGATTAGATATTTGTCAATAATACTGGAATTACAGATGTAATGAGTTCTGGAAAAATGACCTGGAAGTAGGTCTTACATCAACCAAGATGGAAAATTTTGACAGACTACTACCTAATCAAGACCTAACGGGTCTAAGATTTACAAGGATAGGAAATTAGACTAGAGTTTTTACATAACTAGGTTATATCCAAAAGAGAAGTCGATGAGACTCTATCGGCGACGAGAACTACTAGAGTGAGTTCTTGAATCCGACAGAAGACGTTCTATGTCTCTCACGCGCCTATCAGATCTTGCTTGCTGAGCTCGAAGTTCCCTGACTTCAGCTTGGGTTTCAGCAAGTTCCCTCTGTAGAACTGCATTGCGGACCTGAGTCCTTTCATGAGCAGACTCTAGTTGGCGAATGCGGACAGTGTTAATGCCAGAGTTGGTGTCAATCTCCACGACTCGGTCGATAGTTGCTCGACCTTGCTCGGTGTTCCGAGCAATCCTACGGACCATTATGGGTAGGACCCTATCAGCTGAACCTCCCTCGGTGAGGTTGTAGAAGCTTCTGTCTCCATTGTAGGGTATGGGTTGGCCCTGTTCCTGACTCCGTCTATTCAAGTTTGTGGCCCACAAAGGTGTGGGTCCTTGAAATGCTGGACGAGGATTCAGGTTTGGGTCCTGAGCAGCTGGGGGTAGGTTGTTGACTTCTGGCTCTAAGTCAGAATCCTCATAAAAGCCTTCAGCTTCGTGATCATCCAATGGGATTGGGTGATCATCTTCTGGCTCTTCTCCCAGCCATCCTGCATTGCCGTGGTTGGGATAGTACGGGTCTCCGGGGATATGGAATCCAACCATGAAATCTACGCGAGAAAAGGGATAAAGAAATAACTAAATAGACGAACTAATTAGATAATTATAGGATGATCTTTATCAGTTACTTCAACATTCGCGTAGTGCATACCAGTCATATGTAACCAAGACAGGATAAACCTTCGAATAAGTGACCCTAACTCTAAGCCCACAACCAAACAAGGAACAGGAAGTAAAGCAAAGATCACAGATTCTAAGTCTATGATATCCTAGACACATATAACCTTAGCGTATCCACTCCGCAACTATTGACATACTTAATAAAGACCTTTAGTTCTCAGATAGGTAATTAATAGTAACACAAAATACTCCTATAGTATTTTAAGTTTATGTTCTGTTCTACTGTTCTCATTGTAGTAGATTTGGTAAGTTTTTAGACTTGTTGCAACCTCACAACCACACTTAGGCACATGCTAATCACTCCTCGGATAATGTAGTTGATCAGGCTACTTCTTCCCAGGGTTGACCATATGTCTCTAAGTCTACTTGTGCTGCCCAAAAATCGTAATACTTTTGTTCTGTCCTAGTGACACTGATTTTAGTATGAATGCAGGTATGTATACTTGGTTAAATATTTTATTATTTAAAAGTATAAACTCTTTATCAGAGTATTTTAATCCCGCTGTGTTTATAGTTCGTATATCTTTTATGGGTTGATACACTCGATTCACTATAAACAATGCTCTGATACCAATCTGTCACACCCCAAAACCGGAACGGCGGAAACGTTCGGGGGTGGAGGACGTCATGTACAGTATCACAACAATGCAAAGTAGTAAACAAGCAACAACATCATCCATTGCATTAATAATATAATTTAATACAGGTGTGTTCTGTCAAGTTTTATAAACACCAAAAATATACATCAAAATAAAAGATGAGTCTTGAACAAGCTCCATCTTCTCTCCTACCTGGCTCCGGTACCTGTCTACTGGCGACCTGAGAATACAAGTTATTTTGAAAGAGTTTATCAACTTTAAAGCTGGTGAGATCATAAGTATATTAGTGTCTTGTATTTGTATGAAAGTGTTTGTAAGTATGTAATGTATAAGTTTTGTAAAAGTTTGTAATTGTTTGAACTCTCCTAGAAAACCCTATGTTTCCTACTAAAAGTAGCCTTCTACCAAGGCATCTAGTGTCTGTGTGTGTGTCTCTTGTAAGAGTATGTATTTTCCCAAATCTGACTATCATTAACCAAAAATATAGTTTTTACATTATTGTTTATTGTGTGAATATCACAAAGTAAATGTAAAGGGAAAATGAAATAGTATTGTAGTGTTGTATTAAGTAACTACTGTTGTACTAACTACTTTAAACCAATTGTTATTTAAAGTACCATGTGATCGGCCTGTATCCTGCTACCGACTCTAGTAAAACGACGATGTAAGACTTCGTAAGAAATGACGTTTGGCAACCGTAGACTTGCAAGTCCCACTGTAGCGAGCAGCAAGGTGTAGGATAGTCAATCCAGTATAGATCTATACACAAACTCGTACGCTCTCCACTTAAGTAGATTCTGGATACAAAACGGGTCATGATAGGTAGTTCCATGCCCCCGTTAAGTGGCTCACATAACTGTAAGTAATGTATATGTATATGTATATGTATGTGCTAGCTGTATTGTGTGTTCTTTCTCTGTCTAGCCCTTATGTTTTGTTTCTCATAACTGTGTATTATGTTTGTTTCTCATCACTATGTATTATGTTTGTTTCTCATCACTATGTATTATGTTTGTTTCTCATCACTATGTATTACTCATGAATGAACTGAGTCATTGTATGTTTCATTATTCTAGTAATAGTATCTTCCTAAACTATACCTATTATAGTTTACTAGTAATGTTGTTTGTGTATATGAACATGTTTGTATACCTTTGCTACCCAAAGGCATTGAACTGAATGAAAGAAGTAACCTTTTATATCTATACACATATACATGATATATAACTAGGATTCAAACGACCTTCGGACAAATAACTCGAATACCCTAAGTCCACAACCAAACAAGGAACAGGAAGTAAGGTGAGCTATCAGTCCTAAGTCCTTTCAATCCTACTTATATAATTATATCGATATGGATACACAGAATATAAGTTAAAGGAGTTTAATAAAAGTATTTGATATGTAAAAGAGTTTGTAAGACAGTTTGATAACACAGTTTGAAAAGTAAGAAATCCACTTGTTTGATAGTTATTAATCACATGTGATTGATATAATAACTATAATAGTTCAACTTGTATCCCCCCCCCCCATAAAAGCATTTAAAAACATTTAAAAGGTTAATTAAGGGGTATGAACTCACCTGTAGTGAGTGCTTTGGATGAAGGGAATGTATAGGATGCTAGGTGTCAAGTGAAGACTTGTACACACACGATGATCCTAGTTAACATATAATATCACATATATGTATCCAATTAGTCTTTAAACAACTAATTAACAAAGTTAAGACATCCTAGGACATGTAAAACACCTTATTTAAGTGCTATAAGTCCTAAGGATTGCATCTAAGTGTTGTAGGACATTGCTATTGTGTTTAGGGTTCAAGGGGACCCTTTATTGGAGTTTACAGTTTTGTGACCATAACTCATTGAGTTTACGGTCGTAAACCCATGAGTTTACGGCCGTAAACTCATGGTACTTTTACCATGTTGAGTTTTGAAGCTTTACAAGTCCTAAGAAGCATTCCTAGTTCATGTATAAGCCTTAGGAAGAGATTAGGGCACCATTTCACTCCTTTAGGGAGTTTACGGTCCTTGGACCATTTGTCTTTGGGTTTACGGCCGTAAACCCAAATGATTTATGGTCTTTTGATGTTTTCAAGTCCTAAAGACGTTAAGGAAGGGGTCTAGGCTAGTTTCCAAAGCTTTGTAAGGGCTAGGGCACACTTTGGCACCCTTTTTAGGGTTTACGGTCCAAGGTGTTCTTGGACCGTAAACACCTTTGATCCTTTGATTCTTGGTGTTTTCTAGTTAATTAAGAAGTATAACAAACCCTATAACACACTAGGGTAAGAGTACTTACAAGTAGAAGCTTGAAAAGGTGCTAAAAGTCCAAGAACACTAGTGTGTGTTCTTGGTGAAACTTGAAGATCTACACTTTTGGAATGATTTCACGGATGGAATCATGTTAGATCACTAGATTAAGTAAGATATCAACTTTTTAGGGCTAGAAACACTTACAATGTTGAAGATCAAGAAGAAAAGTCGATGATACTTGAGAGAGAATTGAGTTTTGGATCTTGAAATTGTGAAAAGTGATAAATAATGACTAAGTGTCATATTTATACCCTCTTTTAGGGTTTACGGCCGTAAACACCTTTGTTTAGGCTGTAAACTCCAAACTCTTGGAGTTTTGGGACATTATTGTTGCACAATAAACCCTAGGGCATCCTCTCTCATATTATCTCCCGAAGTACTAATCTCAAAATACTCAAACTTATTCCAAAAAGCTTGAAAATTAGCAGAAACAGTTTTGACTCCTATTGAAGTGAATGGTTGTACATAATAGAAATTTCGGGTTGTCACAATAATCATTACAAGAGGATCAATGCATATAAGTTTAGAATCTAACAAATTTCGGTAAGTGGCAGGAATTTGGAAGTCTTACATTTACGATAAGGATTTGGGATTGTGAAATGAGAATCATTGGAATTATGTTCAATTGATCTATTCCACAAAGTAGAGATCATAGACAAACATAGTGTGCATACTTGGTGTATGGCATAACTATTGTTTGGATAAACATAGTGTACATGCTTGGAGCATGGGACAACTATTCTTTTGATTCAAGTATTAAGTTAATAAATCGAAACATTACATGAATAATGAGTAATCAATATGGTGTTTAAATAAAAGGTATTTTATTTACTCTCAAAGGTGCTTGGGACCATAGAGGATTAGTATTATTCTTGTGTTTCACTTTGCATGTTTTGACTTCCAGAATAACTAGGTCGTTCTTTCCGATTGACTAAGTTATTCAAACCATCCACATTAGATAATACGTTGGAGGTAGGTATTAAGGCAAGACTGTCATGAATTGGGTTTGTAGATGTCTAAGGTGTTGGACATAGCAAGAGTTGCTACAACATTCATGAGTGCTCCTGGAATGAGATTCGAGTATTGGATTAAACCCACGCTCACTTGTATCACTTCATGGATTTTATCTCGAGTGATCATGAGACGATAATATCTTATATTCTTCAAACCTAGAGATATGAGTTGTTGACTATGAGTTGGTTATACATTGATTGTACGAAAATGCATTGGTAACTCGATGTTATAAAACGTGCCTTTGTGTATGATTCAATGAGTAGTAGAACAAGCATATGAGTCGAAGTTTATCCATTCCTTTTACCCTTGGAGGGATAAAAGCGATATCTGTGGGCCCCTCGATGATTTAGTAATGACAACCGTAAGTGCTCGGTCGGGCCTGGACTAATTTGATTTATTCAATTAGTCAGTCGTCATAAATCAGAAATCGGGAAACAATAGATGGACATAGAGAATGATTATAATCCATGTCTCAGTCCATATGATATCTAGAATGGAGGAATATATGATCCCTTATCTAATGGACGCGTCATTGATTTGTTGAGAGTTCGACAACGACTTTAAGAGCTACGATTGCTAGTCGGGTTTTGGTGTCATACGCAATAATAGTTTTAGACTTATCCAAGTGGGAGACTATTGGATTAGATGTCTAAGCCCATAACTATTATTGGTATGTATTCGACCCGACTTGGCATGGTCCATTTGGGTTGCATGGCATCAGAACGATTTGGATAGACTTTTATGAGAAAAGGATATATATGGTTTATTAATATATTATAAGTTCTAATATATTAATATGAAATCATATTATTTAATTAGTATTGTTCAAGAATTAATTTGGAATTAATTCTGTGATCAAAAGACACTAATTAAATATATGGGGATTGATTGTGTAAATCATTCATTCTTATATATGTGGGATTATGATCCATAGTTCTTCATGTTGGGCTAAACCCATGGAGTAACCCATGGATACTCCATGGAGGTTTTAACCCATGGAGCATGAAGAATATGGAAAGACATGAGTTACATAGTGTAACCCTAATAGCCACAATATATAAGGACCCCATGGCTCAAGATATTGACACTAGGGTTTCATATGAGAGGGCTAGCCGAT
Source organism: Lactuca virosa (assembly GCF_052849685.1). Classification (NCBI taxonomy): domain Eukaryota; kingdom Viridiplantae; phylum Streptophyta; class Magnoliopsida; order Asterales; family Asteraceae; genus Lactuca; species Lactuca virosa. Next base: position 32,747,796 of record NC_136432.1, on the reverse strand, counting down.
TTGAGCATAAGGACTTTTCTCTCAAGTTATTCCAAGTTGTTGTTGGTGTTGTGTAAACCATTTGAGGTGTCACACTTGAGGCACTCGGCTCTTAAGCTCCATGGAATCAAGCTACAAGAATAAAGGTATGTTACTCTAACTAGTATCTTATTTGGTATATGAAAATTCATGTTAGTTATAGGTTTAATGCCTTGGAAACCATTTGCATGTATAATTAGTGAAAACATAGATCCAAGGTATTTAGGGTTGTATGTGCACCATAGGATGTTGTAGTATACCATAACCCTTCAAAACTCACCCTAGTTTCACACCTGATTCAACTTCCAAAAATAAGAATGATTCTCCCTGCCCCCACTTGGATTCATCAAAGTTCTCCCAACCCACAAAATTTGATGGATTCCCAACGCATCTTACCTCCTTATAACTCGAACCGCCGATGACATGCGCTTACCAAAACAAGCGTTCCATTACTAGCCAATCTCGATGATCGCAAAACTCTTGAAATCCAGATGAATACTCCCCGAAATCTCAGTAAGATACGACCCACTAATGACTCATGGCATGAAAAAATGGCATATAACTCAGGCAATAACATAGAACGAAACCAAAGATAATGATTAGCCATACCCGAATAGGATTCTCAAACAATATAAATACTGATAATAATCAAGAAGAAAGCAAAAGATAACATACCCGCAATAGCATCTGATGAAACCCTGACCTCCCCTGACTGACACTACAATGCTCAGCTCCTAGCTGCTGGAGCTCCTGCCTTACCCTCATGTCCATCAGCGATCCTCAAAGTAACTGGAGCTGGTGCAATCACTACTCCACCCCTCAACATCGGACAGTCGACCTTCTTGTGGCCCACCTGGTTGTAGTGAAAAAATATCGGAGACGACCCATGGGGGCAATCCCTACTAAAATGACCCATCTTACCACAACTGAAACATCCTCGACCTATCTCTCGACATCCTCCCTCATGGGCCATAACACATTTGGCATAACGGCCCCGACCCTGATAGCCTCTCGAACGTGAATCCTGAGTCTTTGGCCTCTTCACCTGGCCTACTGAAATATGAGTCTGCTCTGGCTTCCTCTTCCCGAGGTGCTCCAAATCAATCTCATGCTCTCGGGCTCTAACAATCATATCATTCAGGGTCTCACACCCTGATAAACTCACAAAATCCCTGATTTAATCTCTCAACATGTCATGATATCTCACTTTCTTCATCTGCTCGTCCGTAACATATTGCAGAACCAACAAAGCTCTCTCCCGGAACATGGTAGTGATCTCTGCCACAGTCTCAATCATCTAGTGAGGGTCCTGAAACTCCCTCGTCAACTACTGTACCTCAATAGTTGGTGCAAACTCGGACCTAAACCGGGTCACAAACTCATCCCAAGTCATCGTCTCTAGGGCTTCGCCTCCTAAAGCGAATTCTACCTCCTCCCAACAATCCCGGGCTCTGTCCTTCAGAAGACAGGAGGCAAATCTGACCTTCGACCCCTCAGGGAAGAAACTCGTCCAGAAAGCGTTAGCTATATCTGCTAACCATCTCCTACTAGAAATGGGATCCTTCTCCCCAAAGAACTCAGGAGCTCCATAAGCACAGAACTCACAGAAAGAAAGAGTTTGAGCTCCAACAATAGCCATAACCTCAACATAGAATGTCCCCAGACGCTCATCTAAAATCTCTAAAATCCCCTTCTTGACCTTACCAAAGATCACAGGAGTCTGCTCCAAAATACCACCGGTAATCTCCGAGAGGTGAACTCCCGCATCCGCTCATCAATCGGATCAATACCTGCACCTGAGCCTGAACCCGATCCCAGACCTCCTTCCTGAGTGCTCATCACCATACTGAAAAACAATGTGCAAATGATCAGAACATACCCAAGAATCCTCATCCCGCAGGCTTCCTAGATTCTCCAAGACTTTCCCTGATTCGAGTATGAATCCTGTGATTTCAGTCGTACGGGCCCAATACTACCTTCCACACCTATCCATACTTTCCTCAAGAATCATCCTGAATCCTCTAAGTCACCTTCTCAACTAATACTCTAAATACTCGCTACACAGCGCAAATAAACCCTCTGAAGCACTTCCCAGGTTTCCGACCTCACCCTGCCATTAGCTACTGAAGAACTCCCCATAATACCAGTTACCCACCTCATGAATACAATCACATACAACAAAGCTTAGATAATCCTTCGAGTAAAAGACTCATACCTACAACGGTTAGACTCAAACAAGAGCTGCGCAATAGGTTCCAATCCATCACTCTGAGATTATTCAACCTTTGTCACATGTGACTTAACATTTTCACTTAATAGCTAACTCACATCACTTAAGAGTTCCACAAAGCACAAAGCAAGCAACATTCGTGCAGTAGCACTCCAATCCATAGAATCATCAAATAACATTGACACTCACATACTAAAACTCATGCTAGGAACTTCCAGTCTCACTGTCGGTTGCCTTATGCATGCAAATTATACACAATACATGATCAAATAGACTGTCAAATAAAAGACTCTTCCCTAGGACCACAACCAAACAGGAAACAAGAAATAATGCCAAATCAATCATTCTAGGGCTATACGATCCTAATCATATAAAACTTTTAAAGCATACACTTAGCAATTACTGATACCAATGCATATTCCCAATCTAGCATATCATCCAATGCTTCCTAGGCTAGAAGGCATCACATATCAGGACAATCTATCATGCAATTCCTGAAAGTATCCATAGCCTCATCCTAGCATGCAATTCTCATAACATATAATCATAAAAAACATGTATGGGTATTCTGGGAATCACTTACTTGAGCTTGGTCGATTGCACGCATCACACCCCCTTTGTCTTTACAAAATCCTTTTTGAAATTTATTCCCCTTTTCAAAATCTTTTTAAAAACTCATTTTCTTTCAAAGATTATTAATTCCTCGGTTTGATTTCAGACATACCCGAGAGTGTGCCTGAATCCCTCAAACTAAGGCTCTGATACCAACTTGTAACGTCACGAAAATTATGAGGTAAAAATTTCATTTTTAATTCAACCAAAACATTAATTATATTTAAGTCAACATTCATTATTCTTTTTCTAATTATTCAAAAGTACTTTATAAAAAAACAGTAATCAGAGTACATCCATAAAATCATCATAATGAGGAAACATGGGTGGATGCGTTGCGATCAAATCGGACCCTTCCCTTTCGAACCGGAAGTACCTGAAATCATAACCATAAAAAAACCTTAAGCAAAAAGCTTAGTGAGTTCCCTAAATACCACATACCATACATAATAACCACACATCGGGCCCTCGCCCTTCATCGGGCGTCGCCCGACATTGGGTCCTGCCCGGCATCGACCCCCGCTCGGTATACATATATGCCAGTCATCAGGCTCCGCCTGGCATTGATCCCCGCCAGGCATACATATAACATATAATCATACGAAAACATGCGATAATCACAAAGACAATAGCATACAATACACTTATCGGGCCTCGCCCAGCATCGCGCCTTACCCGATAAGCATACCAACACATAATTCATGCAAGAGTTACGCAAACATCAAGCATCCTAACATAATAAAACATAGGCCGACATTGGTGTCTCTGACCTGCTAAACACATTGAGGAAACTCACTTCAATCCACTGATAATCAAATGACTGCTCGAGTCGCTGAACTGGATAACCTCGCACCAACTAACAATAAATACAAATCTTAATCAATAATTATCCCAAAACCCAAAATCTGAGGCTCATTCCTTAAACCAACTTCCTAAAGGGTAAAAGACCATTTTACCATTTTCTTACTTGACCCAAAACCAAGGCCTAACCCAATTGCACAAAAAGCCCAATATGGCCCAACTCCCTAATTGGGCCTAGAAACTCTAATGGGACCAATACCAAGAAAGCCAACAGCGTAACCATGGCCCATAATCAGAAGCCTAATGGCCCAAACTCAAAAACGCCAAAACTAGCTGAACTAGGGAGTATGTCTTGCGTACTCGAGACGTACGCCCCGCGGACTCAGACCTGAAGCACGAAGTAAAAACGAGTAATGCATAATCCAACATTACGCTGAGTGTACCTCCACATATGCCCAACGTACTCATCAGAAGCCCAAAACCAACTTTTAAGTCCTTAATGGGTTAAGCCAAGATGTCCAAAACATAGATTTGATACCTAGACAAGGTCTTAACCAATAAAGTTGCCAACTTTACTCTCCTACATGCCTTAATGGGACTCAACACTTAAAAAGGGGCTTAATAAGGGTCTTAATACTTGCATGAACCAAGATCTTCAATAAAGTTTTCATTTTTATGAACAAGGGACCTTATTGGAGCTTAGATCTAGCATCCACTACTTCTATAGTAGATCAAAAGCTCAAATTTACTTCAAGGGACTCAAAAATGCCAAAGAAACACCATAAAGTAGATCCAACCAAAAATGATCATCAAGGTATAAGCTTTTTAACTTAGAAAGATTGCAAATAGGAAGATACTCCTGGATCTACAAGCTCGATCCACTCCTCCAAGTGTTCCTCTTCTTCTTCACCACAAACACCCACAAATCACCTTTCAAGCTTAAACATTCACCAAATACACTTAGGGTTCGAATCTAGGGTTAAAAACGGATGGAGTCTGAAGATATTAGGGTTTGGTGATGAGATAAGGAGCTTAAATAGGGTCCAAGATCCTAAATTAGGGTTTGTATGAAACTGGAGTACGCCCTGCGTACTCCCATGTAACACCCGAAATCTTGAGGAGCAATTGTAAGGAATGAATCCCATTTTGAGTACTGGACACGGCGTGTTGGAGGAACCAACACGGCATGTCTAGTTAAGGAAAAACACGGTTCTCATTAAGGTCAAAATGGTGTGTTGGTGTCTAAACACGGCGTGTTGGAAGCTGGGAAGAAAACCCCAATTTTTAGGATGTTGCACCCTATATAATCTCTTTTAGCCCCAAGGGCGGTCTCCTTACCAGCCTCCATTGACACTAAAACCCTAAAATCAATATTTAAGTCTCTTGTTGGTGTTCTTGAGCTAGTAAGAAGTTCTTGGTGCTCATTGTTGGTCTTTGTGAAGGAAGAGGAGAACTTGAAGTTGCTTTGTTTGGGGAAAAGGCTTTAGATCTAGAATCATCATCTTGTGGGGAAGATTTCTGAGGTATCAAGTTTGCATCTTGTCTTGTATATGTTTAAATCTCTTCTTTTGTGCTTTGTTGTGCTTTTTGTCCCTTTTTAGGTTGAATTGAGAGAGTGAAGACGTTTAAGGGCTTGTTATCCTAGATCTGAGTTGGTATTGGACTCCTTGAGCATAAGGGTGCAAGATTTATGAGATAATTGGTTACATGCATGCATTAAGTCCCTTGTTAAGTCCTTTTTAAGCTTAAGAGCTTCATTTAGACATGCATCAAAATAAAGTTGGCAACTTTACGTGGTTTTCCTGCTCAAGGAAGTCAGATTATGTTTTGGGCTATGTCTTTATGGGTTAAGTGCTTATTGGTTAAGCCCTTACACTATCAAGCCTTTTTGGTTGGGTTTGGACACTTTTTGGTAATCCCTATGGGTAAAGATGGAAACTTTACCCTTCTAAGTCTCATTTTGGTCTAGATCCGAGCTTTGGAGCTCTTGGAATCGGGGAGAGTAGCTTAATATATTAAGATGTTGAAATTCAGGCAAACACGATGTGTTTGCAAGTCAACACGATGTGTTGGCTGGGATTTTCCCAACCTTTTAGATAATGGCGAAGCACGGCGTGTTGGCAAGTCAACACGGCGTGTTTGGTCAACATGGACTGTTGACTTTGAATTTGACCAAAAGTTTGACAAGGGTTGACCATGGGTTATTTTTGGGCCTTGAGTGTTCATTTGGAATTTAGGCTTTTGGATTGTTTAATTGGGCCTTGGTTTTGGGCCAAGTTATAAAAAGGGTAAAAAGGTCGTTTACACTGGTTTGGGCACTTAGTATGAGCCGGATCCGATTATTGATGGATGGTTATCTTGTGATTGGTAGCATGGGGATTCTTGCCGGCCAGCAGCCAGAGATTCTTTCTGTGAGATTCGACAGTGCGAGGTGAGTCTCCTCACTATGTTTAGCGGGTAAAAGGCACCAATGTCGGCCCATGATTTGTTATGCATACTATGCTTGTTGTCTGCGTGGCTCTTGCATGTGTTATGTGTTTTATGTTTACCGGGGGGGGTCCGATACCAGGCGGGGCCTGATGAGTATATTGTATGTTATTTGTTTGTATGGGCTTTATGATTACCGGGTACGACCCGATGTCGGGCGTGGCCTGAAGGCTAGTCTGTATGCTATTTATCTCTGTGATTATGGCATGTGTTGTATGTTTATATGTTTATACCGAGCGGGGCCCGATGCCAGGTGGGGCCTGATGATTGAGATATATGTTTACCGAGCGAGGCCCGATGTCGGGCGGGGCCCGATGAAGGGTGGGGCCCATTATGTGTTTATATGTGATATTATGTATTGTATGCGGTATGTTTTTGAACTCACTTAGCTTTATGCTTACGGTTTTCAGTTTATGTTTTAGGTACTTCATATTTTCAAATAGAATAGCTCGGAATGATTTCAGAGCACACACCACATGTTTCCACATTTTGTGATTTACTCTGATTTGTTGATGTTTTGATAAATCTCGATTAACTTGGTTTTATGGAAGTGATATGTATTAACGATTTATTAATCTAAAAGAAAAAATTTTATATCATTATTTTTGGGACGTTACAAGTTGGTATCAGAGCCTTGGTTTGAGGGATTCGAATATACTCCTGGGTGTGTCTGAACTCAAACTAAGGATTTGGTAAAGTTTTCAAAAAGAAAAGTATTTTTAAGAAAAGAGTTTTCTAAGGTAACAAAGGGTGTGGTCCATGCAATTAGATGAGCTCAAGTAACTTTCTACCAAAATACACATATATGTTTTTTGTATATGATTTGATTTATGAATCTGTGAATCGTATGCTAGTTAGGGTTAAGGATATGCTCAGTTGTTTAATGTTAAAATGCTAGGAGAGATGCCTTGTACACCTATTGTATGAGCTTGTCGACTTGTATGCTAGTTCTGATTAGCCAGTGATAGGTTGGCCTGATATGTGATGCCTGGTAGTCTATGAAGCATGGGATGCTGGCTTGGTTATAATTTGTATGCGTAAGGCAATCAGTAGCGGGAATGGGAGCTCCTAGTTTACGTTGTAGTATGTGGGATTGGATGCTTGTGATTATTCGGTGGATTGGAGTGCTACTGCACGAATTCTACTTGCTTTGTGCTTTGTGGAACTCTTAGGTGATGGGAGTTAGCTACTAAGTGAATATGTCAAGTCACATGTGACAAGGGTTGAATAATATCAGAGGGATGGATTTGACCCTATTGCGCAACTCTTGTCTGAGTCCAACTGTTGTAGGGATGAGTCTGTTACTCGAAGGATTATCTAATCTTTGTTGCATGTGATTGTATTCATGAGGTGGGTAACTGACATTATGGGGAGTTCTTCATCAGCTGATGGTAGGGTGAGGTCGGGAACCTAGGAAGCCTAGGGATTGCTTCGGTGGGGCCTTGTTGTGCTGGGTAGCGAGTGTTTGATGTATGGAATTGAGAAGGTGACTTAGAGGATTTGGGAGGATTCTTGAGGAAAGTATGGATAGGTGTGGAAAGTAGTATTGGGCCCGTACTACAGAAAGCACAATATCCATACTCGAATCAGGGAGAGTCTTGGAGAATCTAGGAAGCCTGTGGGATGAGGATTTTGGGGTGTATTCAAATCTTTTGCATGTTGTTTCGGTATGGTGTTGAGCAGTCAGAAATGGCGATCAGATTCTAGTTCTGGCTCAGGAGCAGGTACTGAGCCGATCGATGCGTGGTGTTTTGGAATGGACCTCGGTGGTCTTGGGTTCAGCCAAGGAAGGGATTTGGGAGCTTTTTAATGGTTATATCGGGGCCTTTCGGGCTAGGTTTGGAGCAGGGCAGTTGGGGGATCATCTGGAGCCTAAGGCTTATGGATCCCTAGGATCCTTCAGGAAAGAGGATCCTATTGTTGGTTCTAGTCATTAGGATCGGAAGAGGGTTTGCACCTTGTCCTCAGGATGGTCGTGGTAACTCGGGAGGAGGAGGTCAAGATTCCTTCAGGTGCTTTTGCGGGTATGTTATCTTCTATTTTCTTCTAGGTTGTTGTCAGAAATTTGTATTTCTTTGGAATTTTGCTTGGGTCTGGGTAAGCAATATCTCGTGTTGGTTCTATGCTATTTTCTGGGTTATCAAGATTTGTTATATGCCATTCTTCATGCCGAGAGTCTCCAGCGAATCATTAGTGGGTCGTATCATGTTGAGCAAGTTTTAGTGTGTTCGGTTGTTGTTCCGAGCTTTGTCGGGATCAATGCAGGGGTATTGTTTGCAGGATCCTTGATCAGGGTTCAGTTGTTTCATCTTTTGATCTGGTGGGATTGGCAGTCGTATATGGAAGAACTTTTGGGGTTCAACACTACCGTTTCTAGGAGAGGAGCGGTAGCAGGAAGATGGTGGTGTCAGTGCATGGGGTTGATTGGTCAGTGGAAATGTCAGGGGATTTTTATGTCCGCATGGATTGTAAATGGTTAGAATTCAATAATTCTTTGAGGATGGAAGTTAGGTTGAAGATTCGCCAGTTCATAAAAAGGGTTATGGTTTTGGTTCCCAACAAAAGAACTTAACAAATTTGTTTGGTATCATGGGAGGTGATAGGAGCTAACGGGATTGCTAAGATTTCAGGGAATATTCTTATAATTCCCTAATCTGCTTGTGTATGAATCAGATCCAATTGATGGTGCGGAATCCCAATCAATTGGATGATGTCAGATCAAATAGAAGAGAAGGAGAAGAAGAAGATGATGAATCTTGAATGTATTGATTAGAATGAAGTTCCCTTACACAAGATTCACACATTTACACACACTAAAACTCCTCTCTTCTCTCTATTATGTACACTCCTTTTCTGTTCATCAATCTATTCCTCACACCCCTCACCCCTATATATATACATGAGAAATATGGGCCGTAAATGGGTTTACGGCCGTAAACCTGTTTACGGCTATAAACACCCACCTGGCCGTAAACCTGACCGTAAACTCATAAAATATTACATAAAAATACAATTGCCTAGAAAAGCAAAGTATAAACCATAATTTTGACCCAACAATCTCCCCTTTGGTTTATAGCTTTCTTTTCTTATCAATCTTCATCGAGAGCTTGGCTTCAGCATTAATCTTCAAATTCTTCACAACTTCAAGATGAACTTGATGCATCTTCAATGAATGACTTCATCTTGAGCAGTTGGGAATTTCTTCAGGATTTGGCTTTGAACGTACGTTGGGTGAGGAGGCTTCTTGATAAGATTCTTGAAAGATAGCGCTTTCAGCTTGAGAATCTTCAGAGAGAAAAATAGAGAGGAACAATCTTCTGGATCACTTCAGCAGGTTCATAGATAGCAGCAGATTGATTGAGGAGGCTTCAATGCAATCTGTTACATAATCTTCAAGTCGGCTTCACCTTGCTTCTGGGGTTGAAAGATTGAATGTTGAAAGAATAATCTTTATTTCTTGCTCCTTCGAATGAGAATTCTTCGATGCTCACGGATGAAGCCTTGGCTCAGAAATCTTCGACACAAACTCCATGAGTCTCATCTATACCTGAATTCACTTTTCAAGACAAATCAAAACTAAAAGAAAACTTAGCACACTGTATTTTTGGAATTTTCATATTTTCTGAAAAAGAAATAAAACAGAAATAACACTATTTTTGGATTTTTAATTTTTTTGATTTTTGTTTGGTTTTCAAATTTTTTAATTCTCCCCTAATATTTAAATTAGAAGAAAACTATGAACAAATTTAACAAAAATAAAAATGATATCTAACTTTAAGAGTGATTTGGGATCAAAGTTTTTAAACAGCCTTTATCCGTTTATCAGTACCTCTCCCTTCATGAATAGATCTGGTCAATCTCCGGTATTGTGGTCCACTTAAACACGAGAGATTGTGACAAAATTAGGACATACTATAAGTGACAAGATAATGTGATCCTAAGTTCCTAGATAATATTTCATAAGGACCATTCTGCTGACGACGACCAAAGATATTGTTGTCCACCTAAATTGAGCAATATCTACAGACAACCTAGTGATTGTTCAATTTTAAATTTACTAGAACATGTTTCCTGCTTCCTGACATACCCCAATAATCAGGAACTTCCAACCTAGTGAAACATATGACTAACCAGATTTATAGGGATTGAGAAGTAGAAAGGTGCATATGTTGTGTACCAGGTCGGATGTATTTCAATCACGCAAAGGAGCCAACATATGACTAACAGACAGGAAGAATTGCATAGATAGAAGATGCAGAGAAATAGAATTGCATATGTTGCAGTCCAGGTCGGATGTATTTCAATCACGCAGAGGAGGCAACATATGACTAACAGAAAGAAAGCAAGAAAATAATTTCCTACAGACCTACTTTATCGGAATTCCCCAGTCGCCCCATCAATATCGGAATTAAGGACAAAGTCCGTACATCGAGGAAGAGTTAAACCACGGTTCTAGATACAGATTATTTTAGTGTGACCGGTGGATTATCGTGTATATCTCCCTGCTCAACCCACCTGAGTGTCGTATTGTCAGGCTAAATGGATCTATCTAGGTCAAGATTTTTCAAGTCTCTAGATTCCTTAAGTTCATTAATGCCTAGTCAAGTCCATTTTAATCTTTCGTGCCAACCAGCGCATCGAACACAGAGCCTAGACAATTCAGATTCAGTCCCTTACACAGATTCAGATTGCCTGCTATCACATGATTATATCACTTCCCAACACATCACCTGCAAGCACATTCCATAACCAACATATTTTTGGATTTTCTGATTTTCTAATGTTTTTGGATTATTTAAAATTTTCTAATTTTTGTTTTGTTTTTATTTCTCCCCCTAAATTTGTGCATAGGAGAGAAACGAAAGTAAATGCACAAATTTAAACTATCCTAAAACAAAAATTAGTCTTTAAAGCGAATCAGCTTAAGAAAAACTCAGGAGTATAGAGAAGAAAACTCAAACCGTAAGTCATCAATTGGATTTGCATCCAGAAGGTCTGAGAACAGCACGCGTAATCTCAGAACAGATCCAAAAATTCTTCACATCGTTAAGCACTAACCCCATGAGTGATCCCTTCCTTTCTTCCCTTCCCGCAAAGGACACATACTCTCAAATAATGTTCTGAGTGTTGTACAGTTGAGAGATGCCTCCTATCATGTGCCAGGAACAGCCACTACCAACAAACCGAAGTCTGATGATATGCCTCCATAGCTACTCCGACACAGAGCAGGATCGGTTGGTCTTTGGAACCCAGTCCATTTTGAAACTGGGTCGACCTTTGTCATCATTGCAGGGTACTCTCTCCCATGACATATCATGTTTATCACAAACAGAAGATGAAGAAATATTAGAATCGTTAGAAGATTTGGGAGAGTGAGCCTTTGGAACCCATTTGTAGTTGGGTTTAACCCATTTCTTTTTCGATCTGATGGGTGGCTCAATACTTGCTTTTGAATTTGCTGTCGGCCGTTGAGATGACTTTGACCTAATCAGTATTGACTTCACATGAGCATCTCTTGGATTGGACTTGTTGGCCGACATTCCCTTCTTGCCCTTGGGATTCAGATTCTTGGCCTTGTGGGTTTGATTCTTGGCCTTTTGGGTTTGATTTTTGGCCTTCTGCGCGTTCCAGTTACCATTGTCTGAACGTGACCTTGAGGGGTTCCTTTTGGAGTATCTCCCTCTTGGCGCGTTCTACCACCCTTGTGCATAGTAGGGAACGTATGCACGATTAGGACAATTTTTGGCAATGTGTCCAGGTGTTCCACAGTGAAAACATGTCTTTTTCTTCATTGTGAAGTTGTTTCTTCCTGCCCCTGGTGGCGTATCCTTGCATTGTCTCTTATTGTTCCCACAAGCACAATTATAACAGGCACTCTGTTTCACTGGAATTGGTGGCCTGTATTTCTCAACAGCAGGTTGATAAGAAGCAGCTGAGTTCGAAGCAACAGATTCAGAGTTCAAGGAGATGTTGGTTTGTTCAATGGTTTTCTCCTTGTTCTCATCCTCTGCTACTTTACCTGCATATGAAGTAGATGTGCTAGAAACAGGAATATCAGTATTTTCAAACAAATCATCAAATATGTCAAAAATATTTAACTCAACATGATCCGGAGCAGAAGCATCACAAGATGTATCATTGATTTTAACATCGGAAACAAAAGAGTTATCATTTGAAACAAAAACATCAGGTTCAGACTCAGTTTTGTTATCAGAAACAGATCCTTCAACTTCGTGCTTTGACTGATCTAAGGATTGATCTGCAGGGGAAGTAGAAACGTTAGTACTTTCAACATTAATAAATCCTCCTGAAACAAAACCAGATGTCTTGCCATAAACCATGAATGGTTCTTTGGCAATCTCCTCTTTCGTCAAAGGGTGATACTGATATGTATGATTAAAAGGAGGAGGTACATTATCGTATCCTAAACACTTTTGCTGGTTTCGTTTGAACTGCAGGCAATGGTCAATCATGTTGGCAACTACCTCGCTTGATACATCAAACCTTTTAAAATCAAAATTTGCAGTTTCAAATTGCCCTTTTAATGTATCAAGCTCAGTAATTAACTCAGCATTCTGTCTCTTGATATAATCATAATTTTCACATTTGTTACTATAGTCTTCCTGAAGTCTCCTAAAGTCCTTTATTTTTGTTTCTAACTGGGCCTTTAGGGGTTTTTGTCATTTTCTAAGTTGATATCCTTCATATCTCAGGTCCTCAACTTCTCTTTTTAATAAATCAATTTGTTCCCGAAGAAATTTAATCGTAGCTTCACATGATTGAGAACATGAAACTTCATCGACCGGAAGGTTTGCGGAACTCATTGTTTTTCCACACTTCAAAGCGTCAAGTTCTTCAATTACAGCAGCAAGACTAAGACGATTGAGATCTTTTGTCTTCTTGATGACATCCACGTTCATATCCCACGACTTTAGAAGTGCATTCAGCAGCTTTTTATTTATCTCAGATTTAGTAAAGAAAATCCCAGCTATACTCATCTCAGTAGTAAGTGTAGTAAATCGCTGCAAGTGTCAATTTGCGAAATTAGGAACCGAAGGGGAGTCTTTTTGAATTAAAAACGGAAGGTTTGATCATCCAGCTAGCTAGAGGAGTTGGTTAAGGCGCTGGGTAATTTTCGGAGGACGCCCGGGTTCGATCCCCGGCACCTGCAAAATCGCTTCCCCTTTTTTAATGAACACAGATGCGAACTTCGGACCCTATGCGAGGCTGACCACGAATCCGAGGCGAGGACCGTACACGGGCGAAGCTGAAAACTCGGAGGGCCGTAATCTCGGACCGTAAACTCCGGGGCCGTAAACCTCGGACCGGAAGCTCGGGCCGTAAACCTCGGACCGGAAGCTCGGGCCGTAAACTCCGGAAACCCTAGCTGCTGGCCGTAAATGTCGCCACTCCCTCGCTGGTTACGACCAAAAACAACGATTTTTGCCCCTTTTTGCTCCAAAACTCGATCATAAACCCGTTTTTATGAAAAACGCGAAGAACAAACCCCCCCCCCTAATTTTCAGAGATCTATCGAAAAACGCAAGAATCCTTCAAAAATAAGATCAAATACGCTCCATATCTGACAAAATTGATTGATACAATCCAAGCTCTGATACCAATTGTAATTCCCTAATCTGCTTGTGTATCAATCAGATCCAATTGATGGTGCGGAATCCCAATCAATTGGATGATGTCAGATTAAATAGAAGAGAAGGAGAAGAAGAAGATGATGAATCTTGAATGTATTGATTAGAATGAAGTTCCCTTACACAAGATTCACACACTTACACACACTAAAACTCCTCTTTTCTCTCTATTCCGTACACTCCTTTTCTGTTCATCAATCTATTCCTCACACCCTCACCCCTATATATATACATGAGAAACATGGGCTGTAAATGGGTTTACGGCCGTAAACCTGTTTACGGCTGTAAACACCCACCTGGTCGTAAACCTGACCGTAAACTCATAAAATATTACATAAAAATACAATTGCCTAGAAAAGCAAAGTATAAACCATAATTTTGACCCAACAATTCTTCTAGATTTCAGGAGGGTGGCGATCATTGAGATTGGCTATGAATGGAACGCTAGTTTTGGTAAGCCCAGGTCATAGGCGGTTCATGCTATATGAGGTTTGATGGGATGGGAATACATTGGACTTATGAGATGAGAGAGAGCTTTGTCAAATCCAAGTGGGGGAATCGATCAGAATTCCAGGAGTTGGATCGGGTGTGGAACTAAAGCAAGTTTCACAACCTGGTCAGGAGGGAGACGACCCAAGTGGCTGTTTATTTTGAGTTTGTGTAAGCGGGAATTCAGGAAACTTCCAACCGTTGGTCGGCGCCTTCTTTATTATCTGTAGCAGGTTTGTGGTTGAGTCCAGGTTGAGGGCTTTGGAATTCGAGGTATGACATGAACACCTGATTGGATGTAGGTTTTGGTTCAGGATGCGTGGGGTTGTGATGGTTAAGGTGTGGTTAGGCCAAGGGTGGTAATCATGGTTGGTTAGAAGTGTTGTGAGACTGCGATGAGATCGTAGCATTCATCAGTTGAGTTAGACTATCGATGAGGTGGTCACGAGTTTAGAGGAGGATCAGTTTGGGCCTTAGGCACGATGGACAGGATTGTCGAGGTACATTTCTCTGTTTTAGATTGAGGACCATTGGGTTCCGAGGCGGAGTCAGGCTTGTGTAGCCCTAGATGGGTGGGACCCATGGGCAAGGCCGCTCCATGGTATAGTTTGGGTGGGACCCGTGGGTGAATCCCATGTGTTTATGGAAATGCAGGAGGGACCTGGTAGAGACCGTTGGTTCAAGGTATTGGATCTTGGGTTCCAGGATTGAGTGTGTTGTCCAGTAAGTGGCGCAGAGGTGTTTATAGGCTTGGTAGCCTTGTTATTTGGACTATTGGGAACCTAGTGGTTGGACCAGGTGCGAGACTAGTAGTCTCAGAGATGGTTTGGGAATCTCTATACCCCAGATTAGTGAGGGGTTGCTGTGAATCAGAAAGCTTCGGGTGGAATGCAAGTGTAAATCCTTGGACCTCGGGTTATAAGTTGGGTACCGAGATGGTTCTTGGTGGGAACTTGCGTTGGGAATCGCGGGTGTGTATGTGCAAGGCCTTCTCATATGTAGGTTATGAGTTAAGGAATATGAATTCCAAGGGTATCAGTTGCAGGGTTCAGGGTTGAAGGGATGGTTTCAGTTTTGACGATAGATCAGGTTCTTGTGATTATGTTTGGATGGGTTCTAGCTATGTGGAGGTCAGGCAACTATGGGGTTCGGATTTTCAGATGGATTTCATTATATGATTGGTAATGGATTTCTTCGGATGGATTAGACCAGGGTGGGTCAGTTCGTAAGGCTGTGGGGAGACCACAACATGCATGAAACGAGGAAGTGATAGGTCGTTGGAGGCCGGTTGTGATATAATACTACAGTATGTTTTGTAGCATTCACTTTTAGCATTGGATTTGGTGGCGTCATGCTTGTCAGGTTGTTATGATCGTTGGAGCCATAAGTGGCGAGATAGCTTGGGAAATTATTGCCAGATGAGGCTTTCATTCGGAAGTCGCGTGGGGCGACTGTGTGTCTTTTGACTCAGCAACCGGGCGGGAATCCGGTGTTTCAGTTAGTGGCAAACAAGTTGGGACCAAGGAGGTCTCGGCTCCTTTTGGAAAGCAGCTAGGGGGCCTCGAGATAAGTCAATGTAGTGTTAGTGATTTGGGACTCGTGTGTGGAGTCGTTTTCCATTCGGAGGATGCGTAGGTCACTTGCAGTTTGGATTAAATAATCTCAGAATACGTGATTTGACTCTGTTGCGCAGCTCTCGTCTGAGTCTAACAGTTTCACGGATGAGTCTTCTACTCGAAGGATTATCTGAGCCTTCTGTCAAGTATAAGTGTTCTGCAATAGTAAATGACCAGTGATTTTGTTCCCAATGGAAGCATCAAGTCAATCAAGGGTTGGAAGCGTTATGTCTAAGTCTGGATTTCATTGGGAATTTGACCTGGTAGTGGTTCAGTATGGGCGGGCAGTCGAGATGGCAGACCAATTCGAGATTTCAGGTTTTAGGTAAGGTAGGGCTGGTTTTCTATATGGGATTATGGATTCGTCTTCTTCGGGTTTGGAGAGTTCTGCTATGGTTGTGTTCGGTAGCCTTGGTGTAACACCCCCCAATTCCTGGATGTAGAACTTGGGGATTTTGTGCAAGTTGAAGGGGCTACTCGACAAGTTGGTTGGACCAACTCGTCGTGTAGGAGTTGATCTGGACGCGCGAGTTATGAAGCCTATTCTTAGAGTTGGAGAGATGGACTCGACGAGTTGAGGCTGTTTAGAGAAAACCCTAATTATTCGGGTTTGCACCCTATTTAAAGGACTTTAACTCCTTTACCCCGCCTCCCTCATCGCCCTATCACGTCCAAAGAGAAACCCTAGTGAGCTAGCCCATATTTTGAGTATGTGAAGTCAAAAGTGTGCATTCTTGGAGGAAGCTTGAAGAGTGAAGAGCTTGGAACAAGCATGACTCTTTAGATCCAGCATTCATACAGTTGTATCATCTATTTGGAGGTAAAAAGTCCTTAGATTGGCTTCCATTACGTAGATCTCTTCTTATGTGAGTTTATGGGCTTTTGGTGCAAAATGAGGGCCATTCTCGAGTTAATCTTGCCCAGGGGGTATGAGTTTCAGATCTGGACTTCTCTAGGTCCCATGTACATAAAGCTTCAAGCTTTATGAAGCTTTGACCCGTCTTCATGTCCTAAACCCCTTCTTGAGCTTAGTTTTGGGTGATTTAGCCTTGTGAGGCCTTGCATGATCGTAAAGTTAGCAACTTTACGTGATAACTCCATCCTAGGAGGTTGGATCTAGAGTGTGGAGCATTGGAATCGACTGGAATGAGTTTAATAAGAAAGAGCTGAGGAACTCGACGAGTTGAGTTGGGTTTTCCCGTTTTTGGATTCAGAGTGAACTCGACGAGTTGATGAGACAACTCGACGAGTGGTTAAGGTTTTTCCCCGGTCTTCTGGACTCTGCATGGACTCGACAAGTTGGCTAGCAACTCGGCGAGTTGACTCGGGTTTTTGTGGTTTCTGAGTACTGAGGACTCGACAAGCTCATGAGCTGCACTCGACGAGTTGAGTCAACATGGACTGTTGACTTGAGTGTTGACTTCTGTTGACTTTTAGGGTTGGGTCAAGTTGTGGACTTTGGAGAACATGGAGGGGTAAAATGGTCTTTCACCCTTTTTGGAGATTTAGTAGAGGATTTAGCTTAACATTTTATATAATTGTTAAGTAGCGATAATTGTAATATGTGTAGGCGGAGTATAGACCAGCAGTTCAAGTGTGGGATATATTGCTTTGCTCTGCGAGGTGAGTCTTCTCACTATACTTACCTGAGTGGTAATACTGTGTGCCCGGAGGGTCTTATTTGAGTTACTGATCGGAGGGTCTTATATGCTTATACTGAGTTATTTGATATTAAGCATTTGTCTTTGTGATATGTGTTGTATATTATTGTTGTGCCTTGATGAGTTAGGACCGGAGGGTCCAAACAGAGTAGTAAGACCGGAGCGTCTTCACCGAGACACATGATTGGAGGGTCCTTATTGAGATATAGCCATGAGAGGCTAATTATTCATGTGTGGTATTTTGGGGAACTCATTAAGCTCCGTGCTTACAGTGTTATGTGAAATGTGTTTCTGGTACCTTTCAGGATCACGGGAAGGCGTCGGCATGATTGTACACACCAGCTTGAGATTATGTTTTGAGGATTCTGGGATATTGTTAAACATTTTATTGTCTTATGTTTTGAACAACTTATAAATGTTATTTTGAGAAATGTGAAATTGTGTTTTGTGAGGTTTTAAAAATGAAAATTTTATTTGAAAATTTAGAGTGTTACACTTGGGAAGGCCATGTGTGTTTGGGGTTGTGGTTGCATCCTTTAGGCTATCTGGGCGCCTGGGATGGTAAGGAGCGATTTCGAGGACGAAATCTAATTCAAGTGGGGGAGAGTTGTAACACCCGAAATATTGACGAGCAATTGTATGGAATGAATCCCATTTTGAGGACTGGACAAGGCGTGTTGGAGGAACCAACACGACGTGTCTAGTTAAGGAAAAGTGTGGTTTTCATTAAGGTCAACACGGCGTGTTGGTGTCTATACACGACGTGTTAGAAGCTGGGAAGGAAACCCTAATTTTTAGGATGTTGCACCCTATATAATCTCTTTAAGCCCCAAGGGCTGGTCTCCTTGCCAACCTCCATTGACACTAAAACCCTAAAATCGATCTTTAAGTCTATTGTTGGTCTTATTGAGCTAGTAAGAATTTCTTGGTGCTAATTGTTGGTCTTTGTGAAGGAAGACGAGATCTTGAAGTTGCTATGTTTGGGGAAAAGGCTTTAGATCCAGAATCATCATCTTTTGGGGAAGCTTTTTGAGGTATCAAGTATGCATCTTGTCTTGTATATGTTTAGATCTCTTCTTTTGTGCTTTGTTGTGCTTTTGGTCCCTTTTTGGGTTGAGGAGAGAGTGAAGACGTTTAAGGGCTTGTTATCCCAGATCTAAGTTGGTATTGGACTCCTTGAGCATAAGGGTGCAAGCTTTATGAGATAATTGGTTACATGCATGCATTAAGTCCTTTGTTAAGTCCTATTTAAGCTTAAGAGCTTCATTTAGACATGCATGAACGTAAAGTTGGCAACTTTACGTGGTTTTCTAGCTCAAGGAAGTCATATCTATTTTTTGGGGCTATGTCTTTATGGGTTAAGTGCTTATTGGTTAAGCCCTTGCACTATCAAGCCTTTTTGGTTGGGATTGGACCCTTTTTGGTAATCCCTGTGGGTAAATATGGAAAGTTTACCCTTATAAGTCTCATTTTGGTCTAGATATGAGCTTTAGAGCTCTTGGGATCGGAGAGAGTAGCTTAATGTATTAAGCTGTTGGAATTCAGGAAAAACACGACGTGTTTGCAAGTCAATACGACGTGTTGCTGGGATTTTCCCGACCATTTAGATAATGGTGAAGCATGGCGTGTTGGCAAGTCAACACGGCGTGTTTGGTCAACATGGACTGTTGACTTTAACTTTGACTAGAAGTTTGACCAGGGTTGACCATGGGTTATTTTGGGCCTTGGGTGCTCATTTGGAATTTGGGCTTTTGGATTGTTTAATTGGGCCTTGGTTTTGGTCCAAGTTATAAAAAGGGTAAAAAAAGGTCTTTTACCCTGGTTTGGGCACTTAGTATGAGTCGGATCCGATTATTGATGGATGGTTATCTTGTGATTGATAGCGTGGGGATTCTTGGGGGCTAGCAGCCAAAGATTCTTTCTGTGAGATTTGGCAGTGCGAGGCGAGTCTCCTCACTATGTTTAGCGGGTCGAAGGCACCAATGCCGACCCATGATTTGTTATGCTTAGTATGTTTTTTGTCTACGTGACTCTTGCATGTGTTATGTGTTTTATGTTTACCGGGCGGGCCCGATGCTAGGTGGGGCCTGATGAGTATATTGTATGTTAGTTGTTTGTATGTGTGTTATGATTATCGGGTACGTCCCGATGTCGGGCGGGGCCCGAAGGCTAGTCTGTATGCTATTTATCTTTGTGATTATGACATGTGTTGTATGTTTATATGTTTATATGTTTATATGTTTATATGTTTATACCGAGCGGGGCCCGATGCCAGGCGGAGCCTGATGACTGACATATTTGTTTACCGAGCGGGGCTCGATGCCGGGAAAGACCCGATGCCAGACGGGGTCCGATGAAGGGCAGGGGTCATTATTTGTTTATATGTGATATTATGTATGGTATGCGGTATGTTGGGGAACTCACTAAGATTTCTGCTTACGGGTTTCAGTTTATGTTTCAGGTACTTCGTATTTTCAAATAGAAGAGCCCGGGATGATTGCAGAGAACACACCACATGTTTCCGCATTCTGTGATTTACTCTGATTTGTTGATGTTTTGATAAATCTCGATTAACTTGGTTTTATGGAAGTGATATGTATTAACGATTTATTAATCGAAAAACGAAAATTTATATCATTATTTTAGGGACGTTACATCCCATTACAATCAGCGTACTCCTTAAGGGTGTTAGGTTCCTCTTCCCTAATACGCCCTACGTACTCCCTATGTACGCCCCGTGTACTAGGGTTAACCTTAAACCCTACTAACTTCTGAAGGCAATAACTTCTTCGTTATAAGTCTGTTTCCGACGATCCTTATATCCACGGAAAGGTAAAGAGAAGCTCTACACTTCTATCAACTCATCCTTGCCTTAAAACTTCCCGAACTAAAATGCAATATTCATATAAGCTCAAACTCCCATTTTACGGTTATACCCTTGGGCTCCAAATCACAATTTGAACTCACGGATCATCTAGATTACACTACCCACACCCAAATAGGTCTAATTCCCTCTTTTCCAAAGCCCTAAGCCTTATGATGCCCGATCTTTAGGCCACCACCCCGAATTAGGAAACGATTCGGAATAGGATGTTACACATCAGGTGAGGGTGAGAGGGGAGGACATGGAGAAGACTGCGTTCTGGACTCGTTATGGGCATTACGAGTTCATGGTGATGCCATTTGGTCTCACCAATATGCATGCAGTGTTTATGTATTTGATGAATTGGGTGTGCAGGCCGATGCTCGAACAATCTGTTATTGTGTTCATTGATGATATCTTGGTGTATTTCAAGACCAGAGAGAAGCACGAGGAGCACATTCGAGAGATTTTGGGAGTACTGAGGCAGGAAAGGTGGTATGCCAAGTTCTCAAAGTGTGAGTTTTGGTTATGAGAGGTCCAGTTCCTTGGACATCTCGTTAACCAAGATAGGAATTTGGTCGATCCGGCCAAGATCGAGGCCATGATGCAGTGGGAGGTTCCGAAGTCTCCCTTAGAGATCAGGAGTTACTTGGGTTTAGCGGGATACTATCAGAGATTCATCCAAGATTTCTCCAAGATCGCAGTACCCCTCACTCCTCTAACGAGGAAGGGAGTGGATTTCTGGTGGAGCCCTGAGCAGCAAGTTGCTTTTGAGACGCTGCGACAGAGGTTATATGAGGCCTCGGTGTTGACCCTTCCTGAGGGTGTTGAGGATTTCTTGGTATTTTGTGATGCATCCATCACTGGTTTGGGGGCGGTCCTTATGCAAAAAGGGCGAGTGATTGATTATGCTTCTCGGCAGCTGAAGCAGCATGAAGCGTGGTATTCTACTCATGACCTGGAGTTGGGGGCAGTGGTGTTTGCGCTCAAGATTTGGAGAGATTATCTTTATGGGGTCCGTTGTACCGTTTACATGGATCACAAGAGTTTGCGATATCATATGGACCAGCCGAACCTGAACATGAGGCAGCACAAGTGGCTGGACGTGGTCAAGGATTATGACTGCGAGATCCTTTACCATCTGGGTAAAGCGAATGTGGTAGTGGATGCGTTGATCCAAAAGTCGGTTGGATGTTCAGTTGGAGAGATGTTTGTGAGGATATTCGTTGATTCTCCAATTTCGGGTTTGATCTGAGAGGCTTAGTCAAAGGGAGTTCGGAAGGAGAAATGGAAACAGGAAAGGATCTGGGGTGAGATCGACATGTTTGTCACTGATAGTCGGAGGTTGTTGACCCGGTGCGGTCGGGTTTGGGTTCCATTTTCTGGTTAGATCAGGCAGATAGTGTTGAAGGAGGCTCATAAGTCTCGCTTTTTTATACATCCGGGAACCACCAAGATCTACCAGGATTTGAGATTGTTTTATTAGTGGCCGTGTATGAAGAGGGAGATAGCCTGGTACATTGAGAGGTGCTTGACCTATAGGATGGTCAAGGCCGAGCATCAGAGGCCGCATGGCAAGCTGCGGCCTTTAGAGGTTCCCATGTGGAAGTGGGAACAGATACCATGGATTTTATCACCACGTTGTCGAAGACTGCCAATGGTTTTGATGCTATATGGGTCATCGTTGATCGATTGACCAAGAGTGCCCACTTTTTTGCCATCCAGGAGAGTTCTTCGGCCGAAAATTTGGTTGATGTGTATGTCGGAGAGATTGTTGCTCGTCATGGGGTTCCGGTCTCCATCGTTTTAGACCAAGATGTTTCGTTCACATCCCGATTTTGGGAGAAGTTCCACGAGGAACTGGGTACGATGCTACATTTCATCACGGCTTATAACCCGCAGACCGATGGTTAAAGTTAGCGGACCATCCAAACACTTGAGGATATGATGTGGGTTTGTGTCATGGATTTTTGTGAGAGTTGGAATTCCTACCTACCTCTTGCGGAGTTTTGCTACAACAACAACTATCACTCCAGCATTGGTGCCCCACCTTTTTAGCTCTTGTATGGTCAGAAATGTCGTACTCTGGTTTGTTGGGGAGAGGATGGCCGGGTCATGGGAAGGACCGAATTAATCTTTCATACCATGGATCTTATTCAGTAGATCAGGCAGAGACTACATACACCTCAGAGTCGGCAGAAGAGTTATGTCGACCGGCATCGATCAGAGTTTGAATTTCAGGTCGGTGATATGGTATTACTGAAGGTCTCACCCAGGAAGGGTGTGATATGCTTCAGGAAGAGGTTCAAATTGGGTCCCCGATATATTATACCATTCCGTGTGATAGCCAGGGTAGGTAGAGTGGCCTACTGGTTAGATTTGTCGAGTGAGCTCAGTCAAATCCACAACACTTTCCATGTTTCGCAGTTATGGAAGTGTGTATTGTACGATGAGGCCGTGGTTTCCTTGGATGATATTCAGGTCGATGAGCACCTGAAATATCTTGAGAGGTCGGTGGATATATTGGAAAGAAAGATTAAGGTTCTGGGCAACAAGGAGATATATTTGGTAAAGGTTCAGTGGCAACATCGGGGAGGCTCTGAGTGGCCCTGGGAGCCGGAGGTGGAGATGTGTGAGCATTATCCGGATTTATTCGACGCGCCCGACTTCGAGGACGAAGTCTAGTTCAAGTGGGTGAGAATTGTAACATCCCAACAATGAGGTATTCCTAAATTTAACCCTAGTATGAGGAAATATTTCATTTTGACCCTTGGAATGAGTTTTGTTTGCAAAATCGCTCATAGTGTCATTGTTGTAATTTGGGCGAAACACACGTACGCTAGGTGTACCAGCATGGTATGTGGGGAGTAAGGTCTCTTAATGTAAACAACGTCATTTTGAGTACACTGAACGTACTCCCAGAGTACGTTGAGCGAACTATGTGTGGACGAAAACCCTAATCTTGAGGGTTTGGACCCTATTTATTGATCCTTAAGTCCCATTTCTTCACCCCATTCCTAGCCTCCATCATTTGAGACGTTTCCTTGCAAACCCTAACCCCCTTTATTGCATTTGATACCTTTAAGTGTGTTTTTGTGTGTTCCAAAGGAGGAATAAGGTGGTGGTGAACCTTAAAAGCTAGAAGCAAGCTTGGATCTGGAAGTTTTGCATCATTCTCCATCTCCAGAAGGTAAAAAGTCCCCACCTTGATGATTAAGTTAATAGATCTAGCCTGCCTGATGATAATATGAGCTTGTTGTCCCTAAATATGTCCTTCTTGTGCATGGAATGTTATTGAACGTTTGAGTTGTCCTTTTCGACGTGTTTCCATGTCTTGAGTCATAAAATTATGATGTCGGCCCCTGAGATTCCTTCATGCAAGCCATTAAGAGCTTTAGAGGTTAAGATAAGTTAGGGTTTTGTTGTTGGGCTTGATCTAGATACGTACAACCTTAAAGTTGGAAACTTTATGGTTTGGGATGCCATTTGGGGCTATGACAGAAAATTTGACGTAGTGACTTAAGGAATTAAGCCCTCAAAATGAAGTTATTAAGCCATTGCGTATGTTGGGCGTAGCTTGTCGTACGTCGGGCGTACGCCTAAGGGAGCCAGATCTGAATTGCGAGTACGTAGGGCGTACTCGGTCTGGGTTGACTTGTCTTGACCTGTTGACTTTGACTTTGACTTTGACTTTTACCAAGTTTGACTTAAGGGTATTTTGGGTATTTTAAGCTATAGTTGAGCCTTGGTCTCTATCTGTTGAATAGGTGACCTTTAGAGTCGGTATTTGGAGCAGTTGCTCGTTCATCTTTTTGTCAAACTGTGAGGTGAGTTTTCCTCACTATACTTACGGGTCAAAGGCACCAAGGCGGGCCAACTGGATTGATATCCTGCTATACATTGATATTCTGAGTATGGGATAGACCTGTATGATTATATGCTAGTTGTTGATATGCGTAGACCGGTAGATCTATAGGATTACCTGTGATTTCTGATTGCATGATTATATGTTTGTTGGTTATGTTTGTTATCTGTTATATGTCGACATATTGTGTTGGGTTGAGACTTTACTGCTTTGTGCATGAGTCAACAGACCGGGGGTATTCCAGTCCGATGAATGAGTGGACCCGAGGGTATTTCAGTCCGATGACTGAGTAGGCACATTGTATATTGGTATTCCAGTCTGATGACTGAGTGGACCTGTTGTATATTGGCATTCCATTCCGATGACTGATTGGGCCAGGAGGGGGTAATCCAGCCTGATGTTTGTGGACCCGTGGGTATTCCATTCCGATGACTGATTGGACCTAGCATGCTTGTTCATTTATGATATGTGTTTTGTGTGGTGGTACTTTTGGGGAATTCACTAAGCCTTGGCTTACAGTTTTTGGTTATGGTTTCAGGTACTTCCGAGGATCGTGGGAAGGCAAAGGCGAGAGCATAGACATCCTGGTTTTATGTTGTTGGTCTAGGGAAACTCTGTTTTGAATAATGATTTGAAAACAATGGTTTTTTTTACACTTTTATTAGTAAATGGGTTGATTTGAAAAGTTTAAATTAGTTTTGATTTTTGAGATGTTACAAGTTGGTATCAGAGCCTTGGTTTGAGCAAATTGGTGGAACACCCGTGTGAATCCAGTCTCAAACTAAGGAACTGCAAAGGTTTTAAAAATGATTTTCAAAATTGTTTTAAAAAATAATCAAGAAAGGATGCGATGTGTACGATCAGCCGGAGGCAGTAAGTAGAGCCTAAATTACCACACTGTTATTTGATATATGATATGTTAGAACAGCATGCTAGTGATAGGCTAGGGATCTTCAGGAATTGCACGATAGAATTGCCTATTATATGATGCCTGGTAGCCTAAGGTTTCTTTCTTATACGGAATTGACATCATTACTGTAGTTGCTTAGTGTATGAATCAAGATTGTACATAACTACGATTTTATAGCCTGACAATGTTTGATTTAGCCTTATTTCTTGTTCCTTGTTTGGTTGTGGGCTTAGGGTAGAATCAAGTATTCGACTGTCTATAGGATCTAGTTTTATGTGTGATTAGCATACACGAGTGTTGCAAGGTTGGTGGAAGTTTCGTGGATGAGTTATGTGGAGTTATCCAACCCGTTGAAGGATGTCTAGACTTTTTCTAGGAAGTGATAATAAGGTGTATGCGTATTCCAGTGAGTATTGTTAGGGTTGTTGTGATGATCTCCTAAGATAAATATAGGTAGGTGTGGAATGTAGTATGGGCTCGTACTACTGGAAGCACATGACCCATACGCGTAGCAGGGAAGTCACAACCCATAGGGTTTGTTGGGAAATGGTTCCTATGGTATTATATGTGTTTTATATGATATCTCCCTGGTTTATTTTTAGTATGGTGGCTACGAGACGATTTGAGTCAGGATCTGGATCAAGAGCTGGAGCAGGTGGCCAGGATGGGCCAGATTTGACTGAGGACCGGGTTAGGGAGATCCTTCATGAGGTGGTTGTTTCTATTGTCCGGGAGCTGATACTGGAGCTGTTTGGGTCTATTAAGACCGCAATGATGGAGTTCATCGATGACCGATACACTGCAATTTCTAAGGCTGTTGTTGCTATAGCCACCGCAGCCGTTGTTGCTGTGGGGATTGGCACTACGAGGGCTTTCCAGTACCAGGACTTCGACAATACGAAGCCACCGGTTTTCGACTGGGTTCAGGATCTGATCATTTCCATGAGGTAGCGGTCAGATATTGGGGGATGTTTCTTTAATTGCTCTCGCCCAGCTGGCCAGAAGGTCAAGTGTGCTCTAAACCTTCTTCGATCTGGAGCGAAGGATTGGTGGAGGCTAGTTACTAGTTCATACACCCCATAGTAGCGAGCTTCAATATCATGGGAGCAGTTCTCTGAGATGTTCCACTCGAGATATGTTCCATTTGGTGGAGTGGGAGAGGCTGGCCCAGGAGTACTTGGATCTAAGATATGGAACCGAGTCAGTGACGAACATTGCCAATATGTTTACAGAGAGAGCCATATTTTTCCCTGAGTTTGCTGCTTCTGAGCAAGCTCAGATGAACCGGTACTTGATCATGCTCAAGACGGACATCCGCCAGTTTGTGTCTACGCAGCGCTATGGTTCACTGGTAGATTTGCAGGAGGCCGCTAGGCGGCGGGAGATCAAGATGGAGCTCCAGACGAGGGAGTAGAGGCAGGCCCCTGCTCAGTCACAACCTGCGGCGAACCGGTTCAAGGTCGCTGATGAGAGATCTGGGAGTCAGAGGGGCCACACTTGTGGGAAGTGCGGCAAGGTTCATGATGGTGCTTGACGATCTTCTTCTGGATGCTACAAATGTGGCAGACATGGCCACATTACGAGGGACTGTCGTCAGCATGCTCCAGTACCCAGTACCAGGATTTCCTATCACTGTGATCAGGTGGTCCATGTAAATGCCAATTATCCCTTGCTTTCTTCTAGACCGGCGCAGGCTCCGATGTTGGTTACTCTGAGGATCACTGATGGGAGCCAGGGTAGGGCGGAGCCCCTGAGGGCTAGAGGTCGTGCTTTTCAGCTCACGACGGAGGAGGCCAGGGTGGCGCCAGACGTCGTGACGGGTATGTTTCTATTTATTGTTCTGTCGATTATTTTATGGTATGCTTATATTTATGATTTTGTTAGGTACCTTCGTAGTGAACTCCTTGCCTGCTCTTGTGCTTTTTAACTTCGGTGTGAGTCGGTCTTTTGTATTCCAGACGTTCAGTATGGAGTTTGATATGCCTCTTGGGGAGTTAGTGCGTCCGTTGCGGGTTTCTATTGCCAATGAACACGGGGTTTCTGCATCTAGTGTATATCATGGTTGTGTATTGGAGATCGTCAGGGTTCCTTATCTGATTGATCTGATCCCTATCCCCATGGGGGATGTATGTGTGATAGTGGGGATGGATTATATGAGCAGGTTTGGTGCCATGATCGATTGTAAGGGCCAACAAGTAGTAGTTCGAACCCTAAGTGGGGGAGAACTTGTTATCTATGGAGAGGGTACCAGGGTTGGTTCAAGGTTTTGTTCGGAAGCCAGGACTCGACAGTATATTCAGCATGGGTGTGTGGGTTATCTTGCCTATGTGGCTGATACTCGGGTGGGGGAGCAGACTCCGGTTTCAGATGTACCAGTTGTTAGGGAGTTTGCTGATATATTTCCAGAGTTGTCCGGTGTGCCTCCCGAGAGGCAGGTTGAGTTCAGGATTGACCTATTTCCAGGTACGACTCCGGTCGCCATGGCGCCGTACTGTTTGGCACCACCAGAGATGCAGGAGTTCTCCTCTCAGCTTCAGGAGCTGCTAGGCAAGCAGTTCATCAGACCGAGCAGTTCGCCGTGGGGATCGCCGATACTATTCGTCAAGAAGAAGGATGGTTCATACCGGATGTGCATTGATTACCGGGAGTTGAACAAGTTAACAGTGAAGAACCGTTATCCCCTTCTGCGTATTGATGACCTATTTGATCAATTGTAGGGTGCATATTGGTTCTTCAAGATCGACTTGAGGTCCGGTTATCATCAGGTTAGGGTAAGAGGGGAGGACGTGGAGAAGACCGCGTTCCAGACTCGTTATAGTAATTACGAGTTCGTGGTGATGCCATTTGGTCTCACCAATGCGCCTGCAGTGTTTATGGATTTGATGAATTGGGTGTGCAGGTCGATGCTCGACCGATCTGTTATTGTGCTCATTGATGATATCTTGGTGTATTCCGAGACCAGAGAGCAGCACGAGGAGCACCTTCGAGAGCTTTTGGAAGTATTGAGACGGGAACGACTGTATGCCAAGTTCTCGAAGTGTGAGTTTTGGTTACGAGAGATCCAGTTCCTAGAACATCTCGTTAACCAAGATGGGATTTCGGTCAATCCGGCGAAGATCGAAGTCGTGATGCAGTGGGAGGTTCCAAAGTCTCCCTCAGAGATCAGGAGTTTCATGAGTTCAGCGGGAGACTATCAGAGATTCATTTAGGATTTCTCCAAGATTGTGGTACCCCTCACTTGTCTGACAACAAATGGAGTGGCTTTCTGGTAGGACACTGAGCAGCAGGTTGCTTTTGAGATGCTGCCACAGAGGTTATTTGAGGAACCAGTGTTGACCCTTCCAGAGGGTGTTGAGGATTTTATGGTATTTTTTGATGCATCCATCACTGGTTTGGGGGCGGTCCTTATGCAAAGAGGGTGATTGATTGCTTATGCTTCTCGACAGTTGAAGCCACATGAGGTGCGGTATCCTACTCATGACCTGGAGTTGGGGCAGTGGTGTTTTCCCTCAAGATTTGGAGACATTATCTTTATAGGGTCTGTTGTACCGTTTACACGGATCACAAGAATTTGTGATATCTTATGGATCAACCAAACCTGAACATGAGGCAGCGCACGTGGCTGGACGTGGTCAAGGATTATGACTGCGAGATCCTTTTGTTGGATTAGTGTGTAAGCCCGTAACTATATTTGGTATGTACTTGACCCGGTTGTGCATGGTCCTTTTGGGTTGCCTTCACCAAAGCAACTTGACAAGATGATTTATAGAGAGAGAGAGAGAGAGAGAGTTTTAATTATGGTTTATTATATATTATATGAATAATATATTAAAAGAGAAATCATATTATTTAATTAATATTAGTCATGAATTAATTATGAATTAATTTTGTGGCTAAAAGAGATTAATTAATTAAAGGGGACTAACTGTCAATTGTGTGATAGTTAGTTATTGGGCTAAGAATCCTTATGCATTAGGGCATTGACGAAATTAAGATGGAGTCCATCTTGAATTTGTCCAAGGAGGCCTCATTCCAGAAGGTTCCTTGGATTGCTTAAGGCCTAAGTTGTCCATTAGGGTTTTGACTGAAACCCTAGCAACACAAGTATAAATAGAACCCTTAGGGCATCAGATTTCGGCCGCTGGAAACCCTAGAGAGTTCATAACCGAAATTGTGCTCTCCTCCCCTCTCTCCAATATCATCCTCTTGCTTGTGGTGTTTGTAAGACATTAGAGGTGTGACATTTGTGACACTAAGCTCCAAGAGTTGAAGATTCAAGCCATTCAAGAAAAGTAATCATCTAGATCTGATCTATTAGGTTAATTTCGAAATATGTATGCTAGATCTAGGGTTTATAAGTCTTGGATGAATTGCATGTACAATAGAGAAACCTAGATCCAAGCTTTAGGGTTTTGCATGTGCACATAGGATGTTCTTTTGCTCAAAACCCATCAGTGGTATTAGAGCCTTGCTTGGTTTCTATTGTATTTGATGCAATGCATGATTGTTTATTTGCTTGAATTCGTTTTTTGGCCTTCTGTCTAACAAACTCGTCGAGTCCCAAACAGGACTCGTCGAGTAGGATGAACTCGAGGAGTCCATTAAGGGACTCGGCGAGTCGGGCAGTCAGACAAAGGATATTTCGGGATTTTATGCCTATTTTGCTGTGAGATAATTACCAAAATGTTTTTAACTGATAAAATACGAATTGTATTGATATTATGTAATTATCCTTGCCAAAATAAAATATAATGTCAAATTAATTGAATAATTATTTCCTTATATGATAAATGTTAATTATTTGAATTATTTGGTCAATTATCTTACATGAATTTGGATTAGGTCAAAATTAGATAATCACCAAAATTAATTGTTTAATTATTTATTTGAATTTTGATCTAGATAGTTTTGAAATGTTTCAAAACTTGCCCTCAAGTTTTGGAATTTAAAATTTTGGATTAAAAGTTTAATTTTGAAATAATTAAATTACAAACCCTAGAATTTTATAAGTTTAAAATTCACCATATACTATTATAATATTATAAGAATAATTATTATATATGTATAACTTAAATGATAGTCTTACCGTTAGTAGGCCTCATTCACAGAGCCAATCTATAAGGGGGTATAAGGTTATGGCCTATAAAATGGCTATTTAATGAGTGTCCACTCTCACCCACCGCTTCCTTGATTGGTGGAGGGTCGTTAGCCGAACGGGTTGGATAAGGCAACCCTTTCCTCATTAAAAGTATAATGACTTATAAAGTAACTAAATGTTTTTCCAAAATTCCAAATCTTAGTTACATTAGGCAAAAATGTGAATTTAATGCTATTCCATGAAATTACACTTTGTACCCTTGCTAAGACGTTAGTGGAGCGTGTGTGGTTAACCGGCACACCAATTTGGCGCTAAGCAAAGGTGGCAAAGGGTGACTCGATGTTTGTCATAGATCGATGGAGCGTGTGTGGTTAACCGGCACATCGATTAGGTGATTGTAACATTGGGGGCACCATGTATATTTGCATGGTTATTCACACCCTGTTTGTGATCCTCGGTATCCCAGTCACAAACTTGAGGGGCATATCGAGATTTAAACATGCCATTGAAAAGTTCAATGAATCTCAAAAGATCTAGGAGTTTTCAATACATTTAAAACTTGATTCTCATTTGTTTTTCATGGTGGAAATTAGTGAATCGTCATTCACTTACCTTCAAATTATTTGCAATTTAAATTGGGGCATCCCTCTTTTAAGTTGTAAATAATGTTGTGGGATCCTAGCCCTAATTTCTCATTTGGGTGTCTAATTGGGGATTATTATCTAATCAAACTTTGTTTCTTTTCTTTTCAGATGTCTAACTCGAACAACAACAAAGCTTCAGGATCAACCTCTTCAGGCTCATTCTCACTCATGAATTTGTGTGTGAGGGTGATTTTTGATAGGACCAATTTCAATGATTGGATCCGCAACATTCGAATGGTTACCCGCTACGAGGACAAAGAATATGTCCTCGACAAGGAGCTGAAGGAGGTGAATGTCAACACTGCTACTCCAGAGGAGATCACTGCCTTTGGGGCCCATGAGCGTGATGCCACGAAAGTCCATTGCATCATGCTAGCGACCATGACTGCTGAACTCCAAAAGTCCTATGAGGACTGCTATCCCTATGAGATGCACCAGGATTTACTGGATAGGTACCACCAGAGTGTCAGGCAGGAAAGATATGAGATCATCACTTCGATGATCACGACGAAGATGAGAGACGGAGAGTCTGTCACTGCTCATCTGCAGAAGATGCAGAGGTATGTTGACCGACTGCTGAAGTTAAATGTTATCTTCGATGAAGAGCTGGCGATTGACATCATTCTTCATTCCATGGCACCCTGCTTCAACCAGTTTCGCATGACCTACCACATGAACAAAGAGGAGGTCAGCTTGAGCACGCTTCAAGGCTTGTTGAGGACTGCTGAGAGCAACCTCAAGCACAAATTCGTTGCACCAACTCCCACTCCTACTGTTGCCCCATTATTGGCTATTGGGCAAGGAAAGGCTAAGAAGAGGAAGGCTCCTTCAAAGAGCCACCATAAGGGAAAGACTCAAAATGGCACCTCTTCTAGTGGAACCAAAGTTACTAACACTATACCCTCCTCCAACCCTAAGGACGCAGAGTGCTATCACTGCCATGACAAAAGGGCACTGGAAACGAAGCTGCCCGAAGTATCTGCAGGACATCAAGGATGGAAAGATAAAACCATCCTATGCAGGTATTTATACTATTCAATCTAATGACTCGTCGCATGCTATTTCTTGGCACTACTAGAAAAACAGCCTTTTACGACGCACAATGTGTGTCGTAAAACGCTCAGAGGACGCGCAAATGTGTGTCAAGGAAGGCCCTGTCATAACGAGAGACGTCACGTTTTTGTGTGTCGTCCATAGACGACGCGCATTTACGACGTGCAGGTACGACACGCATTTACGACGCTCATTTACGACAAGCAATGTGTATCAAGGAAGGCCCTGTCATAAAGGAAGACGACACGCATTTACATGTCGTAACCTTACGGCGCGCGTTTAGGAAACGCATTGTGTATCATTATAGCCCCTGTCATAAATGAAGATGACACGCATTTGCATGTCATAAACTTCAGCAACCATTAACAATATACATATACGACGTGCCTTTACGATACTCTTTTACACATAATACAAAAATATATAAAATATATATATACCAAAACAATCAATTTTATCCAATAACATCATGTCAAAAAATTGCAATACATTGATATTAAAAGGATCTGATTGTACATTGTTATTAAGAGGTTTTCCCTAACTATGTCACCTAATACTACATTGCTATAAAAGAGGACATTCTTGTTTCAGTAACTCATCATTAAGCTGTCTAAAGAAGCTCTGAAACCCTTCATGTATCCAACCAATCATCATGTCTCTTAGCTTCAATATCAATCCCAACTCTTGATCAAAAACAACACGGAAATCCTACACAATAATCATGTCAGTTGTACAATATCAATATCAACTAATTAATAATACACATGATATGTATGAGAGTGGAATCAAAATGATCTACCAATAAGAGTTTTATACTGCCTTGAATCAAAGTATTTTTGGTGGCCTCAAGGGAAGCTACCAAAGGATACTCCTTGCATGTGCCATCTTCCTTTTGAATTTGCAGGAGAGTGTCTGGCTATTCAAATCAAAAAATAAATCCAACCAAACAATTACACTTTTATCCTTGTTTATATTAAAAAATTTCTTTCTATACATATCCAGAGACCGACTAACCAGATATTTCAAGAAGAAGATGACTAACCAGATATATAAACATGTATGTATAATTAATAAATTATATTACTCATCATTGAAAACATATATAATATAATATTATTATTATACCTGCACAACATCATCATCTGAAGCAGCCTTTCTTTTTTCACGTCTATTTCTCTTAGGAGGATCCTCTACCTGATCTGTTTCTTGCGGTAACTTATACAACTGTAGCTCCTGTAGTCTAGGAGTCACCTGATATAATAACAGTGTACTTTTCAGGCCATATGTACAATAATAGAACTAAAGAATATTGAAATTAGAATAAAAAGTACCTTTTGTGAATCATGATCAAAATCTTCCAAACTACCAAATTCCCTCTCAAATAGAATCCATGAGTTGCATATGTCCTTAAAGGAATATCAATCAACTTATACTTTCTACCAATGATACCAGTATATAGTGTTACATAATAAAAACAATGCAAGTACATTGCTATTTTAGGTAATTAATAAAAGTCTGTGTAAAAGAAATGTAAGTAGATTGTTATTATATGTTGGAGAAGTGTATCTCATAGTATAACATCGCATATACATAAATCTAGCTTCCTTTATGTGGGCCATCGCAGTTTCCATTGATATATACCCTTTCCATGCTACTATCATAGATCCACTGTAGAATACAAGTTTCCAGAAACACAATTAATAGGGCTAACATCCAAATTAGGTTTTTGCTATTTTTAGGGAATAATTTATTTGATAATTATACCCACCCATTGAGGCTCATTTATTAACAATGCAGATGACACTGCTGCAGCAAGATCAACAAGTGCCCTTGGTTTGAACACCTAAAGTTGATAAAACAAAACTTAGCCACATAACACATTTTATCATAAAATTCTAAAATGACCAATCTACCCCTGTAAGTCCATCCAAGTTGAAGAATAGAATTAGTATTAGTATTACTACCTTAAGAATTGGTCTAGTTGGCTTCTCGTAACTCATTAGATACAACTTTTATATATGGGTATTTTTGTCTTTTTAACAAATTAAGGATGAAACTAAAATCAGTTCCTTCCAAACTTAGAAGGAATGGTAATCATTGACCAACCTGTTTCAGAAACATATAATATAGATATTTGTAGTTAACATAAACTGTCATAATATATTGTTTTGAAGTGTTGAAGGGAATACCTTAGACTTACAACATTGACCAAGGATGTGATTTCCAGAGTGCATAAAAACGTGCAAGCCTTGATGAATGCTTAGGTGTATGACTAAATAAAGTACTAATTCCAGTTGGAAGTGGAAGGAGAATACCAAGAGGCAAGAAAGATAACAACAAAAATAAATCCACCATGGAATTTGAGTAAAGCTGAAGCAACATCAGTAACACAAATATAAAATCTGCTAAAAGAGAATAGATATCACCAACCCAACAAGGCCTGCAAAACCATTAAATAATAATTATAATATTACAAAAGTAACTAATACTCCATTTATTGGGCAAATGGCAGGCAACCAAACACATGATTGGTTGAGTTTTCAGGAATTGAATAATTACGTGATGACCAACTAGTTTGGTGTTGCATATGATAAATGACAGAAGATACAACATCATGTTTTCTCTAAGTTTTCTTAAGCTAATATCATCTAGAATCCATCCAGATTCTCTTCTATGCGTCATTAACACCTCGTTCCCGATTTCAACTTAACGAGAGAAAAGAAAGGAAATGGATGGAAGTGAGAGGAAAGTAAAAGAAATTAGTGTTCTCGAGTTTAATTAAAGGAAGAAAGTAGAAGGAAATGGAATGATCACTTTCCCTCCTAACTTTCCTTCCGATTTGGACGGATTTGGAGAGAAAGAACAAAATGTTTAAATTTCCCTTTCACTTTTCTCCGACTCAGGAACACGAAAGACAAATTTATTTTCCTTTCCTTTATCTTCTTTTCTCTCCTACTTTCTTTTCTCTTCCTTTCTTTTTCTTTGCTAAAACTCGGGAACGGGGCGTAAGGGTTCAGACTCTTAGAAATGGATACGTTGTTCAAGAAAGGTGAATTTAACTGATCACGCCTAACAAGCCGTAGTTGTGCATTTAGACCAGCAACTAATCGGTACCAAATTGTGGATGTAACAGCCTGTAACAAATAAATATATAAGAAAATGTGATCGACCTCAAAATACAGTTAAATTTGCTTGGCATTAAAAAATAACATATGGTTGAAATCCTTGATCTCGAAACCTTACCATGGTTGAAATTCTTGATCTCGAAACCGTACCAGGTTTTTTTATCTTAAAAGAAATGGAAATAGGAGGATGTTAGATTACCAGATGGAGGTTCTTGGTGGTGAAGTCGGAGAATGAGTGGAGAAGTAACGCTAAGATCGTTGGAGGATACATAACCCTAAGGTCGCCGAAGGACAATTGAGTCGTCCGTTATTCGAATTAACCTACTTAGGGAGAAAAAGAATATACCTGTGTAAGATAAACACAAAGCCTATAAAGTGCAAAGTTAACCCAATTTTAGCAAAAAATAAAAAAGAATCTCATTGTGTTAATATCTACCAAGAATTGACAATAAAAAAATGATGGACTTAAAGACATAACCTGAGACTTTCTTCAAAAATGAAGGCATTCCTCGTGTTTCACTATTTATGTCTGGTAAACATCTGTAGCCATTCCACGTGTTTCACTATTCATGTCTGGTAAACTTTGCAGGTTGTCCATCACATAAGGAGCATCAACTCCATGGACACATGTACATTGTTTTTGAGGAAAACAAAGCTTTGGTTTACTTTTTTTTTGCCCTATTAAAGAAAAGGAAAGGATCCCAGCGAAAACCAAAAGTTGAGATTTATTTATTTGGTACTGAAACTAATTAAAAAAAAGAATATGTACAAGAGAAGATGGTTTAATTTAAAAGAAAATTAGGGATGATAGAATTTAGGATTTTTCTACGAGTTGAATCAAAGGGTTAATTCCAATGAATGAATGATGTAGAAAATTATTAATTCCTATGATCTCATAATTAAAATATTGTGATCGTTTTGACCCTTGAGAGGTGGTGGAGCTGGAATGTGAATGAAGAACAAGTAAAGCGTTCAGATCCAGGAAGTAAGCAGGTAGCAACAGCTAAATGGAAGCAGTGATATGATAGGATATGATTGATTAGGTAGGTTGTCATGGTACTGCTGGTTTAGTAGAACTGTCTATTCAGTCTTGAGCACTCTTTACAAGCATGTCGTAATTGATAGAAGCCAGCTGAGACAGGTTCTGATCATCAAAAATACAAAAGTTAAATTAATATGTGTTATAACTTTGAATCATGATCTGTATATATAGAAAAATTGTAGGTTATGTCATCATACCTTAAATGAGAAATTACTGAATGAGTAATTCACATTGAGAGTTGAAGCACCAAATTCTGCCAGGTTACCACATTCATCACCCTGCTTAATCAAACAACCAAATCATTAAAAGGAACATACCAATTCATTATACAGACAGCGTGTGTGTCTACATATTAGTATTAATTACCTCTTCCTCTAGCATATTGCCGAAAGAACTTCACCAGTGTTCACAACATGTTGA
The DNA here is from genome assembly GCF_052849685.1 of Lactuca virosa. Taxonomy (NCBI): domain Eukaryota; kingdom Viridiplantae; phylum Streptophyta; class Magnoliopsida; order Asterales; family Asteraceae; genus Lactuca; species Lactuca virosa. Next base: position 32,711,213 of record NC_136432.1, on the reverse strand, counting down.
TCCATCATTTATAGAGCATTTAATTCAATCAAAGTATGGTCGTCAAGGTCAAATACAAGGATAGATTGAATGTGTAGTAATCCTTTTCATTGAGGCTCTTGGATAGATTGAAACATCTGTAAGTGTTGTGTTTTCCTTCAGCCTATCGCACATGTAAAAATGCCAACATCATTCACAGGATTCAACAACCTATATGAAGATGACATGAACGATTCAATTTGATGTAAACAACTTAGGATATCAAAAGCTTATGCCATAATTTTAACTGAAAGACTTTATCACCAGATGTCTTGCAAAGAAATATATCAATCAATGAATGGAAACATAATCTGCAATAATAACAGCCATATCACACATAATTTTTGAAACAGAATCTGTTGATAGAACTCATTACACGTAAAACCAGAGTACAAATTTTCTGCTATGCAAGACAACATTAATAAGTTTTTCTATTTAATTACTAGGTTTGGATAGATCACAGATCACGTTGTATTCCATAAATGTGTCATTCAAATCTCATTGCCACCAAGTGTTATTAATAGTTAACTCAAATGAAATATTACCTTATCGGAAATGTTCTTGCTAAATGATCTCCTCATACACTTCGTCTTTACATGTTAATATGAAAGCAAAATTACAGAGATAAAGAGAAAAAATATCGAAAAGTCATCTTGATTCATACACTGAAAACATGAGGATGATATTGAATTATCAGGGATGATTATGTCAATTTGTCATTAGGATTTTCTAAGCCAAAGCCTAAAATGGTAAAATCCCAAAGGCATTCGACCATAAGTTTCAAAAAACAAAGATGTAGGGAGATTTTGTAAAGAAATGTTATAGAATTTTTGATCTATACAATGTCAGAGTATAATTGTTAGAGTATATGAGAATCAAGAATGGAAATACGATTCTGATTCTAATTTCTATTAACAAAAAACAGCTAATAGAAATCTTATTTACCATTGCTATGAAATAGAAAATCGATTAGCTTGGAGAGGAGTGCGAACGAAGATTAGTTATCGTTTATAACTAATTTCCTGATGGAATGAGACATGATCGATTCTAGCTTTGCCTAAAAACCCTAGCTTTTGTGGCCCTGTGAGCATCAATCCTTCGATTTCAGTGACAAACGAGACCCTAACACTTTGATTTCAAATTTATGGCCTGGTGACCAGAAACCCTTCGATTTCAATAAGAACTGAAACCCTAGTTCCAGCAATAGTCGATTTTGTGGCCCTATGAATGTAAAGTGTTCGATTTCTTGTGAGAAATGAAGCGATAGAGATCGATCTATGGAGGATGTGGGTCGTTCTTTGAGGGATGAAAAAAACCCTAGTTTCCTAGACTTTGTGAGGACAGGGTTTTCTAATTTTTAGATTCCCGCAAGGTATTAAGGAGGGGACACGATGTTTGATGAGACCGATAAGAAGGAGGTCAGGAGTGGCGGAGAAGCGGATCGGATAGGAAAGAGAAGGAGGAAGACGGGAGAGTCGACTGCGAAGATGAAATATAGAAAGAAGGTAGAGGACGTGCGTTTAAAATAAAGCGCCCTCCGTGTTCTTAATTTCTTTTCTTGAGACACTAATTTAAGGGCACACAATAATGTGTGACGTAAATCCTTAAATTTTTGAAGAGATGACACTTTTTTAATGTTACTCTCTTTTGCGTAACATAAATCAATGAGTTTTGTGGTTTGCACATCGTAAAAGGGTCTTTTTCTTGTAGTGTGGGTTCTTGATACAGGATGTGGTTTTCACATTTGTTCTGATTTGCGGGGCCTAAGAAGAAATAGGGATGTGGAGCATGGGAAGATAAACCTAATCATGGGAAACAGAAGATCGTCGCCTGTCATCAAGATTGGAATTTACTCTTTAGTGCTTAGTAGTGGGTTAGGGCTAGAGTTGAATAATTGTTGTTATTCGCCAGAAATGGCTAGAAACATCATTTCTTTTCATGGTTTGTATAGACAAGGATTTAGATATTCATTTGATAATGAAAAGGGTTCTATTAATGCTTATCTTAATGATGTTTTCTATTTTGAAGCGTTCCCTTGTAATGGAATATATGAAACTGTGATGGTTGCAGATAATTTAGGAAATGATGTATTGCATATCGATTCTTCCAATGATTTGGATAAAGCATGCTTGTGGCATTGTCGTCTTGGACATGTCAACAAGAAACGCATAGCCCAACTCCAAAAGGATGGAGTGTTGGAGTCATTCAACCTTAGGGACGATGATGTGTGCGAGTCTTGTTTGCTTGGAAAGATGACCAAATCACCCTTCACTGGTTCTTGTGAAAGGGGTGAGGGTTTATTGAATCTCATACATACAGATGTATGTGGACCCTTTAGATCCACCACAAGGGATGCAAGCCGCTTCTACGTGACTTTTACCGATGATTATAGCAGATATGGCTATATCTACTTAATCAGGCATAAGTCAGAAACCTTTGAAAAGTTCAAAGAGTTCAAGCAAGAAGTGGAGAATCATTTGGGCAGGAAAATCAAGATGCTTCGATCTGATCGAGGTGGAGAGTACCTTAGTCTTGAATTCCACGACTACCTCAAGGACTGCGGAATTGTCTCGTAATTGACACCTCCCAGGACACCGCAGTTGAATGGTGTAGCTGAGAGGCGTAATTGAACCTTGCTAGACATGGTTCGTTCCATGATGAGTCGTGCTTCGCTACCTATCTCATTCTGGGGGTATGTGTTAGAGACTGCTGCCCATATCCTTAACTTAGTCCCTACGAAGAAGGTTGCCAAAACACCTCACGAGATGTGGACAGGGAAAGCTCCCTCATTGGCACATATCAAGGTTTGGGGTTGCGAGGCTTTCGTAAGACGATAAACTCACGACAAGCTCGAACTTCATAGTGAGCGATGTATTTTCATCGGCTACTCGCAGAAGTCCTTTGGATATCTCTTCTACAGACCGAGTGACAATGTTGTCTTTGTTGCGAGGAGAGGGGTTTTCCGAGAGCGAGAACTCATAAGCCAAGGAGACAGTGGGAGGCAAATCGATCTTGAAGAGCTTCAAGAATCGAACGATGAAGGAACCTCTAACACTGGCACTCAACCTGAGGAGGAAACTCCTGTTGAACCAATTAACGAGTCCTTACCTCTTAGACGTTCCAGTAGAGTAGTGTTCCACCTGTGTTATATGGTTTTCATATACAAGTGAAGGTGATACATTTATTAGTGACAGTACACTAATAAATTTGGATGAACCTAACAGCTACAAGGAAGCCATGGCAGTCCCAGATTCTGTGAAATGGAAAGAGGCTATGGACAACGAGATTCAGTCCATGTATGGCAACCAAGTTTGGAATTTGGTTGACAATGTGCCAGGTCGTAATACGGTCGGGTGCAAATGGATCTTCAAGAAGAATACTGACATGGATGGGAAGGTACACACTTATAAAGCACGTTTGGTTGCGAAAGCCTTTACTCAAACTCCAGGAGTTGACTATGATGAGACCTTCTCGCTAATTGCGAAGATAAAGTCTATTAGGGTGATGTTAGCCATTGCTGCATTTCATGACTATGAAATATGGCAAATGGATGTCAAAACCGCTTTCTTTAATGGGAAATTGGATGATGATGTTTACATGAGTCAGCCAGAGGGTTTTGTCGATGCGAAGCATACTAATAGAGTGTGTAAGCTTGTGAAATCCATTTATGGATTGAAACAAGCATCTCGCAGATGGAATCTCTGTTTTGACGAGAAAGTCAAAGAGTTTGGTTTCCTGCGAAGCGAGGATGAATCATGTGTATATGTCAAAGCCAGTGGGAGTACAGTTAGCTTCCTCGTATTGTATGTTGATGATATACTACTCATAGGAAACGACATCCCAACCCTGCAGGAAGTTAATTCCTGGCTTGGGAAGTGCTTCGCTATGAAGGACCTCGGAGAGGCTACCTATATTCTGGGAATAAGGATAGTGAGAAACAGAAGTAAGAGACTAATAGGACTTAGTCAGAATACTTACTTGGACAAGGTACTAAAGCGTTTTAGTATGGAGAATTCTAAGAAATGGGAGTTACCAATCCAAAGTAATGCCAAGTTGAGTAAGACTCAAAGTCCGAGTACCGAAGTCGAGATAGCGGAGATGATCTGAGTACCTTACGCTTCCGCATTTGGCTCGATCATGTATGTTATGACTTTTACTCGCCCTGATGTGGCCTTCTCTTTGAGCATGGTCAGCAGATATCAAGGGAACCCTGGCAAAGCACATTGGACCACAGTCAAGAATATTCTTAAGTACCTTTGGAGGACCAAGGAATGGTTTCTAGTCCTCGGTGGGAGTGATGACTTAAGGGTGTGAGGGTATAGTGACGCCAGTTTTCAGACCGACCGAGACAACTACCGTTCACAGTCGGGCTGGGTCTTTACCCTAAATGGAGGAGCAGTGACTTGGAAAAGTTCCAAGCAGGAGACCGTAGCTGATTCAACGTGCGAATCAGAGTACATAGCGGCGAGCGAAGCATCAAAGGAGGCGATGTGGTTGAAGAACTTCATTGGAGACCTTGGAGTTGTACCAGCCATAAAGGAGCCTATGGAGATTTTCTGCGATAATGAAGGAGCGGTTGCCTTGACCAAGGAACCGAGGGATCATGGCAGATCTCGACATATCGACAGGAAATATCACTTTATTAGACATCGGGTAGAAGAGGGACTCATCGTAGTGAAGAGGGTATCGTCAGAGGATAACCTAGCAGATCCCCTTATGAAGGGACTGAGTAGGCTTAAGCACTTGCAGCACGCTAGGAGCATTGGGCTGAAGGACGATATTAGTTTAGATTAGATAGCTTCGAAACGTGTAATAGATAAATTGTAATTAACATTTGATGATTAAATAAAGGCGTATTATTTATAAGTAAAGTTATTGTCTTATGTTAATCATTTACCTATTGTTTCACTTTGCATGTTTTGACTTCCTGAATAATAAGATTATTCGAACAGTCCACAGTTGCTCATACTTTGGAAGTAGGTATGAAAGAAGACTGTCATGAATTGGCTTGTAGATTGTCTAAAGTGTATTAGACATAGCAAAAGTTTGCTACAACGTTCATGAGTTCTTATGAACTAAGATTTGAGCATTAGATTAAACCCGCGCTTGCTGGTATCACTTCATGGAATTTATCACGAGTGATTGCAAGACGATAATATCATATAGTCTTTAAACCTAGATATATGGTTTATTGTTTGCAAGTTGGTTGTGCATTGATAATGCGTAAATGCATCAGTAACTTGATGTTATAAAACACATTGTTGTGTACGATTTGATGAGTGAATAGTGAATGCATATAAGTCGAAGTTTATCTGTTCCTTTTATCCTAAGAGGGTAAAAGCGATATCTGGGCCCCTCGATGATTTTGTTTGACTTATGTGTTGGGCCCGGTCAGGACTAAATTGATGTGTTCAATTAAGTTCTATGTCAAACGAATCAAAGATCGACAAACAAACTGTTGGACAATAAGTATGACTATGTTCCATGTATTTGTCCGCACGATATCTAGAAGGGAGGATTATACAATCCCTTATCTAAAGGACAGGTTACTGATAAGATCAGAGTTCGACAGCGTCTTTGAGAGCTACGATTGCTAATCGAATCCTAAAGTCGTACATGCATTTATAGTTACTAGACTTATCCAAGTGGGAGACTGTCGGATTAGTGTTTAAGGCCGTAACTATATTTGGTATGTACTTGACCCGGTTGTGTATGGTCCTTTTGGGTTGCCTTCACCAAAGCAAATTGACAGGATGATTTATAGAGAGAGAGAGAGAGAGAGAGTTTTAATTATGGTTTATTATATATTATATGAATAATATATTAAAAGAGAAATCATATTATTTAATTAATATTAGTCATGAATTAATTATGAATTAATTTGGTGGCTAAAAGAGATTAATTAATTAAAGGGGACTGGAACTGTCAATTGTGTGATAGTTAGTTATTGGGCTGAGAATCATTATGCATTAGGGCATTGACGAAATTAAGATGGAGTCCATCTTGAATTTGTCCAAGGAGGCCTCATTCCAGAAGGTTCCTTGGATTGCTTAAGGCCTAAGCTGTCCATTAGGGTTTTGACTGAAACCCTAGCAGCACAAGTATAAATAGAACCCTTAGGGCATCAGATTTCGGCCACTGGAAACCCTAGAGAGTTCATAACCGAAATTGTGTTCTCCTCCCCTCTCTCCAATATCATCCTCTTGCTTGTGGTGTTTGTAAGACATTAGAGGTGTGACATTTGTGACACTAAGCTCCAAGAGTTGAAGATTCAAGCCATTCAAGAAAAGTAATCATCTAGATCTGATCTATTAGGTCAATTTCGAAATATGTATGCTAGATCTAGGGTTTATAAGTCTTGGATGAATTGCATGTATAATAGAGAAACCTAGATCCAAGCTTTAGGGTTTTGCATGTGCACATAGGATGTTCTTTTGCTCAAAACCCATCACCTTTACCATCCGGGTAAAGAGAAGGTGGTAGCGGATGCCTTGAGCGACAAGTCGGCATGATCCTAAGTTGGAGAGATGTGTATGAGGATATCCGTATTCTCTAATTTTGGGTTTGATCAGAGAGGCTTAGGCAGAGGGAGTTCGGAAGGAAAACTAGAAACAGGAAAGGATCAGGGGCGATAGTCGGGGGTTGTTGACTCGGTGCGGTCGGTTTTGGGTTCCAGTTTCTGGTGGGATCAGGAAGATCGTGTTGGAGGAGGGTCATAAGTTTCACTTTTATATACACCCGAGAACCACTAAGATGTACCGGGATTTGAGATTTAGTTATTGGTGGCCGTGTATGAAGAGGGTGATAGCGTGGTACGTTGAGAGGTGCTTGAACTATAGGATGGTCAAGGCCGAGCATCAGAGGCCGCGTGGCAAGCTGCAGCCTTTGGAGGTTCCCATGTGGAAGTGGGAACAGATCACCGTGGATTTTATCACCAAGTTGCCGAAGACTGCCAAGGGTTTTGATGCTATATGGGTCATCATGGATCGATTGACCAAGAGTGCCCACTTTTTGGCCATCCGGGAGAGCTCTTCGGCCGAAAATTTAGCCGATGTGTATGTCCGAGAGATTGTTGCTCGTCATGGGGTTTAGGTCTCCAGTGTTTCAGACCGAGATGTTCGGTTCTGTTGAGAGAAAAACTTAGAGACACACTTGAACAAGTGTTAGAACAAGTAGATTGCGGAATAGTTAATCTCGAAGGATCTAAAAGCTCAACAATAATATAAATAAGTTATAGTTAGATAATTAGAGAGTTAGTTGCGGAAAAGTAAAGAAATAGAAATGACAACAATTGTTATATCAAGTATACACATAAGTTGATTCATAACGAGGAATGCATTCAAACCAAGTTAATAAGGAAGATCAAACTTAGTGATTAAGTCACAGAAGACTTGCTCCGAAGAGAGATTATATTTAGATGAATTCTGGTAAGATTGAAGTAGAAAGAGATGAGTAATAGAGAGATAGAAAAGATAACTTCAGAAATGTGTATTCAGATAGAATGCATAAGTTATCGGTATTGAATACAAGAGAATGAGCTCTATTTATAGAGACTCAGAAATACACTAGATTACATCTTTATGAGTAGCCATGCAAGGCATACTGGACAATAGAGTGTATTACAATAAAGATAAGTAAAGTAATCTAGCTAAGTGACTGCGGTAGGTAGACTCCGGTTGCGGTTGCTGATGAACAAGATTTGACTGCGGGTGCTGAACTTGTTGCGGGTGATGAACTTGTTGCGGTAGCTGAAGTGGCTGCGGTAGCTAAGTTCAAGAGGGTCACTTTTATGATTCAACAGGTTCACATCCCGATTCTGGCAGAAGTTCCACGAGGAACTGGACACGAGGCTACATTTCATCACGGCTTATCACCTGCAGACCGACGGTCAGAGTGATCGGACCATCCAAACACTTGAGGATATGTTGTGGGCTTGTGTCATAGATATTGGTGGGAGTTAGGATTCCTACCTACCTCTTGCGGAGTTTTCCTACATCAACATCTATCACTCCACCATTGGTGCCTCACCTTTTGAGCTCTTGTATGGTCGGAAATGTTGTACTCCGTATGTTGATGAGAGGTTGGTCACAGTGTCATGGGAAGGACCAAAGTAGTCCTTCAGACCACAGAGCTTATTCAGCAGATCATCCAGAGACCGCAGACAGATCAGAGTCGGCAGAAGAGTTATGCCGACTAGCGTCGATCAGATTTGGAATTTCAGGTCGGCGATATGGTATTACTGAAGGTCTCACCCATGAAGGGTGTGATATGCTTCAGGAAGAGGGGTAAATTAGTTCCCCGGTATATTGGACCGTTTCATGTGATAGCCAGGGTAGGCAGAGTGGCCTACTGGTTGGATTTGCCGAGTGACATCAGTCAGATCCACAACACTTTCCATGTTTCGTAGTTGCAGAAGTGCGTATTGGACGATGAGGTCGTGGTTCCCTTGGATGATATTCAGGTCGATGAGCGCCTGGATTATGTTGAGAGGCCGGTGGCTATATTGGAGATAAAGATGAAGGTTCTGCGTAAAAAGGAGATACCTTTGGTAAAGGTTCAGTGGTAACATCGGAGAGGCTCCGAGTGGACCTGGGAGCCGGAAGTGGAGATGCGGGAGCATTATCCGGAGTTGATCGAGACGGTCGACTTCGGGGATCAAGTCTAGTTCAATTGGGGGAGAATTATAACATCCAAACGATGATGTATTCCTAAATTTAACCCTAGTATGAGGAAATATTTCATTTTAACCCTCGGAAAGAGTTTTGTTTGCAAAATGACCCATATTGGCATTGTTGTAATTTTTGGGCGAAACACACGTACGCTGGGCGTACCAACATGGTACACGGACGTAAGCTCTCTTAATGGAAATGACATCGTTTTGAGTACACTGGGCGTACTCTGTCAGGACGAAAACCCTAATCTTGAGGGTTTGGACCCTATTTATTCATCCTTAAGTCCCATTTTTTCACCCCATTCCCAGTCTCCATCATTTGAGACATTTCCTTGCAAAACCTAGCCCCTTTATTGCATTTTGAGACCTTTGAGTGTGTTTTTGTGTGTTACAAAGGAGAAAGAAGGTGGTGGTGAACCTTAAAAGCTAGAAGCAGGCTTGGATCTAGAAGTTTTGCATCATTCTCCATCTCCAGAAGGTAAACAGTTCCCACGTTGATGATTAAGTTACTATATCTAGCTTGCATGATGATAATATGAGCTTTTTGTCCCCAAATATTTCCTTCTTGTGCATGGCATGTTATAGAACATTTGAGCTATCCTTTTGGACGTGTTTCCATGTCTTGAGTCAAAAAAATATGATGTTGGCCCTTGAGATTCCTTCATGCAAGCCATTAAGAGCTTTAGAGGTTAAGATAAGTTAGGGTTTTGTTGTTGGGCTTGATCTAGACATGTAGAACCATAAAGTTGGAAACTTTATGCCATTTGGGGCTAAGACAGAAAATTTGACGTAGAGACTTAAGGAATTAAGCCCTAAAAATGAAATTATTAAGCCATTGTGTACGATGGGCGTAGCTTGTCGTACGTTGGGTATTTTGGATATTTTAAGCTATAGTTGAGCCGCTACGTCTATTTAAAACTTTCTTCTTTATTTAATGTTTTAATTAAGGAGACCATTATACATAAAAAAAGTTGATCCTTGGTCTCTATCGGTTGAATATGTGACATGTAGAGTCGGTATTTGGAGCAGTTGCTCGTTTAACTTTTCGTCAGACTGTGAGGTGAGTTTTCCTCACTGTACTTACGGGTTGAAGGTACCACGGTCGGCCTATTGGATTGATATCTTGCTATACATTTATATGTTGAGTATGGGATAGATCTGTATGACTATATGCTAGTGGTTGATATGCCTAGACCGATAGATATGTAGGACTACCTGTGATTTCTAACTGTATTATTATATGTATGTTGTTTATGTTTGTTATCTGTTATATGTTGACATATTCTGTTGGGTTACGACTTTACTGCTTTGTACGTGAGTCAACAGACCGGGGGTATTCCAGTCCGATGACTGAGTGGACGCGAGGGTATTCCAGTCCGATGATTGAGTGGGCCGCTGTATATTGGTATTCTAGTCAGATGACTGAGTGGACCTGTTGTATAATGGCATTCCAGTCCAATGACTGATTGGACCAGGAGGGGCTAATCCAGCCCGATGGCTGTGGACCCGTGGGTATTCCAGTCCAATGACTGATTGGACCGAACATGCTTGTTCGTTTATGATATGTGTTTTGTATGGTGGTACTTTGGGGGAACTCACTAAGTGTTGGCTTCAAGTTTTTGGTTATGGTTTCAGGTACTTCTGAGGACCGTGGGAAGGTGAAGGTGTGATCGTACACATCCTGATTTTATGTTGTTGATCTTGGGAAACTCTGTTTTGAACAATGATTTGAAAACAATGGTTTTGTAGACACTTTTATTAGTAAATGGGTTGATTTGAAAAGTTTAAATTGGTTGTGATTTTTGAGATGTTACACATCATCAAGATTCAAAATTTATACCTCTACATGAAAGATCAAGTTGAACAAAGTCTGGATCTACAAGCTCCAATGCAACCAACACTTCTCTAATGAACTCCTTCTTCTCCAAGATGCATCAAGAACACTCCAAAGCACTTAAAAACACCTTCTTTTTTCTCACAAGGCTCATACTAGGGTTAGGGATTTAAGGCAGGGTGTTGTAGAGGTAGAGGCTAAGAATGGAATTGGTTTGGGGAATATAATGAGCTTAAATAGGGCTCAAACCATGAAAATAAGGTTTGGGCACTGATCGCATACGCCCAGCATACTCCTGGTACGCCCAACATACTCAGGGATAACCTAGTGCGCCCAACGTACTTCCTCGTACGCCCAACGAACACGACTTAAACCAAAACCGTCCTAACTTAAAACGGTCATAACTTCTTCGTTTCAACTCCAATTTCGACGATCTTTATATCCATGGAAATGTATTGAGGAGCTCTACAACCCTATCTAATTACTTTTAACTTAAAACACCTCGAACTAAAATTCTTAATTCATGAAAGGCCTGAACCACCACTTTTACCATTATACCCTTGGGCTCCAAAACACAAACCGAACTCTTGGATCACATAATCTACATTACCCTCATCCAAATGGGTCTAAGCCTCTCTTTACCTAAAGCCCGTAGCCTTATGATAATTGATCTTCGGGTCACGGCCCCAAACTATGGAACGACTTGAAACAGGGTGTTACATGATCGTTCCGTGAGTACTTCAAGGGTTCATCGGGGGTGTGTCCTGAACCTGTTCAGCGAGAAGTACTCTATTGATTTGGTGTCGATTCCTCTGCGAGGGTTGAAGGTTATTATCAGGATGGACCGGTTGGGTCCCAATGGGTACATGATTAACTGTGAGTGCGAACTAGTGATAGTTCGAACCCCAAGTGGAGGAGAACTGGTTATTCTGGGTAAGGGAGCTTTGCATGGGTCGGCTCTATGTTCAGCTGCGAGGGCCATGAAATATCTTCAACATGGTTGTTCTAGGTTTCTGACTTATGTGACGAATACTCTGGTTGAGGGCATGACGGCGATGGGTGAGGTTCCCATTTTTCAGGATTTCCCGGTGTGTTTCCTAAGGATTTACCAAGAGTGCCTCCCGAGAGGCAGGTCGAGTTCTGAATTGATTTAGTTCCTGGTGTGGCCCCAATAGCCAATACATCGTATCGTTTGGCACCACCGCATATGCAGGAGTTGTCTATGCAACTTTAGGAACTACTAGACAAGGGATTTATTCGGCCAAGTAACTCGCCTTGGGAAGCATCGATCTTGTTCGTGAGAAAGAAAGACGGTTCACACAGGATGTGCATTGAGTACCATGAATTGAATAAGTTAACGGTGAAGAACCGTTACCCACTTCCGAGGATCGACGACTTATTTGACCAAGTTCAAGGTGCATCTTGGTTTTCCAAGATTGATTTGCGATCAGGTTACCATCAGATGAGAGTCTGAGACGAGGATGTGCAGAAGACATCCTTTAGAACTCGTTATGGTCATTACAAGTTCGTGGTGATGCCTTTTGGGCTCACCAACGTGCCAACATCATTCATGGATCTCATGAACGGAGTATGCAGGCCGATGCTGAATCGGTCGGTGATCGTGTTTATTGATGATATTATGGTCTACTCAAGACCAAGGAGCAGCACAAAGATCATTTGCAGGAGGTATTTGCGCGAGGTATTAGAGACCCTAAGTTCTTTAAATGCGATTTTTGGTTACGCGAGGTGCAGTTCTTGGGGCACAACGTCAACTAAAAGGGTATATTGGTCGATCTGTCCAAGATCGAGGCCGTGTTGCAATGAGAGGTTCCGTGAACCCCATCTGAGCTTCGGGGCTTCCTAGGTCTTGTGGGATGTTATCGAAGATTTATCCAGGATTTCTCCAAGATTGTTGTGTCATTAACCCGCTTGGCGAAGAAGAATGTTACTTTATGGTGGGGGCCCGATCAACAGTTGGCTTTTGAGACACTGAGGCAAAGATTGTGCAAGGCCTCGATTTTCACGCTTCCGGAGGGCATGGATGATTTTGTGGTTTATTGTGATACCTCTATATCGGGTTTGGTAGATGTTCTTATGCAGAGAGGACATGTGATTGCTTACACTTCGAGGGAGCTGAATCCTCATAGGCGAATTACCCTACGCATGATTTGGAGTTGGGGGCTGTGGTTTTTGCCCTCAAAATTTGGAGGCACTATCTGTATGGGGTTAGGTGTACTATCTATACTGACCGCAAGAGATTAAGGTACCTGATGGATCAGCCGAATTTGAATATGCGACAGCGGAGGTGGTTAGATGTGGTAAAGGATTATGATTGCGAATTCTTGTACCACCCTGGGAAGGCCAATGTGGTGGCCGATGCCCTAAGTCGTAAGGCTATGAGTGCACGTACCGTGGATATGTGTATGAGGATAGTTATCATTTCTCATTTGTTAGATTTGATAAAGAAGACTCATGCGGAGAGATTGAAAAAGGATAATGGAATACAGAGCGGATCTGGGGGCAGATTCCTTTATTCGTTAGAGATAGTTAGGGTTTGTATGGACCGACACAACTATTCACTGTTCCATGGGGTTGATACAAACATGGGGGTTGTTACGGACCTGACATCGCCACATGTTGTTTATGTGTATGGAATATGCAGTTTTTTGGGGAAACTCATTAAGCGTTGTGCTTACAGTTATGTTTATGGTTTCAGGTACTTCCGGTACAAAAGTGAAAGGGTCCGTCATGATGGCAAAACATCCCCCCCCCCTCCCTCATAATTTCTGCATTTAAGATCTCTTTACTCTAATTTTTTGTGATAGTTGTATTTTAGATGATTTCAAGACATGTGATGTTTAGGATTGATGAACTTAAAAATAAAAATTTTTACTTATGAATTTTGGGTCGTTACATATGATCTTACTGAGAATATGATATTATTGGGAATATGTTTTGTTTTCATGGTTTGTTTATAAATATGAATCTCCTCCTCATTTTTTTGTGAGCTTACTGTAAATATCAATTTATGTTCATATATGAATATATGTTTTTTAAATATAATTATGATCTTATTGAGAATATGATATTATTGGGAATATGTTTTATTTATGGTTTTTTTATAAAAATAAATCCCCTCTTAAAGTTTTTTTTATTTTTTTTTTGAGTTTACTGTATATATCAATTTGTGTTCATATGTTTATTTGTGAACATGAATATTTTTTTACCATCCTACCCTTTTGACCTGAATAAAAACTAACGGTCTTTTATATATATATATATATATATATATATATATATATATATATATATATATATATATATATATATATAATAAGTATCAATATCCATAAGTTTTTAAAACTCTTGTATTATGTAATTACTTTAAATTGTGATCTTAAGTATAAGTTAGAAAACTTTTGACTTTTAACTAAAAACAATTTTGACTTATCATTTAAAAGATAAATTGAAGCTTTGTGATAGTTCCAAATAAAAATAATGGATGGAAATGTCATTTATTATAATAGATATATAAAAAAGTGCTCGCTATAACATATTTAAAAAATTAATACTATGAATTAACTAGCCTTAAGAGAAACTTGAAGGTAGGAATTAATCTATAATCATGAGTTAAACAAGAAATATTTCAATAGTATTGTGTTAGCTTTGAAAGGTTGTTAGGCAAGTCTAGTCGAACCTCCAGGTCCCACAGTCATCTCAAGACAACCCTAAGGGTGAAGCCGACTGTTTGATTCATAGGCAACTCAAGACACCCTAAGGGTCAACCCGGCTGTTTGGTTCATAGGCAACCTAGTGGTCAATAGGCAGCTTGTGTTGTCATTAAGCTAATGTGAGTTCAACGGTTAGCTTAACACGAGCAAGTTAGCTCATAGTTAGCTCATAGTTTGTTGATAAAAAAGAAGGCTCATTATGCTCCATTACGAAAGTATATAATACAACACCACACCCGGTCGCGAGAACTTTGTCGTCTGTGTCTAAGGCCACTAGCACATGTATGTGGTAACCCCACCAATTAGGACTTACATCATTTAATTATATGGTAAGAGACTCATTGTTAGAACCACTAAAAACTTGTTCTCCTGTGTATGTGGGACAATTTACACCACTTTCAAGTTTCATCTTCTATATTAAATACCTTACTCTAAAAGTAGATATTTCATTTACTTTTAATCGGATTTGGACGTGAAAACTTTTTCAAGCAAAATGCAATTTGTTGATTATTAAATTAAATAGACATCCATATTTATATAACTATATATATGTCCAAAGTCCGTAAAAATTCTTACTTTTATGATTAATAAAACTCATATTTTTTCTAAAGAATATATTTTTGTATTCCACTCAATGGTTGCATACCTTATATGAAATAATTATACTTAAGTTGGAAAGGTAAAATGCATGATGCGATAGGAATCTAGTGTGGTTGAGTAGAATTCCACACAAGAGTTACATGACTCACACTTAAAATATTACTATTGTTCTGCGATTGATCTTGAGACGCGTTGATATGAGTCGTTCAGATGAACACGGTTTATCTTACTAAATGTAAAAAAATTATTTTGACAAATAAATAATAATTATAACCGTTTGGAACGTTGTGTGTACTAGACAATAGTTTTTACCACTAATATTGAATGCATTATCCACTTTTTACACTCATCAATGCCAAACATGTTTATCATTTTCGTTGGCAGCCATTTTAAAGATAAAACTCGTGGAAATTAAAACTTTTTGAATTGCATTGGCATATGAGAAATTTTCATTTCTGAGTGTTTAAATATACGATCACCATTAAACCATATGATCTGTAATATAACATAGATACATCTATTTGTATCGGATACAAACATATACAAATTTAAACATGATTAGGATTAATTTAATTTTTTTACACTCTGTAATTTTGTAGGAACTAAATATAAAAAAAAAATTGGAATAAAAATATGCGTACAATATCTTTTTTTTTTTTTGAACGGCTAAAAATTCATATATATTCAAAAGATTCTAGCAAGAAACTAGAATAAAAAAGCCAAGGTATCAATTACAAAGGAGATTGTAACCAAGCATTCCAACTAACATTTATTTTGGAAGCTCTACTATTTACCCAATTAAATGAATTTAAAACTATGGAATCAAAAATAGCGTTTCTACGAATCGGATTGTTATCAAACAAGACCGAATTCCTATGTCTCATGAGACCCAAACTGTTGTCAAAATAATCACCTCCAAACATTGTTTTTCCACCATCATTCACTCTTCTCTATCAAAATAATCTAACACCATTATTTCATCAAAAGCAATTTAATATGATTTTAATCTCTTTTGTACCAAAATTATTTAAATTTTAAGTCTACTTCGTTAACGAAAAGTATTTAAAAGGGTACCTAAACAAAAACTAACAGTCTAAATTCAATGAAAGAAAATTGTTGCAAGTGTTTCATAAGCAACAGCTCATCAAACATGGCTCCGACAATATAATTATTTTGAATTTTGTTAAATTAATAGTATTTAATGATATGAGTCATTTTTAGGTGTTGAATAGTGAATAGCCCTATTGAAATTGTGATTTTTTTTTATATAAATCAAATTTTTATAAAATTATGCTCCGTATAGATTTTAAATAAAATTTTTCAACATGACGTACTATGATGTATGATCTTATTAAAAAATAGTAAACTGTATCATCTTAGTGGTCTTAATTCAATCCGTCTCACAGATTACGTGAGAGGTCTATCATGAAACACTAAGTGTATCAGAATTTGAACTCTTGATATTTTTGTATAAAATTTAACTCTTTCACTACTAGACTTCCATCACATTGGGCAGAATTCAAAAAGAAAGAAAGGAAGATGGGAAAAACGTGTTAGATTACAATTTTGATAAATGTATAAGTAAGTGAGTCGATCTAGGTTATATTGTTTCTCTAATTAGAGGTCTAATTAGAGGTGTGTTGAACACATACGGGCTCTGTCAAAGAAACCTGGTCGCCGCCCGTACAAACTGATATTTGTCTCGTTCATGAAAAGTTCGATGAGACTTAGGCCCCGTTTGATACGCATCTTTCCAGGTCCAAACAGATCTTTCTGGTTGAATGGACCGGAAAGACTGTTTGATTTGCACAAAAGAAGGGGTCTTTCCCGGTAAAATATGTCTTTCCCAGAAAGCCCCAAAATCATATCTTTCTGGCTGAATGGGCTGGAAAGACAATTATACACCAAACCCCGCATCTTTCTTTCTTTATTAGATTATTAATTTTTTTAAATAACTTTTTTTTAATTTATTTTTTTATTGAATTATTACTTTTTTTCATCATTCAGCACAGTTAATCAGATGTACAATCAAACAGCATGGTTTCTTTCCCAATCAGAAAACTTTCCCAAACAGCACTTTACCGGGCAGCACTTTCCCAGACAGAAACTATCAAACGGGATCTTAGTCCAATTCTATACTTTAGTCTAAAAAAAAAGTCAAGGTTGCTTTTTTTATCATCCTTATCTCTTAACAAGCAAACAAATAAATTACAAAAATAAAACTACACAAATTAAAATAAAATGTATCGTTTTATTATAAACATGATTACATACATAACAAAATTTTGGATGGTTTTAATTTCGCTGATATAAAATTACAATGAATACTTGAATAATTATTCTATAAATTTCAAAAGTTATATTTTATATATATAAGAAATATGAAACAACATAATGAAATACAAAGAAAAATAATAATTAAAAACTTCATCAATGATCAAACGGTTATTAATAATTAAATTAAAATATAACCAAACCCCCCAAAAAAGCCCGCTATAGACTTGATTGAAATTGCTCAGATAATTATTAAAGCAGGTATAAAGCCGAACAAAGTCTTGATCTTAATGAAGAACTTTGAACCAGCCAAAGCCCATGATTCGAACCCGTCCGATGACCTCAAGCCAAAAGCCCAAAACTATGACCAATTTTATATGGATTTTTACACATAAGATATTTTTAGTTGTCTTCGTTAAAATCCTTTGACGTCACCAGCCATAACGTTTGGGCTTTCTTTATTTCGGTGTACATTGCTAGGTTACACGCCATACAAACTCACATAGAGATATCACCGGCGTGTCAAGAAGTCAAAATGGACTCGAAGACCCTTTCATAGATATATAGGATAGACTTTTTGGGACAAGCGTGCATTTGTGTTGGTTGTATATTGTGATAACAAGGAAAATATCACCTATATTGGCAGGGGCGGAACTAGCATAGAGCCAGGGGTAGCACGGGCTACCCCTCAGATTTGTTCAAGAACTGCAAATTTTTTTGGATGATGCTCAGGATAATACAAGGTGCTACTCCCAGATGATATAAGGTGCTACTCCTAATCTGAATTTGGAGATATTGGTCTCTATCAATGGTCAATTCCATACCAGCGATTCAGGAATATGTCGATTAAGAACTGCAACTTCCATTAAAACCACAAGCTGAACCAAATAATCTCAAATCAATGCATCCAAATGGTAACAAAAAACTGAATTGAATATCAATTGAAATGTATGTAGTTTTTTTTCTTCATTTTCTTTGTGTTCCGATTTCCAATACTAGTAAGAACTTTGCTATTTGACAAAATCTGTGCATATCAAGTGTTTGATGGAATGTCTGAATGAACTTCTTTCTATTATTGAGTTTGTTTGTTATTTGGCAACATGTGGGCTTAGATTCTCATTGAACATTGAACTGTCCTAATAAAAATTACATGAACTAATTATAAAAAGAACTTTGAATCTAATGTTTTCCTTTCATTTAGTTTTGGTAAACCAACTTCTTTATATGATATTTATTAACATATCTACTTATTGTTTATGTATTATGAGGGGCATTACATGAAAAAAAATCATTGAATTTTTGTCCAGTCACTTATATGGGATCTAAATTGATTTCTTTGCTTTATGATATTCAGCTTTCATATCAATGACCAATATTTTACTCTGGATACCTATTAGGGAATGATAAAAAATTCCAAGTAATAATGACCATAGAATGTGATCTTCCAGTCACATTGGAACTTCATGCTTTCTTTTGCACAGGTTTTCTCCACCTTGCGGTCTGACTGATATGATAGTCAAGTTAACCGGTTTGTTGATGGTCGATGCAGATTTAGATACAATTGCATTAGCAATTAAAGAGGTAAATCTGAGGTTCTTTTTTTTTTCTAAAGTTATCTTAAATCCAATTTGATATTTAGTATTTTTTTAACAAATTTTAATATGACTATGGGTTTCATGCACATATTTATGCCTAGACTCGTATTTGAGGCATCCTTTTCATGCAAATGCATCCTCTTTTCTTGATGCTTTACTGCAGGCAAGAGCCAAAAAGGGATTCAGGTAGACTTGGTCTTTTTGAATCACATTATTAAATTCATTAAGAATTTATAGGATTTTATATTTGAAAACTTTGAAACACATATTTATATCCTCATGTACAAAAAGAGCATGTTGTTGCGTTCAAAATTAATAGCTTTTTTTGTAAGAAAAAGTGGGTAGCTCTTCATGAGAAGATCATAACATAAAATCTACAAGGTATCACTTTTCTTTTTAAGTCATCTATCTATATTTGTCTCCTCATAACTAGTGAAATTTTTTTTATCGTGAAAAAAAAACTGTGCTACCCCTAACAAAAATTTCTGGTTCCGCACCTGTATATTGGGTCTTGGCATTAAAACTGATATATATATATATATATATATATATATATATATATATATATATATATATATAAGTTTTAATGCCAAGACCCAATATAGGTGATATTTTCCTTGTTATCACAATATATAGGGTGAGGTTCAATAGAGAACCATAATTAACCAAGGAACCAATCGTGAGCGTTGGAAATCATAACGATCAACGGCCAAGGAAATAGATGTACACTTTTACATTGGACGCACACACACCAGATTATACCAAAAAATCCACCCTTTACAAAAAAAACCCACCACTTTTTTTCGTTTTAAATTTTTTTTAGGCCATGTTTTTTATCGAAAAAAAAACCGAATATACCGTTGTTCACGATTTTTCGTTCTCTTTCCATAGAGATCCATGATGATATATAAAAAACGAACTTTTTTTTTTCGAAAAAAACTCACTTCATTTTCTTTGATGAAAAAATTTAAGGTCTATTTTTTTATAGAAAAAAAATTAATAAATATATCAAAATTCATATTTTTTTGTACTTTTTAAACATAGATTCATATTCAAGTTAAAAAAAAATTAAACTTTATTTCAGTTTAGATTCACATTGTGAACATGTTCAGATTCATATTGTAAACCTATTCAGATTCACATTATGAACCTCTTTAGATTCACAGTGTGCATAATAAGAAGTCAGATTCACAGTGTGAATTTGAACTGATCGAAGCTTTTTCACATTGTGAATGTTAAAATTTGAAATATTTACAGTTTAGATTCACAGTGTGAATCTACACTGATCGAGGTTTTTTTTTTGAACCTTCTCAGATTCACAGTGTGTATAATAGTAATTCAGATTCACAATGTGAATCTGAACTGTTCAAGATTTTTCATATTGTGAATGTTAAAAATTGAAATATTTACAGTTTAGATTCACAGTGTGAATCTGTACTGTTTGAGGTTTTTTTTTCTTTTTTTTAGTCGGTGTTGATGTTTATTAATAGAGTACAAAAAATTAATATTTTTGGTATAATTAGTTTTTTTTTTTGATAAAAATAAACTTAAATATTGAAAAAACTATGAAAATTAAGTGGGTTTTTTTCGAAAAAAAAAAGTTCGTTTTTTTATATATCATCATGGATCTCTATGGAAAGAGGACGAAAAATCATGAACAACGGTATATTCGGTTTTTTTTTTCGATAAACAACTTGGCCTAAAAAAAATTTAAATGAAAAAAAGGAAGTGAGTTGTGTTATAATCCGGTACATGTGCGTCCATTAGGGAGGAGGGAGTCGTTCCCTCCCAACCCACCGAACCCACTACCACATCAATTTTTCTCTTTTATTTTTCTTCATCTTTCCGAACCCACAACACACGGAAATCATATCTTTTTGAACACACTCAATTAAAAAAATACAAAACAATCAAATGTAAAATCTTAATTAGCAATAGAGTTATCGGCGGTACCACTCCTGCTTCAACGAGTGAGTTGATTGGTTTCACTAACCCGCTTCATCATCTCTCTCTACTTTCTTTTTCTTATTTTTTTCTTGTACCATGTGTTTTAAAACTTGTACCTTAGTTGTTTTGTATTTTTTTTAATTGAGTGGGTTGAGTGGGTTCAAAAAGATAAGATTTCCGTATATTGTGGGTTCGGAAAGATGAAGAAAAATAAAAGAGAAAAGTGATGTGGCAGTGGGTTCGGTGGGTTGGGAGGGAACGACTCCCTCCTCCCTTATAAAAATTTACAACCCTTCCTTTTGCCGTTGATCGCTTTAAATTCTGACGCTTTGGATTGGTTCCTTGGTTCCTTGATTAATAATGGTTCTCTATTGAACTTTTCCATATATATATATATATATATATATATATATATATATATATATATATATATATATATATATATATATATATATATATATATATATATAAGAGTAGAACAATAATATACCGAGTCTAAACTAGAATAAGAAATAAAATAATATAGTGGGCTAGGCCCGTGCAGAAGATGGGATAACATCCCCCCTCAAACGAAGCGTTGAGTTAAGACCAACTTGAAGCTTGGAATGAAAAAGCAGAAACAACGGTCATGGCAGACCTTTGGTAAAGATAGCAGTGACCTGCATGTGAGATGGGACAAATTGAACTTTGAGCATTTCGCTAGCAACCTGCTCTCGAACAAAATGGTAGTCAATGTCATCATACTTGGCACGCTTGTGAACCACATGATTTTGAGACAAGAAGATGGTGGTTTTGTTGTTACATAATAACAAAAGAGAAATTGGGAGTTGAACACGCAAATCATGAAGAAGATGAACAAGCCATGCCACCTCAGAAGCCGTATTGTATTCTGTGTCACACCCCGATCCTTGTCGGAATCGATCGAGGCGTGATATATTGTTCAAAGTCTCATGACAACTATGTTATAATATGATTAGATTCAATTAAGTACTAAGTATGCAAACAAGATCCACAACATACAAATACAAATCCAAATATGAACAACATTTATTACATCAAATTTAAATAGTCTTGTGGATTTCTAAGGCACAACCTATTTTTCATCAACTTCATTCTTCAAATCTGCATCATGGGTAAAAACAGGTCAACTACGAGAGTTGGTGAGTAATCTAATTTTAGTAGAGAAAATTGTGAAGTTGAAACCTTTATAATTGGAAATTTGTTTTCTTTTGAAGTCGGCAAACAATTGTATTTGAGATAACGGTTTATAAATCAAAAATTGATTAACAAATGATAACAACAACAATAAGTCCTCACCCTATATATATATATATATATATATATATATATATATATATATATAAATATATATAGGATGGAGCATCTAATCATCATATACACTCAACCACGTGCGATCAATCACCTTAGCGTCCCAAGGCGGGGTGGTCAACCCAATAGCGCTATTATTGTCCATAACGTACCTCAAGAATACGGGCATAGTCATGGAGATTAGACTAAAAATGATAATGCACTACAAGTACATGTAGCGTAAACAAACAATAGTTATACAATTAATGACTCACGTATAAATGTCCCAACAATGTCTCAATTGTGATAAAACAATAAAATGAAGTTGGAACATATTAGAACCACATGATACACCCCAAAAGTATTGAAAATTATAAAATATGGGGTAGATTACTCACATTAGTCCCAAAACGAAATGCGTGTGTCGTACGATAGACGATTCGGGTCAAAATGGCGTAGAACCTAATATAATTAATAGTTTTGGTTTAGGAAATGCTAAACGAGAATATAGTACTAATACAAATAATTAGACACATATTCTTATATTAGATGAATTAACAATAATTCATTTTGATTATAATATTAAGGTATTCATTTGTTAAATGAATTTTAAATTGAATTAATTACTTTGCATAATTAATTTATATTTTCAATTTAGGCCAGATTTTAATAATTTCTTATTAAAATAATAACTTGTCCAATTATAAGTATTTACAAATTTTAACAATTATTTATATGAAATAATCATTAAAATGCATTTTTACATGCTTAAATACTTAGGAAAATAGTTTTAAATAGTAAACAGTATTGAAAAATTATGAAATTATTAGGAAATCATTATTGCATACAATATGAATTACTGTAAAATTTGTATATTTTTCTGAACTGTTTTAGTATTTATTTAAAATTTTAATGATTAAACAACACAAAATTCAGGAAAAATAGTAAATGATTATCAAAAAATCTGTAAAATTAACCATAGTTTTATAACATGATGTAGAGCTCAGTGTATAAGTTTCAGATATTTGTGACTATGGGAAGTATTTTTTATATATTTCATTATTAATTAATCAATAAAATCATAAATAATAGTAAACGGTAATATAAATGCATGAAACTTTATATATCATGTTTAATCAGTATACAAGTCATCCCAGAATTTTCTCAGAATTTATTGAATGCAAAAAGTATTTTATGTGAATTATTGCCCTACTTTATTGCAATAATTATAGTAATTCAATAAAAATAAATTATTTTCTGAAAATTTCCAGAACTTCTTATTTTATTGATGGGATTCTGAGAAAAATCAGGTTTATGCATAAAATGAGTTTTAGATATTTTGGTGGATTTAATTTGTTTCTTGTATGAATATGAAACTTTTAACAACATACCTTGATGAATGCTTCAAGAGGGATGAAGATTTGAGTATAATAGATTGTTCTTGGATGGAATATGAGTATTCTTGGAGGAAATTTCGAGATTGAGAGTGAGAGAAAGAATAGAGAAGGTTTAAGTGGTGAAGAGAATAATGTGTTGGGAGAAAAATGAAAGGAAAGTGGATGAGAGGTGTGAGTGGGAGACCATGAGAATAATCTTTTTGCTTTTGGTGGTCTTCATAATTTCCCACTAACACAAGCATCTTTTACATAATTAATATAAGAGTTTTATAAAATTTAATGTAAAGTTTATAAAAATGGAGTTTTATAAAAGATGAGTTATTATTTGATTATAACAATCTACTTTGATTTGAAGTTTAATTATAGCATTCAAGTTTGATTCTTTTAAATTTAATTAGAGCATTATACTTTGATTTGATTTTAATATGTTATCATAATTTAATTTGATTATAGTTATAACGTTGTACTATACTATGTTGCTATTAACGTCAATTTATATCGTAGTGTATGAGTTTCGATCCTATTAGCGTCAAGTAATCTTGAGTAGGGTTTGAATGAGATTGCGAGAGGTTTCGTTTGTGATCTTTTTGAGTGTCCGGCTTCGCAACGCAAGGTCCATAGACCCCGTTAAGCCATGATTTAGTGTCCTACACAATCCCGATGATTGTGCAATAGTGTTTTATCGCTTTGGTTCATTGTTTAGCACTGTTAAGGCTAAGGAAAATCAAACACATGAACTTTCCAAATGATGTTTTCTCATTAAAATAGCGAATTATACAGTGATTACATAACGTAAACCCTATCATACAAGGGTTAATGGAGTTGACCGGTTTGACTAGTTGACTTTGTTTGACTTTGACTTGACCGAAATTTGATGGTTGTCACATCATCCCCCCGTTAGAGGGAATTTCGTCCCGAAATTTGCATTTTGATTGGGACTTCAAGAGTTTGGAAAAAGATGTGGAAAACTTTGCGTAGTACAAGAAATTGATTATGGTGAGGAACAACCCTCCTGATGTCACATGACGACCTTGGAAATTTCTTATTGTAACTTGAACTGAGTCAATTTAAAAGGAGTTTATTGTTTTGGGATGATAGAGTATTCTATGTGTGCTTTTATACTCCCTGTTTTATCCTTGGTATTACCACTATGAATATTTTATAACGTAGTTAGCGAGTTCCATCATTACGAATGTTTCAACAAATTTTGACGAAATTTGCATTATAAGTCCTACTAGTTCTTTTATAGTCGATTGGCGTAAACTAGTCGTATATCATTAAGATTGCAAGGGCATTTTGGATGGGTGACCCCGCCTTAAGCCCACAACCAAACAAGGAACAGGGAATGAGGCGGAATCACACATTCTAAGTCCATAGAATCTTAATGATATATGACCATAACGTTTACACTAGCCATCATAGATTCCAGGGGTGTAGTATTATTGGGGCTAGGAGTAGGAATTGTAGTTCAAAATAAAATTGTTATAAGCCTGCTATCTTCAAACTTGGGCTTTGGCCCCTCCCGATTCCTAATCAGAATGGTCCAATACTCTTGCCCGATCCAAGTCGAGAGTTGATTCATGTGGCTTGAGCTTAGGCTTGGGTCTTAGAGAAAGAGGCAATGCATCAGGCTGGCTTCACAGAGCTGCAAAAACTCTTCTCTCTCGACAGTGGATAGATAACATGCCTCGGCTCTTCAGGCCCACATTGCCTACTGGGCCAACTCAAATGAACATCCACTTTGTTACCCCACTTGGGTTATAGGCAAGTGTTACCAAGCCCGGTATCAAGAAATCAAAATCGATTCATCCCTATTTGCCCAATTCGCTGCCTATCTCGCCTGCTGTTCGTTTCTCGCTGTCTCGCCAAGTCAGTCGCCTGGTCTCACTCTCGCCAATCGCCATCGCCTAATGCCCAAATCCCTATTCACACTTCACAGAAATCAGGTATGTAATCCCGAGACCCATATCCTGTTCAGCTGTTCTTTCTTTTCTGATTGTAAGATTGTTGATTGTTGGTGTTGGCGTATTGCACTGCTGCTGCTGTTTTCAGTCAATCTGTTGCCTATTTATGCGTTACTACTGTCTTACTGAGTTTCTTTTTAATTTGGCTGTCATTTGTGATTTGGCGATTTTCCAATTTGATTTATAAGTTATGAACTTATAGATTTGGTTATTGTTAAATGAGTTATTGGTTATTGTTCAAATTTTGATTTTGGATTTTTTTTTTTGTTAATTTCAGTTTATAATATTTTCGGCCCCCCTCCCCCAAGTTAATTGTTCAAGCTCCGCTACTGATAGATTCACTGGTA
The DNA here is from genome assembly GCF_052849685.1 of Lactuca virosa. Classification (NCBI taxonomy): domain Eukaryota; kingdom Viridiplantae; phylum Streptophyta; class Magnoliopsida; order Asterales; family Asteraceae; genus Lactuca; species Lactuca virosa. Next base: position 32,685,527 of record NC_136432.1, on the reverse strand, counting down.
AAAACCCTGAGTTTTTACATAGATGATAAGACTTATTTGGGTTTTGCCGTGTTCCCAAGATTCATGGTTTATAGACTTGAATAGATGCTAGTTTTAGTAATAAAAAGAAATTTAGAATTTAAATGTCGATGTTAGATGCTTGTACTGATATTTAAGGGGTTAAAAAAAATAAAGTTTTATTAGTTACCTATAGCGACACTCAAGTCATAATTTGCATGTGTGAAGACTTGGAGTACTTTCTAATGAAAAGTGTGCTACTGGGGAAATTCGAAACTGGTACGTAGCTTCAAAGTCAAGAATATGCAGTAGGCATGTGATGCATTAAATGCATGAGGCACAAAAGTCCTAATTTGCAGCAACATATACGTATATGTGTGTGAATTGAAGAAGAAGGTTACGGCTCAAAGACCATTCATTTCCTCTTTATTTTTTATTTATTACTCCTCCCACTTACCTTATATAAATCATCACAGAAGAAGGTAACGGCTCAAAGACCATTCATTTCCTGTTTATTTGTTATTTAGTACTTCTCCCACTTCCCTTATATAAATCATCACAGAATAAGGTTACGGCTCAAAGACCATTCATTTCCTCTTTATTTGTTATTCGTTACTTCTCCCACTTCCCTTATATAAATCAGCACATTCTTACCGCGACTCTTTAACTTCTCCCTCACAAATGGATCCGCCTGCAGATCATCAAAACCCCATAGATGACCTCGATCGGTTTCAGTACTTTGATCATCAGGATCTGTTCAGGTATATATAAATGTCACTCATTACACCATCTTTCGCACAGAAAAGTGATTTTGTTTATATTGATCAAAACATGGTTTGATTTTTGCAGTGGTGACCTGCTCAACCATCAGGATTTCGAGTTGTCGGAAAAATCGCATGAAGTGCTCGATCAGAATGTTTCCACAGTACTTAACAAAGATCAAAACATCATTTCTAGAAATGAGTTTCATGATCTTGATCCCCTTGAAGACATAAGCTTATGGGATTGTTGGGAGGATGGTAATTTACCATTGGTTAGTTTCAGTGAAGACTGTAAATCCGGTGGTGAGGCTACAGGTAGTTCTAGTGCTGCCACCACTGATCACGGTGACCGGAAGGTGGCAAATAGATTGAGACCATTGGAGTTTGAAGAGATAGCGAAGTACTTTGAGATGCCGATAATCATGGCAGCAAAGGAACTAGGGATAGGGTCAACATTGTTGAAGAAAAGATGCAGAGAGCTAAACATAAACAGATGGCCTCATAGAAAACTTAAGAGCCTTCAATCCCTCATTCAAAATGCCAAGGTAAACTACGATAATAACCTTCTATACATTACTCATGCATGTATGCATGCACTTGGTAACCAAAGTAGTTTTGGTATTTTCTAAAATTTTAATTATTAGTTTATTTATAACATAAACATAGGCCCTACGCATATGCCACATCGAATCAATTGTTTTACTACGATTTCTGATTTATATTTACATAAACTTAACTCATTGTAAATTTTATGAACTCACACGAAAAATATATTGCATCTACCTAAAAAAACTAGGAGTTGGGATTAAAGGAGGAGGTAGAGACGTTAGCAGGGCACAAGAAGATGATGGAGAAATTGCCAGGTATGGAATTGACAGAAAGAACAAAGAAGCTTAGGCAAGCTTGCTTCAAAGCTATTTATAAGAAGAGAGGACTTAACAATCCTTAGTCCTTACCTTTTCTTTTAGCCATTTTGTTATAATTAGTGGATTTTAATCTACATTGTATGTGTTTTTCTCTTGATAGATTGATACCCTTTTTAGTTTCATTGTGTTTGTCTATTGATTTTTAATGCAGAAAATTTTGTATAATTTGGGTATTATAGTTTGTATTACGTATTTAGCTATATTCTAGATTGCCGACCTGACTACGCTGACGACTCTATACTGAGGTCTATATAAATAGACTTATGAATTTAGTAGGAATAACTTGATTATAATCTTGTGATTTGTTCCATGTCTGATCCACTCCTAAGATTCACTCGACATGCCCCCAGTTATGTGTAATTAAAATTTTATTAGACTGTTGATCCTAATGAGTCTACCCTAAGTCCACAACCAAACAAGGAACATGTCAACTATGAGAAACACGCATATAGACTTGTGAGTTATTTGTAAATTGATTATGGAAATAAAGTTTTTAGACATTGTTGGGTAAAATAATTGTAAAACACTTGTTGGGCCATGGTTAGGAGTGTTGGGCACCTTTTTGGGCTTTCCATGGTTACTAAATGTGAAACATGTAGCACTTGCGTGGGCCCCCACAAAACTAAGTTTTCACATTTCTTTCCCACTTCTAGGCCCATTAGGGAACTTAATAGTCCAATGAGTTGGCCATTTTGGAGTGTATCCTTTCGGATACGTTTGATAAGGTCAGGTATTTTGATGGCTCAAAAGTAATGTGAATGACGCGCTTTGGCCTATAGGTTTGGGAACTCTCGCCTTTGGTCCCCAGATAAGCAAACTGGTCCCTCGGTTGATTGGGATGTATACGAATGCTTACCTAGTCAGGACTTTCGGGCTACCGGCACCTCCCCCTTCCAGTTACTACGCGTCCATTACTATGATCCTACCCAACTAGAGTGGATGACTTTGAATTTCCTATGAGCTCTAAGGAATACATATATGTATATACATTTTGTTAAACAACTTGAGTATGTGTGTGATTTTCAGAGAAAGTGGAGAATATTCACAAGTGTATGCACACATATAAGTGTCAGGAGTAATACGTATGCACATAAGGGAGCAATTAACACACAAAGGTATTCCTAGGATTTTCTAAGTGTGAATTGCATGCAGTTGTGTGTGCATTTTATAAACTAGCATACGAGAGGACCCTAGAGGCTATAGACTAGGTCAAGGAAATTAACCTAATTCCCTATAGTCAAGGGCTCTGATACCAATCTGTCACACCCCGATCCTTGTCGGAATCGATCGAGGCGTGATATATTGTTCAAAGTCTCATGACAACTATGTTATAATATGATTAGATTCAATTAAGTACTAAGTATGCAAACAAGATCCACAACATACAAATACAAATCCAAATATGAACAACATTTATTACATCAAATTTAAATAGTCTTGTGGATTTCTAAGGCACAACCTATTTTTCATCAACTTCATTCTTCAAATCTGCATCATGGGTAAAAACAGGTCAACTACGAGAGTTGGTGAGTAATCTAATTTTAGTAGAGAAAATTGTGAAGTTGAAACCTTTATAATTGGAAATTTGTTTTCTTTTGAAGTCGGCAAACAATTGTATTTGAGATAACGGTTTATAAATCAAAAATTGATTAACAAATGATAACAACAACAATAAGTCCTCACCCTATATATACATATGTATATATATATATATATATATATATATATATATATATATATATATAAATATATATAGGATGGAGCATCTAATCATCATACACACTCAACCACGTGCGATCAATCACCTTAGCGTCCCAAGGCGGGGTCGTCAACCCAATAGCGCTATTATTGTCCATAACGTACCTCAAGAATACGGGCATAGTCATGGAGATTAGACTAAAAATGATAATGCACTACAAGTACATGTAGCGTAAACAAACAATAGTTATACAATTAATGACTCACGTATAAATGTCCCAACAATGTCTCAATTGTGATAAAACAATAAAATGAAGTTGGAACATATTAGAACCACATGATACACCCCAAAAGTATTGAAAATTATAAAATATGGGGTAGATTACTCACATTAGTCCCAAAACGAAATGCGTGTGTCGTACGATAGACGATTCGGGTCAAAATGGCGTAGAACCTAATATAATTAATAGTTTTGGTTTAGGAAATGCTAAACGAGAATATAGTACTAATACAAATAATTAGACACATATTCTTATATTAGATGAATTAACAATAATTCATTTTGATTATAATATTAAGGTATTCATTTGTTAAATGAATTTTAAATTGAATTAATTACTTGCATAATTAATTTATATTTTCAATTTAGGCCAGATTTTAATAATTTCTTATTAAAATAATAACTTGCCCAATTATAAGTATTTACAGATTTTAACAATTATTTATATGAAATAATCATTAAAATGCATTTTTACATGCTTAAATACTTAGGAAAATAGTTTTAAATAGTAAACAGTATTGAAAAATTATGAAATTATTAGGAAATCATTATTGCATACAATATGAATTACTGTAAAATTTGTATATTTTTCTGAACTGTTTTAGTATTTATTTAAAATTTTAATGATTAAACAACACAAAATTCAGGAAAAATAGTAAATGATTATCAAAAAATCTGTAAAATTAACCATAGTTTTATAACATGATGTAGAGCTCAGTGTATAAGTTTCAGATATTTGTGACTATGGGAAGTATTTTTTATATATTTCATTATTAATTAATCAATAAAATCATAAATAATAGTAAACGGTAATATAAATGCATGAAACTTTATATATCATGTTTAATCAGTATACAAGTCATCCCAGAATTTTCTCAGAATTTATTGAATGCAAAAAGTATTTTATGTGAATTATTGCCCTACTTTATTGCAATAATTATAGTAATTCAATAAAAATAAATTATTTTCTGAAAATTTCCAGAACTTCTTATTTTATTGATGGGATTCTGAGAAAAATCAGGTTTATGCATAAAATGAGTTTTAGATATTTTGGTGGATTTAATTTGTTTCTTGTATGAATATGAAACTTTTAACAACATACCTTGATGAATGCTTCAAGAGGGATGAAGATTTGAGTATAATAGATTGTTCTTGGATGGAATATGAGTATTCTTGGAGGAAATTTCGAGATTGAGAGTGAGAGAAAGAATAGAGAAGGTTTAAGTGGTGAAGAGAATAATGTGTTGGGAGAAAAATGAAAGGAAAGTGGATGAGATGTGTGAGTGGGAGACCATGGGAATAATCTTTTTGCTTTGGTGGTCTTCATAATTTCCCACTAACACAAGCATCTTTTACATAATTAATATAAGAGTTTTATAAAATTTAATGTAAAGTTTATAAAAATGGAGTTTTATAAAAGATGAGTTATTATTTGATTATAACAATCTACTTTGATTTGAAGTTTAATTATAGCATTCAAGTTTGATTCTTTTAAATTTAATTAGAGCATTATACTTTGATTTGATTTTAATATGTTATCATAATTTAATTTGATTATAGTTATAACGTTGTACTATACTATGTTGCTATTAACGTCAATTTATATCGTAGTGTATGAGTTTCGATCCTATTAGCGTCAAGTAATCTTGAGTAGGGTTTGAATGAGATTGCGAGAGGTTTCGTTTGTGATCTTTTTGAGCGTCCGGCTTCGCAACGCAAGGTCCATAGACCCCGTTAAGCCATGATTTAGTGTCCTACACAATCCCGATGATTGTGCAATAGTGTTTTATCGCTTTGGTTCATTGTTTAGCACTGTTAAGGCTAAGGAAAATCAAACACATGAACTTTCCAAATGATGTTTTCTCATTAAAATAGCGAATTATACAGTGATTACATAACGTAAACCCTATCATACAAGGGTTAATGGAGTTGACCGGTTTGACTAGTTGACTTTGTTTGACTTTGACTTGACCGAAATTTGATGGTTGTCACATTCTGACTCACAACTGGAGTGGGAGAAAATCAGTTGCCTCTTTACACTCCAAGATACCAAATTGGGGCCCAAAAATATAGCATAACCATATGTGGATATTCGAGTCTCTAGACATCGAGCCCGATCAGCATTATAGAAACCATGGACACTTGGAAGATCGACGAACGACCAAAATTTAGACCATAGTGGATCGTACGTACCATTCACGTATCGTAGAATGCACTTAACAGCCAAGAAATGGGTGTTTGTAGGTGCTTGGAGGACTGAATGATGGAGTTCACAACAAAGGATAAATCGGGGCGTGTGATGTTTAGGTATTGTAGAGCCCCCACAAGAAACCGATAGAGCGTAGGGTCACGAAACAGTCGTCCTTGATGGTTGTGAAGTTGGGAACCGACTGCCCAGGGAGTGGCTACTGGTTTTGAAGAGAGCATTTGAGCCCGATCAAGAATTTCTGTGGAATATTTTGGTTGACCAAGAAAGAGACCGTCTAAGGTGTGTGTGACCTCAAGGCCAGGAAAATAACTCAAGCGACCCAAAATTTAATTGAAAATTCCTTGCCAGTTCTTGAATGAAAGAACGAAGCAAGGCGGAGTCATTACCCGTAAAAATGACGTCATCTACATAAACTAATAGATAAAGGAGAGTATGGCCAAGAGAATAAATGAACAGAGAAGTACCAACTTGGCTGCAGAAAAAGCCAAGTTGAGTGAGATAGGCGCTAAATCTAGTAAACTAGGCACGCGGAGCATGCTTAAGGCCGCATAAAACCTTACGTAGACAACAAACATGATCAGGTAACTGTGGGTCAATGTAACCATGTGGCTTCTTCATGAATATCGTCAGTCTAAGTGACCATTTAAGAAAGCATTTTTAACATCAAGCTAGTGAAGAGGCCAATTTCGTTGAACTATTAAAGCAAGAATGCTCCTAACAGTTGCAACTTTGACTACAAGGCTAAAAGTATGTGTGTAATCGAACCCAAGAAGTTGAGAGAAACCTTCAGAAACCTACCGGCCTTGAGACGATCAACGGTTCAACCAGATAGATATTTAGTGCGATAGACCCACTTGGAACCCACAGTGTTGACACCAGCAGGACGAGGAACAAGCTGTCATGCTTGATTGTCTTTTAATGCCTATAATTCTTCATCCATAAATGCAACCTAACCAAGATATTTTAAGGAAGACTTGACGCCTTTAGGTTCTGACTGGACCAGTAAAGCAGAAAGTAGGCAATGTGGCTTGTAATTTGGAAGAAGTCTAGGCTTGGATATACTAGCTCGTGACCTGGTTCACATGGTCTGTCGAGGGTCGACTGGTTCCAAAATTTTATTCTCATTCTCAATATATGGAGCAACAGGAGAAGGGGTCGCATTAGATTCTGATGCCCCAAAAATGGAAGTAACATAAATAGGATAAATCGATTCAGCAGGAGATGTGCAAATATGACATGGTCCCATCGACGGAGATGTGTCCGATGGTTGAGAGGAACCAAGTTGTAAAGAATCATCATGTAGAGGATCTTAAAACGTCAAAACATATAATATAGATAGATCTGTAGAGTTTTTTGTACCTGTGGCATATTGAAAAAATTCTCGTCAAATTGAGCATGACGAGAGATAAATACAACCGATATTCTTATCCAAGCAATGAAAACCTTTGTGATGAGAGCTGTAATCCAAAAAAATGCAAGGTATCGTACGTAGGGAGATTTGTTTTGACATAGTAGCACGTAAACATGGATATACTTGACAATCAAAAGGATGAAAAACGGAATAATCTGGTGTGAAATGAAATAACATTTCAAAAGATGATTTTCCCCAAGAAATGAAGAAGGTAACCGGTTAATAGTAAAGACACTAGATTGAAATGCTTCAATGAAAAAAGTAAGCAGGACAGAAGCATGAAAGGCTAGAGCTAAACCAGTTTCTATGATATGCCTATGCTTGCGCTCTGTTTTTCCATTTTGAGCAGAAGCGTAAGGACATGATATTTGATGATGAATACCACACTTCACGAAATGTGCCTACATAAAGTTGGAGGTAAACTCAGTTCCACCATCAGACTGGAAAACTTTAAGTTTGTGTGAGAACTGATTTTCCACAAAAGCTTGAAATTTGAGAAAAATGCCATAAATTTGGAATTTTGGTGCATATGGTAAAACCACGTAAAGTACGAATAATCATCGACAAAAATAGCATAATAACGATAACCATGAATAGAAGAAATGGGTGCAGCACCCCATAAATCACAATGTACTAAATCAATTACATGAACAACATGTTTATCATTATTAGAAAAAGGAAATCCCTTACTTTTGGCTAATTGACAAGACTGAAAAATAATTGGTTTAGGAATAAGAGATGTAACAGACACTAGTCCTTGTTTATTAAGAAAACTAACAATATCATAAGAAACACAGCGCAAACGAGCATGCCAAAGTTCAAAGAAGCTCGAAGACGTCGAATTCTGAGCTCAATAATGAATGTCGTTACACACCGTTCTAGAATGTAAAGACCAAACTCATGTCGGCCTCTTCCCACGGTCATCCTTGTTTTCTTGTGTTGAATAACAAAGGAAATGTCATCAAATAAAACAGTAACGGGCAAGTCATGGGTAGTTTACTAATAGATAGCATATTTTTAGTAATCTGAGGTACAACTATTACGTCTCGTAACAACAAATCGAGAGAAAGATCACATGACCCAATATTTGAGATAGATAGACAATGACCATCACCAATAGAAACTTGATTATTATTGTTGTATGGAGGGGCTGAGTCAAGTTGAGAAGAAGTTGACGTGATATGAGACGAAGCTCCCGAGTTCATCTACCAGGTTGATTCATCAGTAGAGTGAATGTTCATGACATTAAAAGCAGAAGCCAAATGAGCTTGAGCGGGAGGAGCTGACAAAAGTGAGTACCAATCAGGACAATCAACGACATAATGACCATCTACATTGAAAATTTGACTGCAATGAATAGGGCGTACGCGGGGCGTGCTAGTGTGAAGTGAAGTATGTGGGGCGTAAACTGATGTACGCTTAGCATGCCAATAAGGAATGATCGCGAAGCCTCGGCCTCGTACGCTGGGCATATGAGGAGTACGCTAAGCGTACAAGGAGTTACAGAAACCCTAATTTAAGTGTGTTTCACCCTATATAAAGACCTTAAGTCTTTGGGGCTGGCCTTTTTACCAGCCTCCATGCCTCCTAAACCCTAAAAATCGACCATTAGCCTTCATATTGGTGTTCTTCAGCTTTTGAGAAGGATTTGGTGGTTATTTTGGCCTTTGGTAAGGAAGTGAAGAAGATTAAGGGTGCTTTGCTTATTGAGGAGTCCATAGATCCAGAATCATCACCCTTTTTGCAAGACTTTGGAGGTATCAAGTTCATACCTTGACTTGTAGATGTTTAGATCTCTTTAGGACTTGATTTATTATGTTTTTGGTCCCTTTTTGGGTTGGTTGTTGAGTTAAGTCATTTGAAGGACTATTTCTTTTGGATCTGAGCTTATTGGGAGTTTCTTATGCATAAAGGTGCCAACTTTATGGGGTATTGGGTCTCATGCATGCATTAAGTCTCATATTAAGTCCTTTTAAAGCTTAAGAGCTTCATTTAGCCATGCATGAACGTATAGTTAGTAACTTTACGTGATAAATCAGTCCAAGGAAGTCAGATCTTGGTTGTGGTGTAAAATCTTTATGGAATAAGAGCTTAAAATGGAAGTTGGTTGTATGCGAGGGTACGTTTGGCGAACAAGTAGGTACGCTTCGCGTACAAGCCCTAAGGCAAGTACGTTGCGCGTACGAGCTGAGTACCCCCCGCGTACTCAGTAGAGTGGACCTCGGATCGTTTGGGCTTTAGTTTAGGCCATTCTTGTGGGCCTAGATGTTTAGGGCTTTGTTGGGCCAACTGATTTTAAGTTTTTTTAGTTTGGGAATATTATTGGGTCTTAGGTTAAGGCCATGGAAGGGATTTGGGCCCAATTTGGAAAATTGGGCCATGATTGAGCCTTGTATGATTAATTGGTTTTTAGGCCTTTTGGATAGTAGGTTTGGGCCTTAGTCCTGGACTAAACTAGATAAGGGGTAAAATGGTCTTTTTACCCTAATTATGGGATGATAAGTTATGGATTGGAATCCAAGTATGAATTGGATGTTATTTGATATTGATAGCTCTGGAGTTGTCAAACCAGCAACCAGGGATTTATCAGTGTGTTTTAGTAGTTCGAGGTGAGTCTACTCACTGAGTTTAGCGGGTCGAAGGCACCAATGCCGACCCATGGTTTATAGGTTAGGATGCTAGATGTATGCGTGACTCCTTCATGTGTTATGTGATGATATGTTTACCGGGCAAGGGCCGATGCCAGGCGGGGCCTGATGAGTATATTGTATGCTAGTTATCAGTATGTGTTTTTATGCTTACCAGGCAAGGCCCGATCCCGGGCGGGGCTCGATGACTGTATGGTATGCTATGGTCTTTGTGACTATTGCATGTGCTAGTAAGATTATATATTATATGATTATATGTTTATATGATTATGTGTGTAACGGATGGGGCCCGATGTCAGGCGGGGCCTGGTGATTGACAAATCTATAATCCGAGCGGGGCCCGAGGTAGGGTATGGGCCCATTATATGTTGATATGTATGGTATGTCGTATTTTGGGGAACTCACTAAGCTTTGTGCTTACGGTTTTCAGTTTATGTTTCAGGTACTTTTGGTTTCAGCGGGAAGAGTTCGGGATGATTGCAGGGCACACACCACCTAGTTCCATGTTTTGTGATTTACTATGATTTCATATGACGATTGATACACTTGTTTTATTTGTATTGTATTGATGATGTATTTTGGAATACTTATTTTATTAAATTAAAGATGGAACTTTTGGGTGTTATTTTTGGGACGTGGCACCACATCTCTATCTCTATCTCTTTACGTTGATTCAAATTTTATTTTATAAATATATTATTAGTTATGTCCTTTGACACGGCGCACACTATCTTATTTTCTCAGACGTTTTGACCCATTTTCTCAACAGCTTCACACCAAGAAATACCCCAATTCCTTCACTAATACTCTCATATTTCCAATACTCACTAGGTCATTAATGACATTTCATCTTACACTTCATCACTACGCAAATATTCCATAATTGTGAAATATTATACATCCCCAAACCACTAGTATGTCACTAACACCAAATGAATGGATGCCTATAATCACATATTCACTGTATTGGGTGCTGTCACTCACAATTCACTTAATAGATATTGAACTGGAAAACACAACAATTTGCATCCAAATATCAACTTAGCACATCGCAAGTCCCATATTTTTCCATTTCTGCATCGTTCTTGACACCAATGAATATGGACTAAACAATGAACAAGTCTCTTACAATTGACTAGACACTCAGCAGTTCGATTCATTGCAGATCATATCATGAATATAAACAATCGTTTCTCAAAAACTTCACACTAAGCAATATCTCATTTTGACTAACACTTCCACATTCCCCAATTTCTATACCCTGGTATAATAAATTTCACATACCCATTTATTTTCACTCAACACTTCAGTCACTACTCAATAATGATCATGTAATACATTATTTTATGATTAAGCCTCATCACCTCTCAGAATCCTAACTATACATATCTCTTGATGAACATCATGGAGATATCACCTTATGATCAAGCCTCGTCACCTCTCGGAGGCCTAACCACATATCTCACAATGATCACCATGGAAATATTCAATATTCCCTTATGATTAAGCCTCGTCACCTCTCGTAGGCCTAACCACATAGATATCACCTTGTTCTCGCCACAAGGATCTTTCATATTCACTACTTCCCTCTGGAACTATTACTCACATTCACTACTTCCCTCCAGAAGTATTACTCACATTTGTCATCAATAAATAACCATCAGTAAAATAGATTTTATATATTAGTTCCTCATATCAGGGGTCACATATTCCCTAAAGCTTCTCATTTCACATTTTCACTCATCACTTGATTATTGAATTTGTCACTCAATTAATATTCATCTCAGGCTCTCCACATAAGATTGTCGCATTCCCACAAGTCTCCATATAATTCTATAATCCTCATCTTATAAATCCATACCATATAAGATTTATCACACCTCTTCTCTGACCCCAATATAGATCACCACATTCAGATACAAACAAGCAATCTCGTGAATTTATATATTCTCACATTATTTCGACTTAGGAGCGGTAATATCACTCATATTCACTTATTCTATGTACCCTTGGAATTTCTTCCCTTTTTATGCAATTCGATTTACATTAACAATATTATAACGTTCTGACTCACCTTCCAATAAGGACTGCATTGTGATACTTCTTGAATCGTGTTGGGGTTCGTACTTATCCCATCACCCTTAAGTCGTCATAGCTAATCTAAGGAAATCTACTTTCAATCTGCGTCACGTTAAAATCCTTTCACGTTGCGGTCACCCTAAATATGTTTCCTCTAATTACTCACTTATAAATAAACATGTTGTGGCCTTACCCCAACCACGCCGCATTTTCCACATTTTAGCTATAGCGTCATACTTTATGACCGCGTCGCGGATACTCCCTATATATGTCGTGGTTAGCAAAGTATATTGGTATTTTATTTATCCAGCTACGTCACATACCTCCAGTCGTCACATTGCGTATTTTACTATTAATTTTAAACTTCTCCACACCACAAGGATTCCACAATATATACTGCAACGCCACTACATCACGTACTGCAATATCTACTATATTCACTACTGTAAGCACCACAATATCTACTACGACATCATTTATAGAAATTTTTATATATACACTTATCATACACCACAATTTGCACCTCTCCACTTATCGCAACATTTTCCACCATAAGCACCGCAACTTTCTACGCAATGCTCCACAATATTACTTATAGGGAATTATATATATATATATATATATATATATATATATATATATATATATATATATATATATATATATATATATATATAATCCTTAAATGTCTTGTAGCTGACTAACTTATGTCTACAAAGTTTAGTTAAATAATATTTTCCACTTTACGGTTTAAGTTTAGGAGTGTACACCCCAACTTGTAACGCCCATCTTTTCCTACCAAGTACACCCCAAAAATACACTTTTCATTTACAATTTTACAAAATATTTTGGTGTACACTGGCACACTGGAATACAAAGAAGTTACCACCATGGATCGTACTGGCCACAAGTACAAGATCCAATTCGGGCGTTACTACCACTAACCTGGAAAACAACCAAAAAAACACAGTAAGCCTCACAACTTAGTGAATAACAACAATATAAATTCAGTAACATATAACACAGGTATCACACATATATCAAGCAACTCGATATCACAATTAAATTTCACCGAATAAATGTATTCTCAAATCCCCTTAAAAGACCTCGTAAAATATCACCATAATGGTTATTGCCTAATATTACTCCAATGCTTAACCAATTAAGCACCACTATCACTATACTCTTCTCTTGAATATACTCCATTTAAGATCAATATACCATCACTGTCTCATTTAATTCACACACACACATACACACACACATATATATATATATATATATATATATATATATATATATATATATATATATATATATATATATATATATACCATCTTGTGCTATATGCATATCTCTATAACACCATAATGATCATTAAAATGATATTCAATCATTTATACCACAATATAACTTACATACTATGCAACATAGATATCAACAACAGTTGCTAGAGTAGTGTTACGCACCTTGAGACTGGTGAATTCGTGGAAGTTCCAGTATCTGTGACCCTGTTTCCGATTTTAGTTTTGTAACTGCCAAAACATTTACCACATACCATTCAATAACCTACTTATCAAACTCTATGTAACGCCTCGATTCTCAAGTATTAAATTGTGGTTTTAATTTTCATAATTCAAGGTCTACTCGACGAGTTGTATGCCTGACTCGTCGAGTAGCAGCGAGTTGGGCCACGTGTTTAAGTGACCTACTCGCCGAGTCCAAGATAGGACTCGACGAGTAGCAGATGGAGGATGAAACCCTAATTTCTGGGGTTTTGCACACTATTTAAAGGATCATAAGCCTCCTTCAGCCCCCTTGCACCCTCTTGAGAGTCCAGCAAACCCTAATCTGTGTGTGTGCTTCTTCCTTGTGTGTTTTAAGCTTTGGAAGGTGAATCTTTGTAAGGAGAGCTTGGAGAGCAAGTGGCTAGAAGCAAGGAACATGTGGGGATCTGATATCTACCTCAATTGGCATCTTTTGGAAGGTATCAAGTCGTTACCTTGACCTCATTTCATTCTAGATCTCATTTGGTTAAATATTTGGGCTTCTAGCATATTTTGAAGCTATTATTTGGTATGAGCTCATATATGAAGTTGTAACTTCAGATATGAACTCTCTTTGGTTTGTAAGTCCATAAATCTATCAGCTTTGGCAAGTATGAATCCCTCCTTAAGTGTAAAACTCCATTGCAAGCTTGGTTTTGTCATTATGAGACTTTAGAGCCTTGCCTGCACGTAAAGTTTGCAACTTTACGTGATAAGCATGCCTTGGGAAGCTGGATCTGCAATATGGAACCATATGATAGCTTAATAAGAATCTGTTTGGATATGAACTGAAGGGACTCGACGAGTTGGATGGTCAACTCGGCGAGTCCGATGAAGATTGTCGTGGACTCGGCGAGTCAGTAGGGTGACTCGGCGAGTCAGCTAGGGTTTTCTCGACTTTGGACACTCATGAACTCGGCGAGTTGCAGGGAAACTCGACGAGTCCGGTCAACATGAAATGTTGACCTTGCCCACTGACTTGGACTTTGACCAAGGGTTGACTATTTGACTTCTGGGAGCATTTTTGGGAAATTGGAAACTTACGAATATGGTTCTACGGTGGATACAGGTGGTGGAGTTTGTCACGGTGATTCGAGAGTTGAGCTTATCACTTCAGCGCATCATTTGAGAGGTGAGTTATCCTCACTATATCAACATGGTCTAAGGCACCAAGGCTGGCCCTTTATCGGATTTGTATCCGGGTATTTGCTTGATATGTTTATTGATCTGCTAGATATGCATCCTGGTAGTTAGGATGGTATTATGTTAGTGACCTGGTTTAGGTTGGTATCCTGGTATATAGGATGATGATATGTTAGTGACCGGTTAGGTCGGTATCCTGGTTATAGGATGGTTGTTGTGTTAGTGATCTGTTAGATCGGTATGATTATCTGTTATATACATGCTAGTTTTTGATATTGATGTGCACATGATTGTTTGATTAGTATGGGGGCTGGGTTGAGGCGGGTCCTGCTTCGTGCTGTACACCAACATACCCAGGGCGGACCGGATAGACTGCAGACACAGGAGGGCACCTATTCAGGCCGAAGGCCCGTCGAGCGGTCCGGATAGGCTGAAGGCCCCGAGAGGGCGGTCAAGTCATGCCGAAGGCTCGGGAGCGGTCCAGATAGGCTGTAGGCCCTGCGAGGCGGTCTAGTCAGGCTGAAGGCTCATTAGGCATGTTGTTCTGTATTTGTTGATATGATATGATTATGGTTATATGAGGTTGGTAATTTGGGGGTAACTCACTAAGCTTTCGGGCTTACAGTTTCAGTTTATTGTTTTAGGTTTAGCGGATGGCCGCGGGAAGGCGAATGCGTGATCGTACACTTCCTCGATTGATGATTATGATTTCTGGGAACTCTGATGTTTAAATTATTTTGAAAACAAATTGTAATGACTGAATGGTTTTAAATGATTTAAAAAGTTTTAAATTGGCTCGAATTTTATGGATGTTACACTCTAATCATCTTAATAGTAATAACATCCAAATCACACTATCTATATATCAAAACTCATTTACAACTTGTACTCAAAGTGTAAAGATGGTTTTTCTGACTAATTAACACTTCGGGTGTAACCCTCAAGATTCTTACATAATAGGACCTCATGGTGTACGAGACTCATCCCGACATATGTATGAAATACACAAATTAATCATTGCATAAGCTTACTCTCGATGTCGGTATCGTGAATTCGAGCTTTGTATCACATTATGGGCCTTCAGTGAGTGTAAACCCTTTAATTCTTCATTTCTTTCTCCCCTTTTGAGCCCCCTACCTCTCTTCAACTCCTCCTGATGTTTCTTCACTTAAAAATGATGAAATAGAGGCTTAAATACGTCTTTTTTAAGTCATTCGTTGGGTTTTTCATGCCTTTTAAAAGGGCTCCCTGCGCTTTTCTGATTTGCTGTCAAATTTGCAGAATAGCAACGTACTCTTTGAACGACCAAACCTTCTTCACACGAACTCCGTTCTTAATGAACTTTATATCCTCAGAATCGACTTTGGAAGAACTGCAACTTTATACACACATCATCCAGGAATTTACATGTTATTTCTCTTTCTTACAATAACACAAGTTATACTTCTTAAATAATACCTGTTACGAAAAATGAATATTACATGCATTCCCTATATTCTTATGGGTTATTCAAAAACCATCCAACTTATAAAAATAGTCCCTAAACTATTCTCAAATTTTGATAAATCACCAAATGCTCATTTTTTTAATCTTTTAGTGTGTTTGGAAGTTGTGATATGCAATACTGGTTTAATCAATGCCCATGCCTAATAAGCAAGAAAAACATGTAAGAACCCACGACAAAGCGCGAACTCAAATACTAGTATTTATTATTTAACAACAATTAAAAATATTTTTTTAATTAATTTAGGTTAACTATTAATAGTTAATAATAAAGATTTTTGGCTTTTATCGAGTCAAAACCAAAGTCTTTTTAAGAAAAGTTCATAACTATCATAAAGACAAATCTTCAATAAAGATCCTTGTGGTTTCAAAAAAAATTAAGTTTGGACCTTAACTTTTTTTTTTTGTTTTCGAGGATGATCCTTGCGGGTTGAAAACTTTTAATGGACTGTCCTTGTGACTAACACTGTCTATTTTCGTCCATTAAGTCTGAACATGTGTGAGTCATGTGAGCGAAAATCGTCTTTTACCATATTAATGTATTTACTTATTTAACAATAAAATAATAATAATAACACCCAATACCCTGCCCCACCAAAGCCCTTATTGACCATATAAACACAAAGAGGCGTGCAACTTCTCATTCGCCACCATCACCACCAAATTCTTCCTCCTCCTTCCCCAACTCGCGTATCACCAGGAACCTGCATCACCCCTTCCCATTTTTAGATTTAAGCAAGATTGAAGCAACCATGATTTATTGAACCTTGTACGTTCAGACTCACTATATCGTGAGTCTATGAACTTTTCTAGATTGATAAAATTTCTTCACCTGCAAATTAGTACCTATTCGATTCCAATTTAGATAGATTTGAATAACACCTATCAATATATGGAAAATAAACTCAATATGTAATGATTTGGAGTGGAGTAGTAGGTAGAGATTTTGTTATAGTTATATATGAGATCAAGTGATGTGGATGATACATGAACCCCAAAGAAGGCACCACAGTTGCAAAATTTGAACTGCATGGTGACACTTAAAGTCACCATCTTTTTCCCAACTCCATATACATCTTCCCCCAACATTAACTATGAATTGATCAAATGCGATACTCTGCAAAAGCCCTACAGTGATGATAAAATTTAAATAGATTTCAAATTGATCTTTGATCTAATCAACTATGAGTATATATCATATGAGATCGAGTAACATAATTTTGTAATCAATTGATCTGATTAGAAATTAGGGTTGAAGATTTAATGATTTATCCTAATGGTGATGACAGGCTTCTGAGGTCTGGCAGCGCCCCAAAGAACAAGAGAAAAAAAGTGAAGAGAATAAAGAAACCAACAACGAACGCTGGAAAATAACACCGGTTAGGAATCCCCCTCTAACCACATTCATCATTGAATCTTTCTTCCTCAATCGCATCAAATCTAATTTCTCTTTTTCGTTGATGTTGATGTTGGTTACCTTTCCCCGGTCCAAGTGTACGTTTCTAGTGATGAAGGATTGAGTTCCTGGATCGAATGAGAACGGAGGATTGAATACGTGGGTGACGTAATTAAAGAACTAGTACAAAAATTAGCTATGGTCACACCAAAAAGTGTGACGATATGCATATAGTCACACTTGCATTTTAAGCGTGTGTGTGTGTGTGATGAATGGACGAGTGACCATAGGGTACATACGGTTACATTAGCGAGTTAGTGGCCATATCCATTTAAAAAAAAGTAACCAAAACCATAAAATGTGTGACCATATGTTTTTTAAAGTCAAGTAAATGTGTATTTTGTGTGACTATTGTTCGTCCTCTAGCCACATGAATAAATTATTTATGTGGCTAAATAAGCAACCAAAAATTAGAAGTGACCTTTAGCCACATAAATGTTCGAAGGTGTAGCAATACATTTCCAAATGGTCACACGATCGGAGTTTATATGTGGCTAACTAATAACGTGAAATTTATTTTCATACCTTTAGCCACATAAATATTCGAATGTGTGACCGTTCAATTCCGACTATGAGTGACAATAGCTTATTTTTGTATCAGTGAAGATGAAG
Organism: Lactuca virosa; assembly: GCF_052849685.1. Lineage (NCBI taxonomy): Eukaryota > Viridiplantae > Streptophyta > Magnoliopsida > Asterales > Asteraceae > Lactuca > Lactuca virosa. The sequence continues at coordinate 32,667,257 of NC_136432.1, read as the reverse complement.
AAGAGATGTGGGGAAGAAGGAGTGGGTGGGCTTGGGAGATGGAAGAGAAGATGTGGGGAAGAAGGGGTGGGTGGGATTGGAAGATGGAAGAGATGTCTGATGAGAGGAAAAAAGGGGAAGAAGAGTGTAATTTACAGTTTTGGTCCCTAATATTTACATGTTTTGATATTTATAGTAAAGGGGTTTGTAACGCCCGCAGATTCATGCTAGTCAATTTAAGGATAATAAGCTTTAAAAATGAATTTTTGATAGAATATTATTTAGAATAAATAATCTTAACCAAAGTATAGTATATGTCACAAGGATTCTTTACATAAAAAGAATGCTGAAATCCAACTTAAAACGAAGTAGTTATGACTCGTCGAAGTTTTGCGACAAAACCGACATAGCGTCGCGTATCGTAAAAAGTGAATTTTTGATAAACTACTTTTTGTCCTTAGAGATATAAACGAAAGTCATAGTATACGTTAAACCAAGAACATACATAAAAAGAACATTCAAAGCTGACTTCGTTTGAGGAAGTTATGACTTTTCTAAGATTTAGCGTAACAGTACACATCTTGGAAATCGAATTTTAGATCGATCGATTTTTAGCCGATACAACCTAAATGAGAATTGAAGATCTCATTAATAGGAGCTCAACGATATAAATACAGTCAAAAACGGGCGTCGGATGACAAAGTTATGAATTTTTAACGGACTTTAACTGTCTAAGCTTGTTAAAATATAACTTTAAAAATAAACTCAAAATTAGCCAACGAAGTCTAAACAAAAGTTGTAGATCTCATCGATACCTACGCGTAGATATAAAGAACGTCACAAACGGAGCTCGTATGCGAAAGTTACGGATTTAGAAGATAATTTGTTTTTTGGAGTAACCAGCGAGTGACACGTGGCACAATCCTGACCGTTGCTTCTTCCCCACGCCTTGCCACCAGATGGTGACACTTGGCACCTCAACGCGACGTGTAGGGGCTCATAACACGCCGTGTTGGGCCATTTCTCAACCGATAAATAGAGGCGTAAATATCTCATTTCTTCACACCATTCTTATCCCACTCTCGCCCAATATCCCCAAACCCCCTCTTCCTTTCCCTAGCACATCCTAAGTGATAGAGGTGAGTCCCGGAGCGCCAGAAGGCTCCGAGAAGAAGAGCTTTCGACTCAGAAGTTCTGACCGTTCCTCGCTAAACCCCCTTGTAAGTGAGTTATGCTTACCCTACTTTAAGTATAACTTACGTTTAAGTTCATTATCGTTATTATGAACCTATAAACAATATATGTGCTAAGTATTATAAACTATACAAAGTGTTATTATAATACCTTTTAACTGCTCGCGGTACGGGGAATCTGGTTTGAAGGGCCGCATAGGGTTGTTGGATTTCAGAACAACTTAAATGCCAAAATGGTCCTGCCCTCCAGTGTTTCATGTCTGGCCCCTGTCTGTACATAGTAGTTGAAAAATATTGTTTAGCACTTATAAAATACAAGAAAAACAATATTGCTCGTAGACCTTGAGTTAATGATGAATCTAGACTAATAATTAGTCGCAATAAATATTAGACTAAAATCTAGAGATAATGATACTAGGTTTCGTCAAAGGAAAATAAAATTATTAGAAGCGAAGCGCTGCCCGAGTTTGGAGTCATCACTTTAACAAGTGAGTACATAGTTACTTTCATATTACACACAGATATGAAGTATTTAATATTAATACATGCTATATGTGCTTATTATTTGTGTTCCTTATACCTATGCTAGATGAACGATTTATACATGTTTTACATGATTTAAACCGTATATGTATTTTCATACCTATAAATATTGGGTAAAGATGGGTAGATGAATGATGAGAAATGAAAGATGATATAGATGATGAGAGGTGAAATATGATGAGAAGCCTTGACCTTAACGATGATCCAGTCATTTAGCAGAGTATAGATGACGACCACGGACTATTCTAGACAGTCCAATGGAATGTTAGCAGGCTCGCAACCTGTAGGTGTTGTGAACGATGTGTTCACCAGATTTACTCTAAAAACCCTGGCAACTATGGACTTAGTGCCTTACAAATGAACGTTAGTAGCTATGGATTTAGTGCCCTATAAGATTAACATTGGCAACTATGGACTTAGTGCCTAATAGATAACATCAACAGCTATGGACTTAGTGCCTGTTAGATAAACCCTGACAGCGATGGACTTCATGCCTATTCCTTAGGAAAATCCTTAGGAATGAATGAATGAAGAATAGATGATTCTTAGGGTAGATCCTTAAGAATAAAGAAGATAATGGGGCTGGGAAGTTGGGTTAATTGTTTGATGATTAAAAATAATAATTATATTATTGTGGGTTGAAAACCCTATGTACTCACCAGGTTTCCTAACCTGACCCACTCAGTTTATTTGTATCACAGGTGTCGATATGAAGATACATTACACTGAGAGATTAAAGGAGGTGTAAATCATTAGTGTAAATGAATGTAATGTCTGTTTATGCTTATGTTTCTGTATTGACGATGACATCCCAATGTTTTAATATAAACAAAACACATTTATTCATAAATGCTTTGATAATATCTTTATCATGTTTTCTGGGAACAAATTCCGCAATATTATTCTTTAAAATGGATACTCTGATTTTTAAATAAACATAAATAAAATTTTTAAATGACCGTGAATTTGGGGATGTCACAGGGTTGGGGTAAGTTATTTTAGGACAAAACTTCATGAAAGGTCCTTGTGGTTGTTACATGACGATTTTGCCATCTCATGCCTCGCACATGTTCAGACTTAAACAGAAGAAAATACACGGTGTTAGCCATAAGGACGATCCATTAAAAGTTTTCAAGTCATAGGGATCATCCTTGAAGAGAAAAAAAGGACTAAACTTGATTTTTTTGGAAACCACATGGACCATTTTTGAAGATTTTTCTATTATAAATAACAGGATGCAATGACATATCATTTGCTAGACAGATAATAAACTGAAAAAACCCTGAGAGCTCCTTTGGAGCTAACCTTAAGTCACTATTTCCTCCCCCCCCATCCCTTGGCATCATGAACAACAAACAATGGAAGGCAAAAAGACTTTGTTTAGTTGAAGGTTAGCATGTTCTGTTATATATTCTATGTGGATCAACGATTAAGATTATCTGATTTGATAATGTCTCCAATTCGAGGTGCAATTCTAATCACTTTATGGGGGTGATTAATTGTTGATTTGTAATGTTCTAACTTGATTCATAACTTTGAGATTGATAAAATTTTACAATGTTAATTATTCTGTTGTTAGTTTTGTTATTATTGTTTTTATTCGTCAACCCCCAACAAAGATTTGATTTCCATTTAAAATGTGTGCCTTCATCATATGATTGCATGCTTTATTACATAATGTTTGTCTTATATCAACAAGGTGACAGATGAATGTGGAAAGTAAAAGTAATGAGATTTCACTGTTTTTCCGGCAAGGCACTAATTAACTGATAAGTGTATGTTAGTTGTGGAGGGATCTCTTACTCGAATGAACAATCGTGTTCCCATCAAGGTAAATGTTTTGGATTAGAAATTAAAGCGACATAAACTTCTAATGAACTCCAATCTTGACAAACATGGTAATGAATTGGACTATCTCTTATGTAATACATGCAAGACGTGTATTCATATTGTCGATCACAATTTTTTTCTTGTGCTTGACGTTGGTATTTATTCCCAGATAGCTTGTTGGTGGAATGTCGCTATTTTGAATTTTGCAAATTTCTCAAAGCATTTGGCTTCTGGGAACAACCTCAAAATTACTTCCTTGAAAAGGAAATGTCTTGATATAGTTATATATACAATGTATTGTGCTCTTTAATTGGAATTTCAAAATAATTTTTCTTTTTGAAACGGTTAAACGGAGGAAAGCCTGTTTTATAGTTGGAATCTTATTTTTAGTTTTTTTAATATTAGTAGTAATGTAAATTTAACTGATTTAGGCTTTAAAACACACAAATTAATGTTATAAAGTAATGTCTTTGTTTTGCTAGGTGCTTCGCAACGCCTTTTTATACAAAGTGTTAGATGAATTAGCGAAGCCAAGCACTTATAAATGAATTTGGATATTTTACAAAAAGACTTACTATAATTTTGCAATATGTGATTTGTTTCAATAAATATCATATGAGATATTTTGAAACAAACTGTAGAGTCAAATGTAGTTGCGATGATATCGAAGAGTCGAAGTCTTCATTGTGTGGAGTCAAAATAGTTATCTATATCGAAGGTTATAGATCTTCGATATATCTATGTATTTTAGTAGGCACAATCATTTGGTGACACTCTGATAGTTGAAGTCCTACTATACTTTTGTATCTATTGAGGGCACTATATATATTGTTGTTGCTTAGGTCATTTGTAACTTTTTACTCTTATTTTCATGCACTTGTATCTTTGCAACCTTCACAGATAATATGAGTTGTAACTGCATCTTATTTAGTTTTCTTGTTTATATTTGTGATTGCATTCCTTACTAGATAGATTTCTCGACTCATTAAGTGGTATCAGAGCGGGAATCATTAAATTGTTTGAGGAACTTCTTTCTCGTTTTCATCTGTTGATCCATTCTTTTCTAATTCATCTTTTTCCACACTTGAAAACGTTGTTCTTTGAGAGATCTATGATATTTATCGATTCTGCAATTGAGAATTAATCATTTTAATATGATTTCATTCTTATTCAATCTTTTCTTCTTTTCTAAACAAATCAATGGAAAATTTGAACGTGAATACGATGATGAATTATGCAAATCTTCTTGGCTCGTCCACAAAAATCCTAATGTTACTACCAATGTATTATGATTAGTGGGAAGATCGAATGGAGGATTTTCTTAACAGAATCGAAAAAGATCTGGTGTTTGATTGATAAAGATCCATATCGATCTAATTTGGTTCAAGGAGTAGGAACAACAGAAGAAAATGAAGATATGACTGCGGATCGATTGAAGAAACAAGCTAATGATAAAAGGTGTATTCGTGAATTGAGAGGAGCCTTACCACCGGTTGTTTACAATTACATCCGTTGATGAAAAATAGCATAGGATATTTGTAACACTCTCAAAGAGAAATTTCAAGGAAATGAGTGTACAAAGAAGAGTTCAGTGACTCAATGCTTGCCAGAGTTGGTTGATTTCAAACAGAAAGAGATAGGGTCATTTGAATCTTACTATGATTATTTCAATGAGCTAATGTAAATGCTCTAGATATAATGTTGTTCGAACTGTTCTGGGGTTCAACATTACCTTTATTCTTGGTTTAAGGAAGAAATGGAAGAATATTTGCTTGATGATCAAGACACAAGAGAACTTCGAAACATACTCTTTGTCGAATCTTTACAATATACTCAAAGCTCATGAGTCTGAGGGTAAAGAAATTGCTAATGAGAAGGAAAAAAAATGAATTTCGGTAGTCCTTTGGCATTAGTTTAAAAAAAAGTGTTAAAGAGGTTTGTTCTAATGAAGAAGAAGGTGTTGGCGAAGAAGGCTTGAAAATGAACTCAGACGATGAGGTTGTGACCTAGTATTCAAAAAATGGTGTCAAAAAGTTTTAAAAGAAACCTATGAATAGTAATTTCAAAAACAATTCTTTCAAGAAATCATCTTTGACATTGAGTTTAGGTGTTCAACACAAAGGTGTAGAGAAGGTTGATGAGAAGAAGAAAGAGAAAAAGGTTGATAAGAAGCTTACTGGAGATTCAGGCTATGATTGCAATTATTGCAATGGTAAGAACCATTTGGCAAGAGATTGCATGTTCAAGAAGAAAGAGGAAAAACAATAGAAGGTCAAGGACAAGGCCTATTATGCCAAGAAAATAGAAGAGCTTAGATCCAAGTCTAAGAATTTGTCTCGGGTTGCGAAGAATTTGAGTGAAGATGAGGGCACCTATCAAATCTGGTCGTCTGGATCAGATGATGAAGAGATGTATCACCCAAGGCATGGTGTCATGTTTGCAAAGCATCAACAAGAACAAGTTGGAGAGAATATGGTGTTTGGAGGATCGTTTCCTGATAGCGAAGGAGAGAGTGATGATGAAGAGGAGAATGTCGAAGGACATTGCTTAATGGCTACCACTTCAAAGTCTCATATGACTGAGAAGGTATGTAATCTCTTATTCCCTCTTAATATTCCTTCAAATTCTTATAATTCTATCTTATCTAATATTGATGATGCTTGTTCTTATTTGAATGACATGTTGTTTCCATGAGTAGTAAATTGGAGAAAATGAATGTTTTTCTTTAAGATTAAGGTGGAGGAGAAAAACTCTAAGATACTAGGTTTAGATTTGAAATTAACAAATGTTATGGTTGATAGGGATTCAATTTGTATGGATAACATTTTGTTAGTTAAACAAAAAAACATTTACTGTAATACCACTAAGAGATTGTATGGGAAGCTTAATTTACTGTATCATTTATCTGAAATTTGCAAAGAACATCGTAGAAAACTTCTTCCTTTCATAAACATCAAAAGAGAACTAGTAGATGAAATTACATATGATTGTGAAAGTAAAGTTGCTATGTTTGATGAGGTACCAAATGATTCATATGCTTATGGTATAGTTAATATTGATGATTGTTGGGATGTTGATAATTTGGTGAATATTATGAATAATACTTTGACCAAAAATGAACAAATGAAAATTTTGAACAAAACTGAATCTTCGACACAATGTTCACAACAAAATTTTGTTGATATCGAAGATGATTATGACAATATTACTGAAACTGAAGAAGTGGAATGTGTTGATAGTTTAAAATTTTCTGTTATTAAAGTTACTTCATTAGTTAAAAGTGAATAAAATGTTGATTCAAAATCAAAGCTTAATAATGATTCATCTTCAACAACCAAAACTGATGAAACTCAAGAGTTTGTTATTGGTGAGGATGTGACCAACAATTAAAGTGACAATGATGATGATTCTTGTGAAAAGGAAATTGCATGAGTTGTTGAAGCACAAGTTTTTGAGTATACAGAAGAATATATGAAGGTTTTAAAAGAAAAGAGAAAACATTATCTTAAACAAAATTCAGTTCTTTATCCACAGTTAAAAGATTTTCCAAATCAAGTTTTTATTACAAAAGAAAATGGTGATAAAGTTGATCCAAAATTGAATGATTTGTTGAAAGAAGATAATTTGAAAGTGACTGATGTGGATTTTTATTCAAATCAAAATGTGGTGGATAATGGTTTGAATTAAAGACAAAAAAAACTTTTCAACGTCAAAAGAGTCAAAAATCATATTTCAAAGATAACAAACAAGACAAAACTGGTGTTTGGGTTGTAAAAGGAACGCAATCTTCTGTCGAAGTTAAGTCAAAATTTGTTGACAAGTCTTTACCAGATGAGTTGAAAGGTTAAAAAGAAAAGATTCAAGATTCCAAACAAGAAACTGAAAAATCAGATTTGAAAAGGTCTCAATAAAATCGAAAGGCTCAAAATAAAGTTTATTGGAAGAAAAAAGGGATCTTCAAAAACAAAAATGTACTCAACAAAAGTCGAAGGTTGAACACAAAAATCAAAGGTTTCAAAATCATGTTCAAAATAATGGTCAAATACATTTGCAACAAATCACAAAAGTTTTCAACAAGAGTCATGTTTTGGATATCAAAATCGATATCAAACTCGTTTTCAACAAAAATCATGTCAATCTTTTTCAAAAACAAGTCAACCAAAACCGAAAACAGATATGACAAAGAAAAATGTTCCATTTAAACATGATAATCCACGTTTCCAAATCCAAATTCGACACAAAAACCGAAAGTTTCTTTTTCCAAAGGAAAAATTGATGTTGAAAATTTTAATCATTGGTTTGAGCATAAATGAAAGAAATATCAAAGAAAAGAGTTTTCACCAAATTAAGTCAAAGAGGCTTATGATAATTACTTGTGTGAAACAATGAATGAAAGTACTTTGTCACAAGAGTCATTGTTGAAGGCATAAAAATGGAAAGAAGTTAAAACATGTAACAAAGTTGAGTTTTCTGAAAGTAAGGTTGAAAAATAGAAAATCAAAGTTGATGCTTCTATATTGAATGATTATGTATCTTTACCTCAAACTAATGAGGTTGATTTAATAGACAAACTCAAATCAAAGGTTTAAAATTGAATTTTCAATTCTACACTTCACACTATATTTCACACTAATACACATGGACCCAAAATGCCTTGGGTACCTAAATCTCTCTAACTGATTTCATATATTATGTGACGACCAATATGATGAGAACTAGTATATCGATAGTGTATGTTCGCATCACATGACTGGAAAAAGGAGAACTTGAGAGATTTTAGGAAACTTGAGAATGTTGGAGTAGTGAAGTTTGGAAATAATCACAAGTGAAAAGTCAAAGGATATGGGAAAGTAACTAATGAGAAATTTATGGTCAATCGAGTTGCTTATGCCGAAGGTTTGAAGCATAACCTTATAAGTGTATCTCAGTTGGTTTTGGGAACAGGAAATCAAGTTATTTTTATAAAGAAGGACGTGTCATTTCAAACAAATTAACAAAGGAATTTTTGCTAAAGTCGAAGAGAAAGGGGGGTATGTTCACTCTGGACATAAAACCAATAGTTGGTTGTAATAAGCATTAAAAATGGCTTTTTGATAGAATATTATTTAAGATAAATAATCTTAACCGAAGTTATAGTATATCACAAGGATTCCGAACATATAAAGAATGCTGAAATCCGACTTATAACGAAGAACTTATGACCCGTTGAAGTTTCACGATTAAACCGACACAACTCTACGTAACGTAAAAAGTGAATTTTTGATAAATTATTTTTAGCCTTATTAATCTAAACTAAATTCATAGTATTCGTTAAACTGAGAGCGGGCATATAGAGAACGTCCAAATCTGACTTCGTAAGAGGAAGTTATGATTTTTCGAAGTTTCAGCGTAGCAGTATACAATTCAGAAATCGAATTTTAGATTGGTTAACTTTTATACAAAATGATATAAATAAGAATTTAAGATCTCATTAATAGGATTTCAACGATAAAAAGACAGTCGAAAACGGGGTATGTATGTAGAAGTTATGAATTTTACATGGTCATTAACAGTGTAATATTCTCAGACTGTTAAATTTAAGATCGGTCGAGAGTTAGCCAATGGAGTCAAAAGGAAAGTTGTAGATCTTGTCAATACCTATGCGTGGATATAAAGAATGTCAAAAATGGAGTTCGTATGCGAAAGTTATGAATTTTTTAAGATTTGTAGTTTTACCTGCGTCTTGTGCCACTTGTCAGCACCAGGCGAAGCCTTGGTGCCTACGCAAGCTCACGTCGTGAGAGGCCCCTGGACATCCTATAGATAGAGCCAAAATTCACTCATTTCATCACATATTTCCATTCCATACTCTTCCAAACCCACCAAGGCCTCGATGCCTTTCTCTAGCACTTCCTAGGTGTTACTAGCGAAGTTGCGGAGCGTCAGAAAGCTCTGAAAAGTATGTTACGTCAAAGGAAAAGACAGTTGCTAGAAGCAAAAGCACTGTCCGAATTTCGAGTTGTCACTTTAACAAGTGAGTGCATAGTTACTTTCATCTTACACATAAATATGAAGTATTTAATATGAATACATGCTATATGTGCTTATATGTGTTCCTGATATCTATGCTAGATGAACGATTTATACATGTTTAACTTGATTTAAACTGTATATGTGTTTTTATACTTATAAATATATTGGGTAAAGATGGGTAGATGAAAGATGCTGTAGATGATGAGAGATGAAAGATGATGTAGATGATGAGAGATGAAAGATAATATAGATGATGAAAGATGAAAGATGTATAGATGATGAGAGATGAAATATGAAATAGATGATGAGAGGCCTTGACGTTAAAGATGATGTCATCAAGCAGAGTATAGATGACAACCACGGACTATTCTAGACAGTCTAGTGGAACGCTAGCAGGTTCGCAACCTGTAGGTGTTTTTGAATTAAGTGTTCACCAGATGTACTCTAAAAACACATTGACATGTATTGTGGGTGGACTCCCTAAAATAGTACTGTCAATAAAGGAGATAAACCCTGGCAACTATAGACTTAGTGCCCTATAGGTTAACATTGGCAGCTATGGACTTAGTGCCCTATAGATGAACATTGACAGCTATGGAATTAGTGCCTTATAGATGAACATTGGCAACTATGTACTTAGTGTCTTATAGATGAACACTAGCAGCTATGGACTTAGTGCCTATTAGATAAACGTTGGCAGCTGTGGACTTAGTGCCTAATGGATAACACTGGAAACTATGGACTTAGTGCCTATTAGATAAACCCTGACATCGATGGACTTCGTGCCTATTCCTTAGGACAATTCCTTAGGAATAAATATTGAAGAATACCTACTGACAAGTATGATGGAGGAATCCCTGAACTAGTACTGTCAGCATAGATGATCCTTAAGGAAGATCCTGAAGAATAAAGAAGATAATGGGGAGGGGAAATTGGGTTAATTGTTTGATGATTAAACATAATAATTATATTACTATGGGTTGAAAACCTTATGTACTCACTAGGTTTCCCAACCTGACCCACTCCGTTTATGGTATCACAAGTAGTGATATTAAAGATACATTATGCTGAGAGATCCAAGGAGTATTAGGCCACTAGTTTAATTACTGTAAGGCTTGTAATATTTCGTTATGCTTATGTTTTTGTATTGACGATGACATCCCAATGTTTTAATATAAATAAAATACATTTCTTCGGAAATGCTTTGATAATATGATTATCATGTTTTCTGGGAACAAATTCTACAATGTTATTCCTCAAAAAGGATACTCTGATTTTTAAATAAGCATAAACAAATCGGTCTTCTCTAGCTGTGAAAATGGGGATGTCAGATTGGTTTACCCTCAGTTTGCTTAATATCGAAGGCTATTTCTGATCTTAATTGGCTTTGGTATCGAAGACTTTCTCATCTTAATTTCAAAAATCAAAATAAATTTGTTTTAAATGATTTAGTTTGAGGCTTGCACGTTCTTAAATTTGACAATGATTCTTTGTGTGTAGCTTGTGAACAAGGAAAACAACATAGACAAGGGCATCCAATCATCATAGACTCAAAGATTGGTGAACCTCTCTAACTTCTACATATTGATATATGTGGACCTTCGACTATTGTGTCCATAAATGGGAAGAAGTGCATACTAGTCATGGTAGATGATTTTTCATGCTTTACTTAGGTTCATTTTCTACGAGAAAAATATGAGATTGCTCAAGTGATGATTGATTTTATCAAAAGCATTGAAACGAGTCTAAAGAAGAAACTTCGACGAATCAAAAGTGATAATGGAACATAGTTCAAGAATCAAGCTCATGATTTATTCTTAAAAAATTTTGGTATTTCTCATAATTTTTTTCTCCTTACACACCTCTAAAAAATGGTTTTGTTGAAGGAGAAATCGCGCTTTGTGTGAAGTTTTTAGAACAATGCTCACATATGCAAATTTACCTCAATATTTTTGGTCACGAGCTATTTTTACGGCTTGTTTCACTCAAAATCGTTCTTTCATTCATCGAAGATTTAATATCACTCCTTATGAAATCATTAACAAAAGGAAACCTAATGTTATATTTTTCCATGTTTTTGGTTGCAGATGCTTTATCATGAATTTGAAAGATCATCTTTCAAAAATTCAAACAAAGGCTGATGAAGGAATATTTATTGGGTATTCACAAAATTATGTGGCATAGATGGTGATGGATAAAAGAGATCGAAGAATTGAAGAGACTTTCAATTTGACATTTGATGATTATTATGTTAAAATAATCAAGCATGAGTTTTCTTGAAATCCAATTCTTTCTAAGTCTAATGAGGATTTTGAACAAATGCTTACTTTTGATGTTGAATTTGATCTAATTTTTGGTATTCCTGACAGAGCAATCGATGTTGAAGTGAATATCGAATATAATCAAGTTCCAGAAGCATCAAAACATTCTGATGATTCCACAGTAAGTAATGGACGATCAGATTAATGTCTAACTTCGACACAAAGTGCTCCTGTTGAAGAAGGTCAAACTTTGATAATAGTTTTAGTTCAGGGGGAGGAACTGCTAACACAATCTCAAGTTGAAGGGGACCATTGATAGTGAATGCTATTGCTGAGAGGGAGCAACAACTAGCAAATGCATGTGTTCAAGGGGAGCAAGGTCGAACACATATCGAAGATGCCAATCCATTACAAGTCGAAGATTATCTCGATACTCAAGGTAATGAATATATTAATGATACTTTTTGTGTTGTAAAGGAATTTTCAGATGCATAAGAAATTTTTTAGGATGCCGAGTAAGATTTTGATCCATCATTTCCACCAATGGAGAAGTGGACTCATGATCATCCCAAAGAACAAATTCTTGGTAATCCTAATTCCGGTGTGTTAAAAAGAGTACAGGTTAGAGCAAGAAACGAAGTTTTTAATATTCACCAAGAATTTTATATGTTTAATGTTTTTATTTCTAAATTGAACCTAAGACAGTTAAGACCATTAGAACATCTTGACCGGGTTGTTGCAATGCAAGCTGAATTGGCTGAATTTCAGAAAAATAAAGTTTGGAGGTTGATTCCTAAACCAGAAGAAGTTTATGTGGTTGGACTTAAATGGGTTTTTAAAAATACAGTTGATAAAGAAGGAAATGGTGCTCACATTAAGTTAAGATTAGTGGTAAAAGGTTATTGTCAACAAGAAGGTAGTTATTATGATGAAACCTTTGCTCCTGTCGCAAGACTCGAAGTTGTTATAATCTTTCTTGCCTATGCAGCTCACAATAACTTTGATGTTTACCAAATGGATGTGAAGTATGCATTCCTCAATGGAGTTCTTGAAGAAATGGTGTATGTTGAACAACCATCTGGTTTTATGAATGATAAGTTTCCTGATCACTGTTATATCCTCGATAAGACTGTTTATGGTTTGAAACAAGCACCAAGGGCTTGGTATCCGATGTTAACCAATTTTTTGAAAATCTCTAAATTTAAGCAAGGATCAGTTGATCCCACTTATTTCAAAAGAAAGTTGGGGATCATCTTATGCTCATTCAAATTTATGTCGATGATATATATTTTGGTTCTATTGACCTTTGCTTTCTCGACGGAATTTGAGGATATAATGAGAAGTCAGATTGAGATGAGTATAATGGGAAAGATTAATTTATTTCTGGTCTTGACCATTCGCCAAAGAAAAGAAGGCATTTTTATCAATCAAGAGAATTACACGAAGAATTTTGTTGAGCGATTTGGCATGAAAATTTGTTCTGACGTGAAGGTTCCTATGGTATGTGGCACACGCTTGAGTACATATTTGGATAAGCCTGTTGTTGATCTGAAGATATATCAAGCATGATAGGTTCATTGTTATATTTGACTGCTAGTTGACCTGATATCATGTTTTCAGTTTGTAATTATGCTAGGTACCAAGCAAACCCAATAGAACCACATCTCACTGCAGTCAAAAATATCTTTCGATATTTTCATCGAACTCCTACGATTATAATTTGGTATCCAACAAATACATGATTTTTCATTCAAGCCTATTCAGATTCACACTTGGTAGGTTGTCAACTTGATAAGAAAAGCATGACAGGAAGTTGTCGGTTTCTTGATGCAAAGCTTGTGAGTTGGAAGTCGAAGAAGTAGACAAGTGTATCAATATCTAGAGCAGAGGCTGAGTATATTGTTGTTGTTGCTTGTACTTTGCAAGTGATCTGGATTAAAAGTTAACTATGTGACTATGTGATCAATATGAAGAAAACTGCTTTATTTTGTGACTCTCAGAGTGCAATTCTCATATGTCATAATCCAGTACAACATTCTAAAACTAAACATATTGCATTTCGATACCATTTTGTTAAAGACCATGTTGAAGATGGCAATATCGAAGTTCATTTTGTTAATACCACAGAAAAACTTGCTAATATTTTTACAAAACCTCTCGATGAAAAATCTTTCAGAAGAATTTTAAATGGATTAGGGATGATGGAAGCTTGTTATGTTCCAAAATCTAACTGATATTTTTCTTCTTGATATCGAAGGTTTTTACAAACTACAATTCTACTATAACATCAACTGTGGCAATGGATCATTTAGAAATTACTATTCACAGACAGAGCTTCGAGTTGCTTCGCATTCGACTTTTGCTCAGAATCATTTATCGAGATTAGATTACCATCGAAGGTTTTGGTATTATTATTTATTTTATTTTTTTATTTTCTCTTTTCTTGAAAAATCAAAATTTTCAAAAAGATTTTCTTTATTTATGTCTTTTCTTGAAAAATCAAAATTTTCAAAAAGATTCTCATTCATTTTTTGTCTTTTCTTGAAAAAATCAAAAGTCCAAAAATATTTATTTTGTTTGTTCAAAAATTCAAATATTCAAAAGACTTTTTCTTTTAGAAATTTTTTCAAAAATTCCAAAAATATATTTTTTTATTTTTTTGTTGATTTTTTTATTAATTCAAATTTTGGGCATATCATAACACGTGTTGTTTGTTTGCATGCATGGGTAGATCTAGTGTTTAATAAGGGTATCGATTTGTATACCCTTGAACTTGTACAAAAAGTGCTAATTTTGTAAATAATTCCTTTTTTAAAACAATAAATACTAAGTTTGCATACCCTCATTTAAATGTTTACATACTCTCTTAGACGGAAGTACAACAAAAATGGTTACTTTATATATCAAGATTCTCTAGAAATTTAGAGAAAACAATAAATCCTATCAAAATTCAATAACAAATGTGGTTCTAAATTTTTAAAATTTGATATATTCAATTTAAAGTCGTAAAGTCGTTAATTTTCATTTTTTTAATTAGGGCGTTGATTTTTCTTAAAAAGTAAAAATAATAAATAATAAATAAAAAAAGAAACAAGTGTTTATTTGATTAGAAAATTTCCTAAAATATGAAAACTCATAAATAACAAATTAAAATGCAATTTGTTTTTCTTTTCATGACAGTTGTCAATTTTTTTAATTATACCATAGTCCAGTTTAAATTATTTTTTGTATCATTCATTGCATACCCTAGGTTTTTATTCTAAATCTGGCACTGTTTGCATGCAACAACGAAGTTCACAAGGTTAAGATATTCTTCGATACATATTGACTAGTTAAGTGTCCCTAGAAGCATGTTACAACATGTTGTCCTAAGCCTCATTGATTATTTGTTTTCAAAGCCTTAATGAAAACTTTATTCTAAAATTTTCTTCCCAATAGGTTGTATTACAAAAGTCATCGAGCTACCTTTCTCTACTCATTTTGGAGTTTAGAGATGACTACTTGGTCACTATCATATGGTGTAGGTACTATGATTATCTTAACCAATCTCACATTTCTTACACTTCGCACACACAATTACGCATATCCCAAGACATCTATAGTCAGAAACAACTAGGATGTAGGTGTGCCAAAACTCTGTGTTTATGATCTTGAAATCATTTTAACCATGATATAGTGAGATCCACAAACCAATGCATTTTCAAGGAATTGACTGTGAACAATTTTTTGTTCTAGATTTTTACAAGGAATTAACGGATGAAACTTTATGTTTCAATGTACCATTTCTAATGTTCAAAATCTTATTTTCATTCTTATTGCGTGATCTTAGTGAAATTGGCTAATCCCAAGTCATTTCTACAAAAAAAGATCCAGTTCTTTCTTTTTCATGAACCGAGATTTTCGTTTGAACATTTTTCTATATCTTTAGTCACTGAAAAATATCTCAAAAGCTTACTTGTTGTTGATTACACTAATCACTTAAGTATTTTCTTACACCGATTGCTCTTATGTTAATTTGCAACCATGTTTTAAATAAAGCATACCTTTAATACTGAATAAAGAGGCCCTTCAATACTTCTCTATAAGTATTCGATTGTAATTCACGGGACACCACACAAGCACTTTGATTTCTCTCTTGATGTCGAAGGAAGAGAATCTTTGCTCGTGATCTTACTGCCTTTATATGAAAGTTTCTTTGATATCACGACTTATCCAAAATTTTCTTATTTTGATTCTATATTTTTTTTGTATACACATTGGCACTAAAATCCTTGAGGTTTTGGGGATTGCCAAATCATACCAAGATTTCGCAAAGTCTGGTTTATGATTTCCCTTACAATTCCCAAAAGTGAAAGAGACCTAGCCTTAACAATAGAAGATTGGTTCATGGTTACTATCGAAGTTGTTCAAATTTTCAATATTGTTGATGACATGAAGTAATTATTGGTGTGCTGACGTATGGTTATTATTGCTTTATCTTTGAATGAGGAATTTACTTATTATGTCTACACATGGCAGATAGAGACCATGTCACTTCAGTTACCTACTTTAAACATGGCATGTTCCGATTGGGGAATGGTTCAAATTCAAATTTGACACCATTTATATTTGGGTTTTGATAGGTCCAATTCAATTTTCCGATCCCCTGATTTTTCTCAAGAACCGTAACCCTAAACATCTCTTTGAAAATTCCCAGACAATGATTGATCATCATGTCTAATTTTCCTGGACTAGTCGATCAATTTGACACAACCGATGATGTTTTTCCTCTACTCCTCAGATGAAGATACAATCAAACAATGTTTGGTTTAATTCAAACTTGTCTACATACCATGAAAAACTCAAGATGTTGGTTTAGTGCTTAAACAATTCTGTTCTTGCTTATGCTTTATCTTTTTCTTTTGAAATCCCGATGCAATGGTTGTCTCTTGCTTTTTCAACAGAAACTTATCAAAAGGATATTGATACAATTACATTCCATATGGAATCGAAAGGAACAAAGAAGTTAGTGATGAAGCAATTTACACAAATTGGTTTATGGCTCGTTTGAAGTTCCATCTTCTGATTAAGTGTTTCAGATGTTGAATGAAATGGGGGTACAATCCTACTATTTCAGTTATTAGTGATTCCAGGAAGTCAAATTTACTGATTCTGTGGAGTTTTTCTTTGATGTTACGATTTGTTGCCTGAGGGGAAGGAACTCTGGACTTGATAAAGTAAAGCTTAAATTGTACTATGTTATGGTTGGTTTATACTATGGTTTGAAGGTGGATTATGCTTCGTTGTTATGGGATGAATTCACTACCTATGTTAAGCATTAAAAGAAGACGTCAGAGATAGAAAGTGAAATATTTTGGAGTACGATTTTATGGGAATCATATAATCAAGCTGGAATTCAAGTTTCTAAAGGAGTCGAAGTTACTCAATTTTCCCATTTACAAATCCCAAAGAATGCTATTGATGGTCCTAATATGTTTCCATCAGTTGGAAGAATTTATGAAGCCATGCTTGGTTTGGTTGCTGAGTCGAATATTGTGTCGGTTCAATATAGGAAAACACTGAGTGAAGTTCCTCATGTTTCACCTCCTAAGAAAGTGAAGTCGAAGACTAAGGGATTTACGATTCAAGAACCATCTAGTGCAGAACAACCCTAGAAGACGAAAGTTTTTGAGGTGTTAAAGTCAAAGGGAAAAAGCAAACATCGAAGCCAAATGTGACATCCCCAATTTCACGTCCAAAAAAGACCAGTTTGTTTATGCTTTATTTAAAAATCAGAGTATCCTTTTTAAGAATAATATTGCGGAATTTGTTCTCAAAAATATGATAAGTATATTATCAAAGCATTTCTGAAGAAATGTATTTTCATTATATTAAAAATGTTGGGATGTCATCGTCAATACAGTGCATAAGCATAAACAGAAATAGTACATGCCTTACAAACATCTATTATTCTAACGGACTATAATCCATAGATCTCTCATCTGATCATCACACATGTGCTCTTTTGCCACAATAACTAAGTTCTTTAATTTCATCAAATCATTCAACCCGAGTACATGTTCCCGTTATCCTCAATTTCTGTACCTAAAGCATCTAATTCAAGGGACATGGCATAAGGATTATCATCGGGAAGACAATACTGCTTAGGGGATTCCTCAGCAATATATGTCAGTAAGGCAACCATGAGGGGCATGGAGTACACTTGGTGAACACGTAGTTCAAAAACACCTACAAGTTGCGAGCCTGCCAGCGTTCCACTGGACTGTCTAGAATAGTCTGTGGTCGCCATCTATACTCTGTTAGATGACTGGATCAGCTTTAAACATCGAGGCCTCTCATCATTTTATTTCATCATTCCTCATCTATTTCATCTACCCATCTTTACCCAACATATTTGTAGATATTAAAAAGATATACAGTTTAAATCAAGTAAAACATGTATAATTTGTTCATCCAACATATATATGAGGAACACATATAATATGCACACATAGCACGTAATTTATATAAAATACTTCATATTTATGTGTAAGATGAAAGTAACTATTCACTCACTTGTTAAAGTGATGACTCGAAATTCGGGCAGCGCTTCGCTTCTAACAATCTTCTTTTCCTTTGACGAAACCTAGTATCATTATTACTAGATTTTAGTCTAATATTTATTGCGACTAATTATTAGTCTAGATTTATCATTAACTCAAATTCTACTTTCATGATCTATCAGGTAAGGAACAACCAGGTAGGATCATATCGGAGGTAGGGTTCGTTTGGTATACAAAGTATATTGTTTGGAAAGCCCACTTTAACCACCTCACTAAATCACAACGTACACATCATCCCCATAAGTAGATCAATCAGTATAACGACTTTAAACACTTATAAATATTGTTTATAGGTTCATAATAACGATAATTAATTTAAACATAAGTTATACTTAAAGTAGGGTAAGCATAACGCACTTACAAGGGGGTTTAGCGAGGAACCGTGCTCTGCGCGGGCAGAACTTCTGAGTCGAAAGCTCTTCTTCTCGAGGCCTTCTGGTGCTCTGGGACTCGCTTCTAACACCTAGGAGGTGCTAGGGAAAAACTTAGAGGGTTTGGAGTGTTTGGGAGAGAAGGGTTGAGAATGGTGTGAAGAAAACAATTGATTTATACCTCTAAGTATAGGCTGAAGGAGGGCCGTACGCTGGGCGTACTCCAGCATTACGTTGGGCGTAATGTTGCCACATCTCACTGTCTGGTGGCAAGCCGTGGGGAGGAAGCAGTGGCTCAGATCGTGCCACGTGTCGCTCGCAGGTTTAGCCCAAAAAATAATTATCTTCTAAAATCCGTAACTTTCGTATATGAGCTCTGTTATTGACGTTCTTTATATTCACGCGTAGGTAGCGATGTGATCTATAACTTTCGCTTAGACTCTGTTGCCTAATTTTGACTCTATTTTTAAAGTTATATTTTAACAGGCTTAGACAGTTAAAGTCCGTTAAAAATTCGTAACTTTGTCATCTGACGTCTATTTTCGACTGTCTTTATATCGTTGAGCTCCTATTAATGAGATTTTCAATTCTCATTTAGGTTGTATCAGATAAAATCGATCGATCTAAAATTCGATTTCCGGGTTGTGTACTTTATGCTAAATCTTAGAAAAATCATAACTTCCTCAAACAAAGTCAGATTTGGACGTTTTTTTATGTACGTTCTTGGTTTAACGTATACTACGACTTTCGTTTAGAATGCTAAGGCTAAAAAGTAGCTTATCAAAAATTTACTTTTTGTGATACGCGGTGTCGTGCCGGTTTAGTCGCAAAACTTCGACGGGTCATAACTTATTTGTTATAAGTCGGATTTCGATGTTCCTTATATCCCCGAAATCCTTGTTACGACTACTTCAACATTCTTTTTTGATATTGGGTAAAATCTTCTTTCTATTTTTGACGCATATTTTTATTATTATTTATTATATCGTTATAAGCACATATATTGCACATAAATCATATAAATCACATAATACTCAAATAATTCTTCTTCATTACTTCAAAATAGGTTGCAATTGTTGACCCTAACTATTACATCATTATACTAATGCTTAGCCAGAATCGCGGGCGTTACACCAAAACAAAGGAAGCCTAAAAAAATTATTGAGTCTATTGTTAATGAAGAAGAGGCTCTTGTGGAAACTAAATATGAGGAAACAAATACTAAAGTTCAAGAACCAATTCAACATGCACATTATGAAAGCGAAGGTAATGCAACATATGATCAGATAATGCATGATCCATCTGTTTCACCACGAATGGATCCCTCTGTCAAGTAGCATTTCGAGGAGACAAGCAGAATAGATTTCAATGTGAACACGTCTAATTTGGACACAAACATCACAAACAATGAATACCTTCGACTACTGCTCCTGGTTCGAATACAGTTATACCACCCAAAGGTCCTACTACCAAGTCCAATATGAAGGAGGATATGTCTTCAGAAATCCCTAGCAACTTATCTAATAAGGACTCAAATGTTAATATGGGTGAGACTACTTTAAAGGATTCTTTGACCATACCACCACCACCATCATCACCACTACTAACTTCAACTATTCAAGCTACAATGTTTCCTCTTAACTCACCAACTTTTGAAGGTATCTTACCACAGCCTATTACTACTTTATTTTCTTCTCAATTTACAGACCAGACCATCAACAGTGAAGAGGAAGAGCGAGTTGAATTTACTGATCTTGATTTTGATTACGAGGAAGAAAATATCGAAGATCATGATATTATGTCAGGGAAGCAATACAAAATACTTAATTCTAAGCTCAATACGATATTACAGTTTCTCAATGATTCTGTTGGTTCTACTTCATCAGTTAACAAAGAAGATGTTGAATTTTTGTTGAAATCTCAAGAATCAAAGATGAAGTTCTTAGTCAACAATGTTATGAATAATCTTGAGTAAAGACTTGATGATAATATGAATTCTTATACATTTCAACTTACAGAAGTTCAAATTGTTGCTCGAGAAAGACATGGGTAGTTAGAGAAAGTTATGAAAGATTATCAAGAGGTAGTTGAGTTGAAGGTTAAAGGACTTTATGATTTGGTTATTGAAGAGGTGAAGAAGATTGATGATTTTTGCACTAGTATACAGAAGAATTTTGATGTGTTGATTTCTGCTACTAGCACGTTGATTGAAGATATTTGAGCATTTAATGTCGAGTATAAAGAAGAGTTGAGCAAAAAAATGAATCTAATGGGAAGTTTCTAAAAGGATTGAAACATCGCTTAATAAGTTTGAAGTGGAGTTATCGAATGTTGTCGTTTCTTCTAAACCTTCGATATCTTAAGAGAAGATCTATACTAATGTGTCATATATTAGCATATTCAAAGCACAACTAACTCTAATTATGGATTTGGTGGTTCGATTACCCACAAATACTCCACCACCAGTGCTCGTGTCATAAGGGGGAGATAAGGGTGGATCATCGAAGGTTAGAGGAGTTGAGAAACCAAATATGGTTAGGAAGGTCTTTTCAGGACAAATTTCTACTTTTATTCCTCTTAAACATGTTCAAAAAATGGCAACAACAACAACTTCGATAGTGAATGTTGATATGCCAAAGTTACAATCAAAGAAGGGTTTAAATATAAATGAAGGTGGTTCTGGATCTTCAACGGTAAAGACAGTTACAACAGCTGAATTAAAGAATAAAGGAAAAGGCGTTCATGTTGAACCTTCTGAGGAAGAAAAGAAAATACTGCAAGATATAGAGATTGAGAAACTTAAACAACTGAATAGTATTATGAGACAAAGAGCGAAACTGTTGCTTATGGAGAAGTCAATGCGTTTGAAAAATAACCAAAGAAGAGCTATTTAATTGAATACCCCTTATTCAATCAGTTGGATTTTCCATTCAATCCTTCGATGTTTACTTTTCTTCAATTCAAGCTTCCTGATAACAATCAAGAAACAGAAGACTATAAAAGATTGAAGATAAGACTTTATACAGTTCTTGGAAAGAAAGAAGAAGAGACGTGGTCCTTGAAAAAGATAATAAGGTTAATATCAATAACAAAGGATGTGATATTTGAAGGTATTATTCCAAATTATCGATACAAGGTCGTCAGAGCAGAAAATACTCCTTGTGAATTCACCATTGTTGATTTTCCTATGATGAATCAAAATGATCTTATCACTCTAGAAAAGCTCATGGGAGATATTAATAATGATCAAATTTTACAGAAAGCAACATACATCATTGGTTATGGTCATCTCAAGAACTTCCTCGACTGTTATTTTGCTTACTTGGCATTAATAGACTTCGAGTTGGCTGGTGCTTACAAGAAGAAACCGAAGAATCCAAACTCAAAATTAAGGGAGGATTTGAACATCAATGATTATGTAGATGGTGAGATTCTGATGAAACCCAAGGGAGTGGTGTTTCAAGGAAAGAATACGAAGGAGGGAGGAAAGAAGAAATATTTTTTCACACATACTTCAAAGAGATGTATTCAACAACGAATCTTACTAGCATTCTTCTGAGAATTATGCAAGAAGAATTCCATTGAAGATCGAATGGAGATAAGGAAGATCATATGTTGGTACATGGAGATTCGAAGAGCTTTGTTGAATGTTGTGGAGACTTTACTTGTTTGTTTGAAGACTTAGATAATCATCACAAAGGGGGAGATTGTAGAGTCAAATGTAGTTGTGATGATATCAGAGAGTCGAAGTCTTCATTGTGTAGAGTCAAAGTATAACATAGCTGTCTATATCGAAGGTTATAGATCTTCGATATATCTATGTATTTTAGTAGGCACAGTCATTTTGTAACACTCTGATAGTCGAAGTCCTACTATATTTTGTATTTGTTGAGTGCACTATATATAGTCTTGTTGCTTAGGTCATTGTAACTTTTTACTCTTATTTTCACATACTTGTATCTTTGCAAATTTCACAGATAATATGAGCTGAAACCAGATCTTTACTTTTCTTGTTCATATTTCTGATTGCATTCATTACTCGATTGATTTCTTGACTCATCACGAACTCCACTGATAAACTAATTTTGCAAACTAACGTAGTTTTGTAAAAATGTTTTTTACGAAATATATGATTATGTGACAGATATTTGTAAAAATGATACCCATGTAATGATTATAATTGTAACAAACCCTAATAAATATTGAAGTTAACCATAAAATGAATTGAAGTCCACTTCTTGACTATCCATATTTAGGGTCATATTCGATTAACCTAATTAAGTTACCTAACTGCAAATGCCGCTAATTAAAATAAAATACAAATACAAATAAACACATCAAATTTAAAACTAACATAAGCACACGTCTATCTTTCTACAACATATTTCATATGAAAACAATTATTAATTAGTTCTAAATTAAAAAATTTGACATAAAAAATGTGAAAATAAATTTGCCCGAGGATGAGCAACAAGATTTTTGTATAAAATATTTGCCAAGTTGCATGATGCCTACGTCGCATTTAAAAAAATTCAAAGGATTAAAAGACGTGACTACAACTAAATAAATAAAATCAAATTTAATTATTTGGAGCAAATATTATTCAATTAAAGAAAATGTTATGTTGGTGACACTTAAGCACGTGAAATATATAAAATTCATACCATTAAAGTTAATGTTATATAAATTATTACGAAAATGGATAATACCATATATTAAATATTTAATTATACTCAAACTAAATTTCGAATAGAATCTGTATATTTTATTTGACAGTTGGGATATCACACTTATATCTCTTGAACATTCTCTTGTATATATATATATATATATATATATATATATATATATATATATATATATATATATATATATATATATATATATATATATATATATATATATATAGGAGTAGGATCAAATGAGAACAACCAAAAGGTTGAGAACGCGAGAACAGATCTGAACCATTTAAAAACTAAATCTAAGGTTATTATTGAATGAGCCATTTATGTAAAATTTTAAAATTTACACGTATTAAAGTGTAACTTCAAATGGTGATAAGGGTATTATAGTAATTGGACCTTTACCACCGTTATTTAATTCCTATAATTCCTCAATCACTCGCCTATTTCCTTCTATTTACCATCTCTCTCTTCATCTCTCTCTGTAAAGCTAGGTACGCCTCCACCCTACATCATCGATCCACCAAAAAAGGGAAAAGAATGGTGAGACAGATTGGAATCGATGAAGCCAAAAAGGAGGAAAGGGAAATAGGATCTCTGAATTGCTTTTGATCAGAAGGAGAGGATTCACGAACGGGGAGGGGGAGGAAACGACAACAGGGGGTGTTTGGAGGGAAGCTAAGCTCGTCCTCGATTGCGTTGGACCTTTTCGCCTTTACGGTGAGCCCGTCGTCGCTGCCTGTGTTGAAGCGGGGTGCGATTACCTGGATATTTCAGGTGAGCCGGAGTTCATGGAGAGGATGGAAGCCGTGTACCATGAGAAGGCGGTGGAGAAAGGTAGTTTGGTGATCCCGACTTGTGGGTTTGATTCGATTCCGGCAGAAATAGGGTTGATGTTCAATTCCAGGCAGTGGGTTTCGCCGGCAGCTCCCAATCAGGTTGAAGCCTACCTGTCCCTTGAATCGGATAAAAAGATAGCAGGTAATTTTGGGACTTTTGAGTCTGCGGTTTTGGGAGTGGCTAATGCTGATAAGCTGGCGGAGCTTCGACGATCAAGACCCAAAAGAGCTCGACCTACGGTCAGGCTATATTTCCGGCTTGTTTCGTATGATACATTCATCATTTCGTGTGATCTTTCCTGCTGAATTCAAATTCCGAAATAATTCCGACTATATTAAACTTTTGATTCGTTCGAATCTGCCTTGTGTTCTCTCAGATCCCTGGTCCTCCTCCTCCAAAAGGATCAACCATAGAACACCAAAAACAGATCGGACTTTGGGTTGTTAAACTACCATCAGTCGACGTCACCGTTGTCCGGAGAACGCTTTCCATTCTTACAGAAAACCCAAACGGTCTTCAAGGAGTCAGCGAGGATCCTAAACACGCAGAGAAACGCCCCTCCTTTAGGTCTACAATAAAACCTGCTCATTTCGGAGTAAAGATTGCCACCAAGAATCTTCTGGGTATGATTGGAATCATCGCCGCCGGGATATCAATTGGGCTTCTGGGCAGCTTCTCATTCGGGAGGTGGCTTCTATTGAAATTCCCCTCTTTTTTCAGTTTTGGAGGGTTCAGAAAGGAAGGTCCCACAGAGGAAGAAGTCGCTAGCGCCAGTTTCAAGATGTGGTTCATCGGCCATGGCTTCAGTGAATCCTCTCCTCTTCACCACTTCTTTTTCTTGTTCCAGTTACTGTCGATGAGAGGGGGAGGAAGGCAGAATGAAAACGACAACAGGGGGTGTTTGGGTTGCTTGGTGTGTCGTAAAACTGTGGCAGAAAACGGAGGGGGTTGCTGCCCTTGGCTCGCCGGAAACCACCAGCAAACACCTCTGGTGGGGGTGTTTTTGTTGCACCTCGAAGATAGGAGAAAAAGAAGGGAGTGTGAGAGGAAATGGAAGAATGAAAAATTGTATTTATCTATGAATAACAGTTATTCATTTGTGGATAGCAGTGCATTCATGTGTGAATAACAGTGAATGAATAGCAGTGCATTCATGTGTGAATACAAGTGTATTCATTTGTGAATAACAATGAATGAATGTATTTATTTATGATTAGAGGCATTCATTTATTCAATTCTGAATAACAGGGTACTCATTTGTTAATAGCAGTGTATTCATTTGTGAATAACAGGGTACTCATTTGTTAATAGCAGTGTATTCGTTTGTGAATAACAGTGTAAGAATGTGTTAATGAGTATATTTATTTATGATTAGAGGTATTCTTTTTATGAAGAAATGATAATTTTTACACTCTTTTTATTTTCAATTGATTAAAAAAAGGAATTAGATTACTTGTAAATTGATGTATATTTATTTGTGATTGGAGTAGTATCAGGTTTTTTGAAAAAAAAAAATCATTTATGAATACAAATGTACTAATTTGGTGATCGATTTCTATTCATTTTTTTAAACACAAAAAAAAACGTGAAATAGGAGAAAAAATTGATTTTTTCAAGAATTTTTTTTTCAGTTTTAAAATAAATTTTGGCAAAAATGTTTTTTATATTCTATTAATAAGAAAAATAAAAAATTTAATATTTATTTCTTTTTTGGTAACTGATCCTAAATTTAAGGGAATTTGATTAAATTTTATTTTATTTTAATTTAATTAAAATATACATTTACTATATGCCCTTATATATTGATTGGTCCAGAATTGTTCTCGCGTTCTCAACCTTTTAGGTGTTCTCATTTGATCCTCTCCCTATATATATATATATATATATATATATATATATATATATATATATATGTGTGTGTGTGTGTGTGTGTGTGTGTGTGTGTGTGTGTGTGTGTGTGTGTGTGTTAAAATGTTGATGACATCTATTGTGCGGACGTGTGTCGATAGTGCTATTCTATAAGAATACATAAGAGAATAATTTGTTCGGTAATGTGAATACATTCAACGTCACAAAATTATCGTCATTATCATGCATCCTCACTAATTCTTATTCATTTTTGTTCTCACGTATCGTTTTTCACTCATTTTCATTCTTACAGAATTCAATTATCAATAACAAATGCTGACAACATTCTGACAAAATGATAATCATAAAAAAGTTTATAACACCCTTATAGACGATTTAATTAATGAGAATGCATGATAATTATAATAGTTATATGAGATTGAACGTATTCACATTACCAAAAAACATATTTCCTTAGTCACTCTCACAGAATAGCATTGTCCACACGTTCGCACAAAGGATTTTCATCAACATTTGAACCTAGCCACACACACACACACATACACACACATATATATATATATATATATATATATATATATATATATATATATATATATATATATATATATATATATATATATATATATATATATATATATATATATATATATGTGTGTGTGTGTGTGTGTGTGTAACACCCATCCAATCAGGTATTTCCAATATTATCTTAAGTATAAAAATTGTTGCAAAAATGGACCTTACCTCGTGCGTACTTGGGGCGTACGCATGGCGTAATTCACTAAAAGGAACGTGGGTCTTCATGAGTACGTGTGGTGTACTCATCAATTATGCAAACCCTAAATTCGGGGTTTTGAGCCCTATTTAAGCAACTTAACCCTCATCAATCCCTTCCACCTTCAGCCTCCATTGTCCCAAACGACTTCTTGCAAACCCTAATATTCTTTTGAGAGTTTTTCAGCTATTTGAGTGTTTTTTGTTTATCCTTGAAGGAAGAAGATCAATGGAGTGCTCTTGGAAAGCTTCAAGCATTGTAGATCTGTGATTTGCACCTTTCAAGCAACCTCCAGAAGGTATAAAGTTCTTAACTTGATGAATGTTTCATTAGATCTTGCTAATTCTTGATTTTGCGTGCCTTTTGGTCCCATCATCTTGGTATATATGAGTATGGCCTACTCTAGACCAAATAAGATGTCCTTTCAGATGTTTTTGAGTGTTTGTAGTCATAAAAATGTGATCTTCATCCTTTCCTTTCACCCCTGCATGAGCTATGGGGTTTAAGAGCTTGTAATAAGATAGGATTTTGGTTTTAAGCAATTTCTAGCCATGCAAGGTCATAAGGTTGGAAAATTTATGATTTTGGAAGGCATTTGGATTAGATCTGATTCCTAGTCGTAAGGTCTTAAAGTGTTAAGTGCATAATAGAAGGTTTGCTTCTGGCTTGAGTACGTTGGGCGTATCTAGTGTTATGCAGCGCGTATTGAGCTAGGGTCCCGTAGTTTGGAAAAGGATCCACTACACCAAGCGTAGTATAGAGTACGCAGGACGTACTCCGCCTGTGTTGACTCTTTGACTTTCGACTTTGACCTTTGACCATGGACTTGACCATGTTTGACGTAAGGGCATTTTTGGAAAATTTAAATAGTAGTTTGAGATTGGGTCCCTGTTATTTGTATAGGTGATCCTGAGAGGCGGTATTTGGAGCAGTGATCTGTTTAGATATTTTCAAACTGTGAGGTGAGTTTTCCTCACTGTACATGTGGGTCGAAGGCACCAATGCCAGCCAACTAGGTTATGTATCCTAGTATATAGGATATTTCTATGCTACAGCCATTTGTTAGACCTGCATGATTATATGTTTTATCTGATGCATATGTCGACATAGTGCGGTTTGGGTTGAGGCTTTACTACTATGTGGGTAAGCCAACAGACCGGGGCGTTCCAGTCCAATGACTTCTTGGGCTGAGGCAATACAATTTGATGACTGTAGGCCATGGGTAATCCAGTCTGATGAATGTGTACCCAACATGCATAGTTGTATATGTTATGTTATGTGGGGTATTTTGGGGGGAAACTCACTAAGCTTTGGCTTACAGTTTGATTTTATGGTTTTAGGTACTTCAGAGGACAGGGGGAAAGGTGAAGGGTTGATCGTGCATGTAACGCCCTGTTCCGAATTGACTCCTAGTCTGAGGCTGTGGCCCGAAGGTCGGTCATTATAAGGATTATGGCTTTTGAGAAGGTAATATCTAGGCCCATTTGGGTGCGGGTGATGTATTAGAAGTGTTCCGGGTGTTCGGTTCGTGATTTGAAGCCTAGGGGTATTTCGGTAAAGTCGCAGTTTAGGCTTATGTGGAAAATGAATTTTTTGTTCGGAAGGTTTTAAGAAAGCTACGAGTTAATAGAAGTATAGGGCTTCTCGTTACCTTTCCGTGGATATAAGGATCGCCGGAATCGGGCTTAGAACGAAGAAGTTATGGCGTTCGGAAGTTTCGTGGTTTTTAGGCTTAGCCGAGTACACGGGGCGTAAACAAAGAGTACGTGGGGCGTACTAGTGAAGAAGGTAGTACGCAAGGCGTACCTTAGAGTACGCTGTGCGTACTGACCAGGATCGTCGCGAATGTTCCTCGGAGTACACTGGGCGTACCATATGTACTCTGGGCGTACGCCAGTCAGACCAGAACCCTATTTTAGTGTCTTGGACCCTATTTAAGCTCCTTATCTCATAACCTAACCCTAATATCTTAAGCCTCCACCCTCTAAAACCCTAGAAATCATCATATATCATTCATGGTGACATTTTGAGCTTATGGAGTCTATTTTTGGGATGTTTGGCCCATTTTCAAGAAGATGGAGCTTGTTGCAAAGATGGTAATCAAGGAGGAGCTTATGGATCTGGCTTTTGGGACTCATTCTCAGCTTGATGAAGGTATAAATCTTTGAACTTGATCATTCATCTCTTAGATCTACCATTTGTGAGTTTTGTCCATCTTGGTCCCAAGTATGAGATCTAGTGGTCTTGATTTCATTCTAGGAGCTTTGAGTTACCCCTCTTAGTGTTTCTGAGGATCAAGGTCCATAAAGTTGGCACCTTTAGAGTTTAAGACAATCTATGTTGGAGTTTGAGCCATTTTCATTAAAGTAGAATGCTATTTGGTCTTATTGGGGGCATGCAAAGTCACCAAGTCAGTGACTTTATGGGTTTAGACATTATGAGAGACTCAAATCTGTGATTTGGACTTATGACTTAAAGCATTAAATGCTTAATGGAAGAAGTGAGGCTAGAGGGTAGTACGATGGGGGTACAAGCAAGTACGCGCAGCGTACAAGCCATTAAGCGAGTACGTGCAGCGTACTGTTGAGTACGCCCTGCGTACACAGCCAGGTTGGGTTTCGGACATTGGGCTTTGGATTTGGGTCATCTGTTTGGACCTAGATTCTTGGGCCCTAATAGACCATCAGAGTGGTTGTGTCTTAGACTAATTGAAGGATTGGATCTTAGGTTAAGGCCGAATAAGGAGCGTGGGCCCAATTTGGAAAATTGGGCCATTCATGGGCCTTTATGGATTTTATGTGTTGTGGGCCCTGTTGGGCCATCAGGTTTTGGGGTTGATATTTATTTGTGGAGGCCCATTATGGTTTTGAGCCCAAATTGGAAAATTATGCCATGGATTGGGACTTAGGGAATTTTTGGTATTTGGGCCTTGTGGACTATTGGGTTGAGGCCCAATTTGTAAATTGGGCCATTAAAGGATTTATGGACATTATAGTGTCGGGCTTTTGTTTTGGGATTGGGCCTTAGTTTTGGAGCATACTGGGCTAGGGGTAGAATCGTCATTTTACCCCATGGATGGATTAAGGATTATGGTATGGGACCCAGTTGCTAACTGGATATATTAATTGGTATTGATAGCTCAGGAAGTGGACAAGGCAGCAGCTAAGGATGACATTCGGGAAGCTTCTGCATTCGAGGTGAGTCTCCTCACCATATCAATGGGTCTAAGGTCCCAAGACCGGCCCATTTTGTGATATATGGTACACTAGCTGAATTTGTATTATGTGGCATGTTAGTTGGTTATGTGCTAGGAAGTATGCTAGTGAGTATGTGGTATGCTAGTTGACTATGTGGTATGTGGTATGCTAGTTGTCTTTGTGATACTTGCATGGAATACCATGGGAGAGCCCCATGGCACCTGGATGTAAGACCATGTGGAGAGCCCATGGCTTTCCTATTAAAGACCATGGGGGAGCCCATGATACTTGGATGTAAGACCATGTGGAGAGCCCATGGCTTTCCTACTGAATACCATGGGGGGAGCCCATGGCACTTAGGTGTAAGACCATGTGGGGAGCCTATGGCATCCTGGAGTAAGACCCTGGGGGAGCCCACGGCATCCGTATATGTTTATATGCATGGTTATGTGATTGATATGGATATGTGATGTATATGGTTTATGTAGCTGTTATAGCTGATGTGGATTATGTGGTTACGTGGTTTGTGTGGGGTATGCTCTGGGGAACTCACTACGCTTCGTGCTTACAATTTGTTTATTTTTTCAGGTATCATCGATTTGGAAAAGAAGGGCTCGGATTGATCGCAGTGCACACACCCATGTTTTCCGCATTGAATGATTTTGGGATGAACTCTGATAAATATTTTAATTAACGATGTTTTGAATGTTTGGAATAAATGATATCTATGTTTTGACTATATTAAAAATGAAATTTTTTTACCCTTGATTTTTGGGTCGTTACAGTGCATATCATCCTATATTTTTTGTGTTTTATGATTGTGGGATACTCTGCTTCATGATAATGACTTTTGAGAACTTGTTCTGTAAAACTTATGGATTTTTGGAGGTTTTAAAAACAAAACTTTTGCCTTGATTTTTGGGATGTTACAAGTTGGTATCAGAGCCCTTGTTTGAGAGAATTGGAAGAACATTCGTTTGAATCCAAGCTCAAACTAAGGATCTGTAAAAGTTTTGAAACTATTTTCAAAACTATTTACAAAGTAACCAATGAGGGATGAGATGTGTACGTTCAGCCAGAGCAAGAAAGTATTACCCAAGATACCAACACTGTTATTTGCTTATGATGACTCTGATAGAATTGCATGCTAGTTGTACGCTAGGGATCTTCAGGAATTGAATGATAGAATTGCCTGAGTTATGATGTCTGATAGCCTAGAATATTTTCTTGTATGCTAGATGGATTTGACATCATTACTGTACTTGCTTAGTGTATGCACCATAATGGTACATAACTAAGATTTTATAGCTTGAGAATGTTTGGTTTAGCCTTATTCATGTTCCTTGTTTGGTTGTGGGCTTAGGGTAGAATCAAGTATTCGACTGTCGATGGAATCCAACGTTATGTATGATTAGCATGTGTGAGTAACTACAAGGTTGGTGTAATTTCCATGAGTACGTGCAATTTTTAGCAAGCCAACGAGAGGAAGGATTAGCCGGTCTTGAGAAATGTATATGATCTATGCGTATCCTAGATGTTGGTTCTTGCGATCGGGTGGTCTATGACGACCCCTTGATACGAATACAGGTAGGTGTGGAGTAGTATGAGCTTGTACTACTGGAAGCATAGGATCCGTATGCGTAACAAGGAAGTCACGAAGCCGAATGGTATAGTCTTTTCGTAATGATTGTAATAGTATGAGTTGTGGCTTTTCTGATTCATTTTGTTTCATTTTCAGTATGGTGTACACGAGGGGTTCTGGATCAGGAGCGGGCAGCCCTGGAGGCCAAGATTAACTAATGATGAGATCCGAGAGTTGATCTCCACCGAGGTGACGACGGCTTTTCGGGGTGCTATCTCGGAGGTTTTTGGGTCTATTAAGACCACGATGATTGAGCTGTTTGATGAGTGATACATCATTGTGACTGTTGTTGCTGCTGCAGCTACCGCAATTGTTGCTGCTGTGGGGGTTCAGGGGAGAGGGTCATTCTAGTACCGGGACTTCAACAACACGAAGACCCTGGAGTTCTACGGTCAAGGATCCGATCATGGCTATGATATGGATTTCTGAAGTGGAGGGTTGCTTCTTCACTTGTTCCTGTCCGGAGGACTGGAAGGTCAGGTGCGCCTGTAGGGGTCGAATGTCTATAGTGAGGAGTCGAATGTATTTTAAGTCTGTAAGGTGTCGAATGTTGTATGACTTCGACACTCTATTTATTTTACATGGCATTGTTATTTCGATACTTTGATGTTTAGTCCTTGTAACTTTTTGTGAGTCTGATATACCCTATAAATAGGGTAGGTGCATAGAGTAGAGTAACGTTCGAACACTTGCATAATTCTCTTTTGTACTCTTGTTCACCCTTATAGTCATTTAGACTAAATCGAGCCAAGCATATATTATTTACATCTTGTGTTCATTTACAACTTTGATAGTCTTAATCATTTGTGTTCGTAATCAATCCTAAAACACTACAATTGGTAACAAATCCATATTCACTCAATAGATTGCAGTTTTCTCATGTTTTTCATTTTTTTCAAAATCTTTGTTCCGATTCAAAAAAATTTCGCAAATTAAATCAGGAAACTGGTGTCAATTGATTGTATTGAATTGATTCTGCACTCTGTGTGTTAGATCAATTGATTTCTGTTCAATATTTGATTGATTTCGTTCTTAGATTTCTTTTTGATTCTAAAATCATGTTTCTTCTAAATCCATACAACAACGGCGAACTTCAATCTGAACACCATGACAAATTTCTATCACTTGCTTGGATCGTCAACAAAGATTCTGATGCTGATTCCCGAGTACTATGAGCAATGGACTGATAGGATGGAAGACTATCTAAATGGGATCGATGAAGATTTGATGGGATCTATCAATAACGGTCCATTTCTTCCAGAGATGCTTGTTACTCTTGGAACTGATCCTGTGAATGATGATATGATCACGCAAGGAAACAAGATTAAGGAGAATGATAAGAAATGTCTACGTGAATTACGTGTTGCTCTTCCACTAGTAGTTTACAACTATGTTCGTGGATGTTCTACACCCAAGCAGATTTGGGATACCTTGAAGGAGAAGTATCAAGGTAATGAGAAGACAAAGAAGAGTTCTGTAAAACAATGCTTGTTAGAGTTAGATGAATTCAAACACAAAGACAATGAATCAATCGAATCATAATATGATCGATTGAATGAACTGATTTTCAAGTGTTCTTGATATGGAGTGACTTCTTCTTCCCTTGAGTTCAATATTACATTTCTTATGGGCTTATGAAAGGAGTGGAGAAACATCAGTTTGATGATTAAAACTCAAGAAAGCTTTGATGGTTACTCTCTTGCAAATCTGTATAATGTATTGAAAGCACATGAAAGCGAGATCAATGACATTGCTGAAGAAAGTAAATTGAGTCTTGGAGGACCATTAGCTTTGGTATCAAAAGTTGTTGGTAAGGAGTCTGAGTCTGAAGAAGAAGCCAATGATAGCGAAGAGGGATTCCTATTCAACTCTGATGATGAAGTAGCCAAATACCTCTCTAACAACAAAGTGAAGAAATTCTTCAAGAACCCTTTTAATGGAAAGTTTAAGAACAATTCTGAGAAAAAGAGTGTGATTTCGACTGGAAAGAGTATGAAATATGAGTCGAAAGTGGAGAATAAAGATTTTAAGAGTTCGTATGAGAAAATAAGGCGTTGAAGCTGAAAGGAGACTCTGGTTACGATTGTAACTACTGAAATGGGTCGAATCATTTGGCAAAGGAATGCATGCTCAGGAAGAAAGAAGGGAAGAAGGAGAAAGTTAAGGTGCATATTATGTTGAGAAGATTGAGGAGATTAGAGCTCGAACTAAGGGTGTCTCTCTGATTGCTAGAGGAGATGACGAAGAAGAGGGAACTTATTAAATCCGATCTTCTTGATTAGATGATGATGAGATGAGAAATCCAACTCATGGAGCCATGTGTATGAAATTGGGAGAAGATGAAGAGGAGAAAGTTATTTTGGATGTGATGAGCGAAGAGGAAGAGATTACTGCCCGGTGTTTCGTATCCACTGACTCGATTAAATCACTGATGACTACTAAGGTACGTGATCTCCTTAACTCATTTAAAATTCCTTCATATTCTTATAATGATATTTTGTCTGAGGTTGATAATACGTGTGCTTATCTTAATGACATGTTAATCTCCATGAGTAGTGAAGCAGAAAAGTCCAAGTCCCAATTATATGAAGCTAGAAATAGAATTGAAGAGAAGAAGGGACAAGTGGAATCTCTTGATCTTAGAATAACTAATCTTTAAATAGATAGAGATTCACTTAGAATGGACAATTCGATGCTTATTAAACAAAGAAATATATATTGTAATTCTGCTAAGCGTCTGTATGGTAAACTAACATAATTTTATCACTCTACTGACATAGGCGATGAACATCAATTGAAATTGCTTCCTTTTCTTTCATATAAAAGAGGACAAATTGATGAAACAACATATGGCTATGAAAGTAATATTGTTGATTATGATAAAATTCCAATTGATTCATATGCATATGGTATAGTGAATATAAATGACTGTTTGAATGCTGATGATCTTGTGCATATTGTGAATGTGACCTTAACTAAAAACGAACAAGTCAAGATTTTGAACATGACTGAAAATTCGACACTTGGATCTCAACAAAATTTGGCTAATATCGAATATAATTCTGAAAATATCAGTGAAATTGTGGAAGAGGAATGTGTCAATTTCTCACGATTGTCTGTCATTAATGTTAATTCATTGGCTAAAGGCAAAGAAAAATATAATGATTCAATGTCGAAAGTAAACAATAATCAACCTTCAACATCCAATGTTTGTGATCCTCATGATCATGTTGTGGTTGAAGATTATGTGAGTGATGAGGATGACGTTTCGAATGAGAAACCAATTCCAAGAGTTGTGGTCGAACAAGTCTTCGACAACTCTAAGGAGTATTCAAATGTGTTGAAAAATAAAGGAAAACAATATCTTGAATCGAATTCAGTGGTTTATCCAAGGTTCTAGAATTCAAAAGAAGTTGTGTTTCCAAATAAAGTCTTTGTCACCAAAGGAAATGGTGGTAGTGTGGCTCCGGAATTGAACAAATTGGTAAAAGAAGAAAATGAAGGTGTGACGAAAGAAGGATTCTATTCAAAACAAAACACAATCGAAAATGGTTTTAATAAAAATTCAAAAACTTTTCATCAACAAAATAGACCAAAACATGTTTGGGCTATGAAAACAGAAAAATCAGTTGTTGATAATAAAACCAAAGAAAAAGGTGTTGATTCTTTAACCAATGATCCAAAACGTCAAATTGTGAAAACACAAACTTTCAAAGAAAGAGTTGAAAATTTGGCTTGTGATGAAGGAATTTCGAAATCAAAAGCACAAAATAAAGCCTATTGGAAAAATGTAAAAGCTTTTCACAACCAAAACGTTTTTCAACAAAAATCCTCTGAATCAGCCAAGAAGTTTTCCCAAAATGCAAAGAACTTTCAAAACAAACAATCTCAAAAACAAAATGGTTTTCAAAAGAGTTGAAACTTTGTCCAAAATCAATTTTGATCAAATGATTTTCAAAGAAATGTTCAAAATCTTGGACAAAGGAGTTTTGTTCAAAACCACGATCAAAGGAGTTTTGGTCAAAGTCATGGAAATGGAAGTTTTGCTCAAAATAATGGACAAATGAATTTTGTTCAAAATCACGGACGAAGGAATTTTGGTCGAAATCATGTACAAAGAAGTTTTGATCAAAATAGAAAAGTTTTTCAACAAATGGTGTTGGTTATCAAAAGTAATATCACAATCGTTTCCAAAAGCATTCAAAAAGGTCATTATTAAAAAGAGAATTTGAAAAATTGGAATTTAAAGGAAAGAAAAATGAACCATTCAAACCTTAGAGTCCACATTTTCCAAATCCCAATTCGAAACAAAAGATGAAAGCATCTTTCGTAAAAGGTTGAAGTGATGTTAAGAATATCAATCATTGGCTTGAGGGAAAAGGAAAACAATATCAATCAAGAGAGTATTCTCAAGAGCAAATTGAATCTGCTTACGAGAAGTATTTGAATGATTCGATGAGTGGAAGTACTTCGTCTCAAGAATCTACTCCCACAGTGCGAAAGTGGAACGAAATTCCAACTAAGAAAGTTGATACTTCTCATAAAAAGGATGAGAAAGTGAAAGTCAATGTTGAACGTTCCCTATTGCATGATTACATTTCGATGCCTAAAGCCAATGAAATCGACTTAATTGACAGTTTCAAATCGAATGTTCGTAATTGGGTCTTAGGTTCTTCGTTTCTTAATGTGTTCCAAACTAATGTCCAAGGACCCAAAAGGTCTTGGGGGCCTAAATTTTTCTAAATGATCGCATGTTTTATGTGACAAGCAATATGACGAAAATTAGTATATCGATATTGGATGCTCGCATCACATGACTGGAAGGAAGGAGAATTTTCATGATTTCCGGAAGTTGGACAATGATGGAGTTGTCATGTTTGGTAACAACAATAAATGTAAAGTCAAAGGTTATTGAAAAGTAACGAATGGGAAATTCATTGTGAATCGACTTGCCTATGTTGAAGGACTAAAGCACAATCTGATTAGTGTTTCACAACTGGTTGTTGACACTGGTAATCAGGTTCTCTTTGATGAGGAAGGAAGTATTATCTCCAACAATCAAACAAAGGAGGTTCTACTGAAGTCGAAACGAAGGGAGACATTTTCACTCTTGACTTGAAACCAATTGTGGGTGTTCCTTCAGTGTGTTTGCTATCGAAAGCATCCTCCGATCTCAGCTGGTTATGGCATCGACGTTTTTCTCATCTTAACTTCAAAAATCTAAACAAACTTGTTCTTAATGATCTTGTTTGTGGTTTATCTGTTTTAAAATTTGACAATGACTCTTTGTGTGCTGTATGTGAACAGGGAAAACAAAATCGTCAAGGTCATCCGATCATCATAGATTCAAAAATCATCGAACCTTTAGAACTTCCTCATATTGACTTGTGTGGACCTTCGACTGTTGAGACTTTCAATAAGAAGAAGTACATACTAGTTATTGTTGATGATATTTCCAGGTTACTTGGGTTTTCTTTCTTCGACAGAAGTCTAAAACTACTCAAGTGATGATTGATTTTATCAAGAATATCAAATTGAGCTTAAAAAGGAAAGTTCGAAAGATAAATAGTGATAATCGAACGGAGTTCAAAAATGAAATTCTAGATTCATTTTTTACTGAACTGGGCATAACTCATAATTCTTCGTCTCCATACATACCGCAAAAAAATGGTGTGGTAGAAAGGAGAAATCGTTCCTTGTGTGAAGCGGCGAGAACAATGCTTACCTATGCGAATTAGCCACAATACTTTTAGGCAGAAGCAGTTTTGACTGCTTGCTTTACGCAAAATCGATCTTTCATTCATCGTCGTTTTAACATAACACCTTATGAAATAAAAAACAAAAGGAAACCTAATGTCAAAATTTTCCATGTTTTTGGATGCAGATGTTTCATCATGAATCTCAAGGATAATCTTTCTAAATTTCAGTCAAAAGTTGATCAATGAATCTTCTTGGCATATTCTCAAAACTCTGTAGCCTATAGGGTGTTAAACAAGAGAACAAGGAAGCTAGAAAAAACATTCAACCTCACATTCGATGATCATTATGTCAAAAGAATTGAACAGCCTTTTGTTCAAAAACGAATTATTGTTGAATCAAATGTTGAATATGAGAAAATGCATACTTATGATATTGATCTTGATTTAATTTTTGGTATTCCTGATAGGGCAATTGATGTAGAAATCCATGCTGATGATACTTAAGTTCCTGAGGCATCGAAACACTCTGATGATTCGACAATAAAAAATGAAGAAAATGAATCACATTCTTCATCGACTTGCAGAGTAAATGTAGAAAGAATACTTGTTTCAACTGATGATCAAGTGGAGGGGGAGCACTTGAATTCTACGTCTCAAAATGAAATACATGATTCATATGTTTAAAGGGAGCATATATGACATCTCAAGCTCATATCGAGGGGGAGCGTATGCCTACCTATGCTGTTGTCGAGGAGGAGCATCACATCCCAAATCCATTGGTCGAGGGGGATCTAAGTGAATCGAATCATGATAATGGTAATGATCAAACTAATGATTTTCATGATGTAACTGAGAATATCTCAATTACAGGAGAAGGTTCAGAAGCTGATGACATTTTCGAAGATGCGCCTTTACACTTTGATCCTGCATATCTACCGATGGACAAGTGGATAAGAGTAGGCATGAGCAAATGGACCGAACCGGCCCGAACCGGCCCGAACCAGAACCGACCCGGGAACCGGATTCGGCCAAAATCAAGAACCGAACCGGCCCGGCGGTTCTACAGGTTCCGGTTCTGGGTCCGGTTTTTGCCAGGTTTTCGATTTTGGAATCGGTCTGATTTGACACGCTTCCTTGTGGGGCTTGTACTTCATTAAAGTTTTAACCAAATCAAGAATTTTTATAGTCTAAACTTAACTAAAAAACCTAAAGTACATGTAGGAAAAAGATTCATGTCAAAAAAACTTAAATTGAGTGAGTTATGCACATTTGAACAACAAAGTCAGATTACATTTAATTGTTGTAACATAAAAATATTCTGATTTGACACCCTTCCTTGCGGGGCTTGTAACTCAATCAATTTTTAACCAAATCAAGTTTTTTTTATAGTCTAAACTAACTACAAATCCTAATCTACATGTAGGAAAAAGATTCAGGTCAAAACAAGTTAAATTGAGTGAGTTATTCACATTTTAAAAACAAAGTCATATTACATTTAATTGTTGAAACATAAAAAAAAATCTGATTTGACACCCTACCTTGCGGGGCTTGTAACTCATTCAATTTTTATCCAAATCAAGAGTTTTTATAGTCTAAACTTAACTAAAAATCCTAATCTACATGTAGGAAAAACATTCAGGTCAAAAGAAGTTAAATTGAGTGATTTATGTACATTTGAACAACAAAGTCAGATTACATTTAATTGCTGAAACTTAAAAACAATTCTGATTTGACACCCTTCCTTGCGGGGCTTGTATCTCATTCAGTTTTCAACCAAATCAAGCGTTTTTATAGTCTAAACTTAACTACAAATCATAATCTACATGTAGGAAAAAGATTCAGGTCAAAAAAAGTTAAATTGAGTGATTTTTGCAACTTTCAAAATTTGAGTGAGTTATCTGGTCCGGTTCACGATTTTGGGCCGGTTCCAATGACCGGTTCTTACCGGGTCCCGGTTCTAAAAATTGACAAAATTATAGTATCGGTCCCGGCCCGACCGATTCCATCGGGTTCCGATTCCGGGACCGGTTCCGGCCGGTTCCCTAGTCCATATACTCATCACTAGATAAGAGATCATCCGAAAGAACATATTCTTGGTGATCCAAATTCTAGTGTCTTGACTCAAGCCCAGATTCGAGCCAGAAATGAGGTGTTGAATATTCATCAAGAATTTTGTATGTTTAATGTTTTCATTTCAAAATTAGAACCAAAAATAGTTAAGGTTGCATTAGAACACTCTGATTGGGTTGTTTCAATGCAATCTGAACTTGTCGAATTCGAACGAAACAAGGTTTGGAGATTAATTCCTAAACCGAAAGATGTTTCATTAATTGGTCTAAAATGGATTTTTAAGAAAAAAAATGACAAAAAAGATAATATTATTCGAAACAAAGTGAGACTAGTCGTAAAAGGTTATTATCAACAAGAAGGTATTGATTATGAGGAAGCCTTTGCCCCTGTCGCAAGACTCGAGGCGGTACAAATTTTTCTTCCCTATGCAGCTCATAAGGATTTCGACGTCTATCAGATGGATGTCAAATGTGCATTCCTCAATGGTGTTGTAGAAGAAACGTTGTACGTCGAAAAACCATTGGGTTTTGTTAACGATAAGTATCCTGATCACTGTTATATTTTAGACAAGGCAGTCTATGGGTTGAAACAAGCACCTCGTGCCTGGTATGCAACTCTGCTTTTTTTTTAAATCACTAAATTTAAACAAGGATCTGTGGATCCTCCTTTATTTCGAAAGAAAGTAGGGGATCATATGATGCTCGTTCAAATTTATGTCGATGACATTATCTATGGTTCGACTGATCCTTCATTGTCTAAGGAATTTGAGGAACTCATGAAAAGTCAATTCAAAATGAGTATCATGGGTAAAATCAATAACTTTTTGGGTTTACATATTTGTTAAAACGGGGAGGAATTTTTATCAATCAAGAGAAATATACTAGAAATCTACTTGAAAGGTTTGGCATGTAGAATAACACGAAAGTCAAAGTACCTATGGTAGTTGGCACGTGCTTAAGTCTTTTGTTGGATAAATCTATTGTAGATCTAACGACGTACAGAAGCATGATCGGTTCGCTTTTGTATTTAACTGCAAGTCGACCTGATATAATGTTTGCAGTATGTAATTGTGCTAGTTACCAATCGAACCCAAGAGAACCCCATCTTTCTGTAGTAAAGAATATCTTTGGATACCTCAAAGAACAGTTTCGTTCGGATTTTGGTATCCTTCGGAGACAAAAATTTTTATCCAAGCATTATATGATGCGTACCTGGATGGATTTCAATTGGATCGAAAGAGCACAATAGGAGGGTGTCAATTATTAGACGGGAAGCTTGTAAGCTGACAATCGAAAAAGCAAACTTGTGTTTTGATTTCGACTACTTTGGCAGAGTATGTTGCTGTTGCTGCGTGCACATCAAAAGTGATTTGGATTCAAAGCCAATTGTGTGATTATATCATCAACATGAAGAAAATACCTTTGTATTGCGATTCACAAAGTGCAATTCGAATTTGTCACAATCCGATCCAACACTCGAAAACAAAACATATTGCTCTTCGATATCATTTTATCAAATATCACGTTGAAGATGGCAACATTGTGTCAGATATCATTTTATCAAATACTAATCGAAATGCCTCGGTCTGTTGGCTTACGCACACATTTTGTTTTAATTGCTTGTATCTTATTCTTTGGCACACGAACACACTGAAATCCTTGAGATTTAGGGTATTACCAACTCGAAACTTAGATTTTGCAAAGTCTGGCATAAAATTTCTCTTCCATATCCCAAAAGCAAATGAGCCCAGCCTTCATGCCGAAGGATTGGTCTTACCTTGGTGTCGAATTGCATGGTGTACTTGTTTGAGGAATGAAACATGTGACGGTTCTTATCCAATTGGGAACAACGGAAGATCTGATGGATGTGACGGTTCGGGATTTTC
This sequence comes from Lactuca virosa, assembly GCF_052849685.1. Taxonomy (NCBI): domain Eukaryota; kingdom Viridiplantae; phylum Streptophyta; class Magnoliopsida; order Asterales; family Asteraceae; genus Lactuca; species Lactuca virosa. Next base: position 32,625,807 of record NC_136432.1, on the reverse strand, counting down.
ACGGGAATCAAGGAGAACGTGATGATCACTTTTATGACGTGGAGCTTTTTTCGGTGTCGGATACGTAACCAACACAATATGTGGCATTGTCTTATTGGATACCGGTTCAAATTCAAAAACTTTATGCCCTCTAATCAAACCTCCAAGAACCCTAACTGCTCATTATTTCTGAATTTCTCCAAAATTCTCTGCATTGGCTGCTTCTCAACACAATGTTGATCCAACAACCACTAATGATGAACAAGTCTCACAACCAATGATGAAGATTCAAACAACTAATATTCGTCCGGTTCCATCACTTGATCAATATCCGGACGCATTATGAATGCCTGTTCAAACTTTGAACAACTCTGTATTATCGACTGAACTTTCCTCCTTGTTTTCAATTCCGATGGAATGGCTTTCAATTTTTGCTTCAACTGCATTGTTCAACAAAACTACTAAGGTGGTTACGTTTTAGCTCTCGAATTCAAAGACCGAGAAGCTCACTCAGAAGCAATTTGCCCAAATTATGAAGTTACCAGTTTCAGGTACATTCTATGAAGTCACGAATGATCAGGTGGTTCATATGTTTATTGAAATGGGGCATCAACCGACTCTCACTGGAATAAGTCATTTTAAGAAGTCTAGTCTTCCCTGTATTTGGAGCTTTTTGTTTGGGATTGTACTACGGTGTTTAAGAGGAATAAGCTCTGGCTCGACAAAGCCAAGCTTGAAGTATATTCAGTCATAGGAGGATTGTATTATGGTCTGAATGTGGATTATGCTTCACATCTTTGGGAAGAGTTTGGAACCTCAATCTCACACATGAATCTAACAAATGGGGTTTCAAGTGCTCGATTTTGAAGCTTAATTTTACAGGATGTTTATAGTCAAGAGAATATTCTTGTTCCATCTGATTTTGAAACTGTTGAGTTTCTAACAATGGGTGCTCCAAGGGTTTTTCTGGATGATTCTAATGTTTTTCCAAATGTTGCTCAAATTCCGGATTCGATGCTTAAGCTTGTGAATCCTAAAAATCAATTGATGGTGCAATACTTGGCCTCTATTGATACTTCTCATCCAACTGGGGTTCTTCCATAAAAGGGGGTCAAAGGACCATCGAAAGCTTCAACGACTTCAAAGAAGAAGAAACCAGTTGACAAACCACAACCAGTTGAGGAGGAAATTGCCAAAGAAACAATAACCACGAAAACTGGGGTTCTTAAAAGAACGAAGAAACTACCAAAGAAGCCTTCTGAATCTCCAGTCAAGATAACTACACATGAACCTATAGTCAAAATTGCTGAGCCCAATGTTGTTGAATCTTCAAATCCCATTTCTTCTCAGGGTGGTCCAAAGAAGGTTCGCAAAGCTTAATTTACAATGAGGGGTGTTTTATTTCACGAAGTAATGGTTCCTGGATCGCCAACCTCTAAGAAGCATCGAGCTATTGATATGGCTCTAAAGTTCAACAACAAGAAACGTGAATTTCAAGTTCCACTTAAGAACGTGATAGTCAAAACTGAGCACGGCATTGATAGTGAAAGGTCAGATATTTGAATCGAGGATTCGTATATTGGTTCACCTTGAAGGGATTCTCTTATCAAGTCAAATTTCAAGGGGACAGGGAATCCTAATGTCAATGTAAACGTATCTAATACGGATATAAACATCAATTCGAGTGATCAAAAAACACAAATATCCCTGATAAGACAATTGTCAAACTATTCGTGGTTTCGAATACCGAGTTCGGTATGGAGGAGGTCGAAACTCCAGACATCATTATCGACTTATCTAATAAGGACACAAATGTCAAAATGGATGAAGGGATGCATAATAATGAATCTACTATCACATCTACTGTCGAAACTTCAACATCTTTACCACCACCTTCATCATGCATTCCAACTTCCATTCCAGTTTCGATTATATCACCAACATTTTCTCGTATGATGCAAGAACCTATTGCCACTCTCTTTTCATCTCAATCCACTGAAAAGTCACAACACGGAAATGAAGTTGATGATGACGATGTCATGTTGTCTTTTGCTGAACTTCAGTTTGATCCAAAGGAGGAGAATATTCCTGATGAAATGATCATGTCAGGAAAACAATTCAAAATATTTAATTCCAAGATGAATTCGGTTTTATAGTTCTTGGCTGATACAGACTCAAATATCTGATATTCGAACGATGTTGGAATCTGAAGTTAAAAATTTTGCTGAAAGTTCTTCGACACTACATAAGAAGATGGATGTCGTAGCTGAAGCGTCAAACTGCTTGATTGAATACATCACTTCTTTCAACAAAAATTACACGGTTGGTCTTCAAGAAAATGTGAAAGGGGATGCTCAAGTATTTGCTAGAGTTGAATAGTTCTTAACCGAAATCAAAACCATGCTTTCAGCTCAATCGACGATTTCTCTAGAATCCATTTCCCAAATGGTTTCGAATATCAAGACAAACATTAAGGCTGAACTGGATCCGATCAAGATGTTAGTTCTTCGACTTCCAACAAATTCTCCTCATGTTATGCATGTGTCGCGCAGGGAGAAAAAGGGGAAGGAGGTGTTAGTTCGTCAAAAGATACATGTGATAATTCTGGAGTTTTTGTTGCAAAGGTGATAAGTACTTAAATCCCAACAACTATTTCTATGAAGCCCATAACTTCAACAACAACAACAACAACAACAACAACAACAACAACAACAACAACAAAGAGAACTTTAACAAAAGGAATATCGATAAATAAAGGAGCATGAGGTTCAAGTTCAATCCCTAACAAATCAACTTCGAATGTTAATCCAAATGATAAAGGGAAATCAATCTCAGTTGTTCAATGAGAAGAAGAGAAGAAAAAGCAACAAGTCATCGAAATCAAAAAAACAGAGGCAGATAAATAGCACACTAAAGCGAAGAGAAAATGACCCACCTAGATTTAATAAGGGTGATCCCAACAAGCAGTGGTGTTATGAAACAATAAAACATATTGTTTCTATTGGAATGAATGATGATTTTCGAAAAGTGCCAATAAAGAGCTACGACACAGAAAATTCTAATTTTAATCAGCTCGACTTTCCGATCAATCATATGTTGTTCACTTCTTCACAATTCTGTAGAGAACTTCAATGATATGTAAGAATTCAGAAGAGTGAAGATTCGCTTTCACGCAGTCATGAGGAAGAATGAAGAAGAGGTGTGGTCTTTAGTGAAGATAATAAAAATGATGACCATTACTTGTGATAGCATGTTCGAAGGTCTGCTACAAAACTTTCGTTATGTTGTTGTAAGAGCAAATAACATTGTTTTTGAGTTCTAAATAACAGTTTTTCCATTGATGAACTTGAATGATTTGATCACGGTCACGAAGCTTTTGAGAACTGTTGATGTGTGGAAGATAACAGAGACCAATAAGGATGATTTTATTAGTGGGTTTGCTCATATCAAAGTCTTTCTTGAAAACTACTATGACTACTTGGCGATAACAAACACTGATCTTGCAAAAACTGTTAAGAAGCTATCGAAAGTCCCTCAATCTTTGTTAAGGGGAAAGCTAAATATTGATGATTACGAAGATGGTGAAATTATTCATCAACCTCTTGTGTTGTGTTTTGTGGAAAGAACAAGAAAGGGAAAATGACAAAGTTTTTGATTTAAATTAGTGATCTTGAGAGGTACACAAACTTTCAGTATACTAATCTCCTTATTCAAATCAACAATTGCAAGAAGAATGATAGTGAAAGCAAAGTTGAGATTCCAAAAACCATTCTATGTTATATGGAGATTCGAAGAGAAATTCTACATACTTTAAAGCTGATTGCTTAAATTTCGACTAATCTCACTAAGGGGAGATTGTAGGGGTCGAATGTCTATAGTGAGGAGTCGAATGTATTTTAAGTTTGTAAGGTGTCGAATGTTGTATGACTTCGAAACTCTATCTATTTTACAAGGCATTGTTATTTTAATACTTTGATGTTTAGTCCTTGTAACTTTTTGTGAGCCTGATGTACCCTATAAATAGGGTAGGTGCATAGAGTAGAGGAATGTTTGAACACTTGTAGAATTCTCTCTTCTAATCGTGTTCACTCTTGTACTAATTCAGACGAAACTGAGTCAAACATATAGTATTGAAATCTTGTGTTCATTTACAACTTTGATAGTCTTAATCATTTGTGTTTGTAATCAATCCTAACACACTACAACACCCTAAACCTTCTTTGTCTGGGCGCGAAGGACTGGTGGAACCTGGTGACTAGTTCTTATACTCCTGAGCATAGGGTTGCTGTTACTTGGGAGCAGTTTTAAGAGATGTTTCACACATAGTATGTTCCCCTGGTGGAGAGAGAGAGAGAGAGAGAGAGAGAGAGAGAGAGAGAGAGAGAGAGAGAGAGAGAGAGAGAGAGAGAGAGAGAGAGAAAGAGAGAGAGATAGAGAGAGAGGTTAGCTCAGGAGTATTTATCATTGAGGCACACGAAAGAGTCGATGACGAAGATCACCGTGATGTTTACTGAGAGAGACCTTTTATGTCCCGAGTATTCTGCTTCGGAGCAAACCCAAATGCCGTGATACTTGAGCATGCTCAAGACTGAGATTTGGCAGTTTGTATCTACCCAGCAATACAGTACCCTCTCTGAGCTTCAGGATGTCACACGAAGATAGGAGCTTGAGACTGAGATCCAGACGAGGGAGGAGAGGCAGGCTCCGTTTCAGCCACAACCTATAGCAAAGCGGTTCAAGCCCGATGTGTCACAATATAGAGGTCAGACGGGACGCACTTGTGGCAAGTGCGAGAAGGCGCATGAGGGAATTTGTCGATCAGCTTCTGGGTGCCATAAATGTGGCATGGAGGGCCATATTTATAGGGATTGTTATCAACATGCTCCATTATCGAGCACCATGATTTGCTACCATTTTGAGCAGGTGGGCCATGTGAAGGCCAGTTGTCCCTTGCTCGCCGCCAGACCAGTGCAGGCACCAGCTCCGGCTAATTTGAGGATTACAGGCGGATGATAGGGGAGATCCGAGGCCCTGAAGGACAACGGTCATGCGTTTCAGCTCACCGCAGAGGAGGCGAGGGTGGCACCTGACGTTGTTACTAGTATGTATTCATTTTAATTTATGTTCAATTGTTATTATGTATGCTTATGATTGTATTTCTACTAGGTACTTTCTTAGTGAATTCCTTGCTTGCTCTTGTGCTTTTTGACTCGAGTGCGAGTCGGTCCCTCGTGTCTTAGTCCTTCAGTAGGCGTTTTGATATGATTCTCAGAGATTTGGAGTGTCCGTTGCGAGTTTCCATCATTAACGAACATGGGGTTTCTGCTTTGAGTATTTTTCGAGATTGTACCTTAGAGATATTCGGGGTGTCTTATCCGATCAATTTGATCTCTATCCCAATGGGGGATGTGTGTGTGATAGTAGGGATGAACTAGTTGAGCAAATTTGGTGACATGATTAACTGTGAGAGAATGTGAGTGGTAGTTCGAGCCCCAAGTGGGGGAGAACTGCCTATTTTTTACGTGGGTACCATGGTTGGATAAGCTTTTTGTTCTGCTGCCAGGGCTCGCCGGTATCTTCAACATGGATGTTCGGGATATCTCGCTTATGTGATTGACACTTAGGTGGAGAAGGGGGTTTCGGTTTTGGATTTTCCTGTAGTCAGAGAGTTCACATATGTACTCCCGGTGGATATGCCCGGTGTGCCTCCTGTGAGGCAGGTCGAGTTCAGGATTGATTTGGTTCCTGATGCGGCCCCGATTGCTAAAGCGTCGTACTGATTAGCACCACCTGAGATTCATGAGTTGTCCTCTCAGCTCCAGGAACTGTTGGGCAAGCATTTTATCCGACCAAGCAGCTCGTCATGGGGAGCATCGACTTTTTTTTGTAAAGAAGAAGGATAGTTCACACCGGATGTGCATTGATTACCGGGAGATGAACAAGTTGACGGTGAAGAACCATTATCCACTTCAACGTATTGATGATCTCTTCGATCAGTTGCCGGGTGTATCTTGGTTCTCAAAGATCGACTTTAGGTCAGGGTATCATCAGATGAGTGTCATAGAGGAGAACGTGGAAAAGACAGCGTTCCAACCTCGTTGTGGTCATTACGAGTTTCTGGTGATGCCATTTGGGCTCACCAATGCACCAACAACATTTATAGATTTGATGAATTGGGTACGCATGCAATTTCTTAATCGTTCAGTCATTGTTTTTTTTATGATATCCTGGTTTATTCCAAGACTAAGGAGCAGCATGAGGAGCATCTTCGAGAGCTACTAGGAGTTTTGAGGAGGGAGAGGCTTTATACCAAGCTGTCGGAGTGTGAGTTTTGGTTATGGGATATCCAGTTTTTGGGACACCTCATTAACGAGGACAGGATTCTGGTCGACCCGACCACAATAGAGACATTTATGCAGTGGGAGGTTCCAAAGTCTCCCTCGGAGATCATGAGTTTTCTGGGTTAGGAAGGTTATTTTCGGAGATTTATTCAGGATTTCTCCAAGGTTGTTGTACCTTTCACTCGTTTGACGAGGAAGGGCGTGAATTTTCATTGGGGGAACTGAGCATTAGGCTGCGTTCGAGACGCTTAGACATAAATTGTGTGAGGCCCCGATATTGACCCTTCTGTAGGGCATGGATGATTTTGTGGTTTATTGTGATGCTTCTATCACTGGTTTGGGGGCAGTGCTCATGTATCGATGGAGGGTTATTGCGTATGCTTCTAGGCAGCTGGAGCCACATGATTTTCGGTATCCGACTCATGACCTGGAGTTGGGGGCGGTAGTGATTTCCCTCAAGATTTGGCGACACTATCTGTATGGGGTTCGATGTACCATATACAAGGATCACAAGAGTCTGAGGTATCTCATGGACCAGCTGAATCTAAACATGTGGCAGCGTAGAAGGCTTGACGTGGTCAAGGATTATTACTTTGAGATAATGTATCATCTCGGGAAAGAAAATGTGGTCGTTGACAGTTTGAGCCGCAAGGCGTCCAGTACTTATGTTGAGGTGTGTGGAGAGGTTCTTGACCTGTCGGATGGTCAAGGCCGAGCACCAGAGACCGCACAGTAGATTACAGCCTTTGGAGGTTCCCATGTGGAAATGGTAACAAAGCACCATCGATTTTTATCACCAAGTTACCTAGGACAGTGAAGGCATTTGACGTAATTTGGGTCATTGTGGATCGTCTAACCAAGAGTGCCCACTTTCTAGCTATTCATGAGAGTTACTCAGCCGAGAAATTGACCGATGTGTATGTACGCGATATCGTCACTCGGCATGGTGTTCAAGTCTCCATTTTATCTGATCGAGATGTTTGATTTACTTCACGATTTTGGCGGAGGTTCCATGGGGAAATAGGTATGAGATTGCACTTTAGCACTGCTTATCATCCGCAGACTGAATACCAGAGAAAGCGGACCATTCAGACGCTCGAGGATATGTTAAGGGCTTGTGTCATAGATTTCGGTCGAATTTGGGACTCCTACCTTCCCCTAGCTGAGTTTTCATACAACAATAGTTATCACTACAGTATTGGTGTGCCGCCTTATGAGCTTCTCTACTGGAGGAAGTGTCGTACACCAGTTTGTTTAGAGGGAGTTCGGTCATAGGGTTATCGGGAATACCAAGGTAGTTCTTTAGATGACAGAGCTTATCCATCAGATCTAGCAGAGGTTGCAGACAACTCAGAGTCGACAGAAGAGTTATACGGACAGACGCCGATCCGAGTTGGAGTTCCATGTCAGTGATATGGTTTTACTCAACGTATCACCCTGGAAGGGTGTAATACCCTTTAGGAAAAGGGGCAAGCTGGGGCCCCGATTTATTGGCCCATTCCGAGTGGTGGCTAGGGTAGGCAAAGTGGCATATCGTTTGGATCTGCCTAGGGAGCTTAGTCAGATTCACAACACCTTCCATGTTTCGTAGCCGCGGAAGTATGTAGCTGATGATTCAATAGTGGTTCCTTTTGATGATATTTAGGTCGATAATTGCCTGAACTATGTTGAGATGTAAGTGGCGATTTTGGATAGGAAGACGAACTATGTTGAGATGTTTTTGAGTGTTTGTAGTTATAAAAATGGGATCTTGATCCTTTCCTTTCATCCATGCATGAGTTATGGGTTTTAAGAGCTTGTAACAAGTTAGGCTTTTGGTTTTAAGCACTTTCTAGCCATGCAAGGTCATAAAGTTGGAAACTTTATGATTTAGGAAGGAATTTGGGATTAGATCTGAGTCCTGGTCTTAAGGTCTTAAGGATTTAAGTGCTTAATAGAAGGTTTTCTTCTAGCCTGAGTACGTTGGGCGTACCTAGTGGTACACAACGCATACTGAGCTAGGGTCTCATAATCTGGAAAAGGATCCACTATGCCATGCTAAGTGATAGAGTACGCAGTACGTACTCCGCTTGTGTTGACTCTTTGACTTTTGACTTTGACCTTTCACCATGGACTTGACCAAGTTTGACTATAGGGCATTTTGGGAAATTTAAATAGTAGTTTGAGATTTTGTCCTTGTTATTTGTATAGGTGATCCATAGAAGCAGTATTTGGAGCAGTGATCTGTTCGACTATTTTTATACTGTGAGGTGAGTTTTTCTCACAGTACTTGTGGGTTGAAGGCACCAATGTCGGTCCACTAGGTTATATATCCTACTATATAGGATGTTTCGATGCTACAGTGATCTATTAGACCTCCATGATTATTTGTATTTGATTATATGTTTAAGTGATGCATATGTCGACACAGTACGGTTTGGGTTGAGGCTTTACTACTGTGTGCGTAAGCCAACAGACCGAGGCATTCCAGTCCAATGACTGATTGGGCCGACGCAATCCAGTCTGATGACTGTGGGTCAGGGGTAATCTAGTCTAACGACTGTGGACCCGGGGGTAAACCAGTCTGATGATTGTGAACCCAACATGAATGATTGTATATGTTATGTTATGTGGGGTATTTTGGGGGAAACTCACTAAGCTTTGGCTTATAGTTTGATTTTATAGTTTCAGGAACTTCAGAGGATAGGTGAAAGCCGACGGCTTGATCGTGCACATTATCCTGGATTTTATGTGTCTTTATTATTTTTGGGATACTCTGATTCATGATAGTAACATTTGAGAACTTGTTCTGTAAAACTTATGGATTTTTGGAACGGTTTTAAAAACAAAAATTTTGCCATGATTTTTGGGATGTTACAATATATATATATATATATATATATATATATATATATATATATATATATATATATATATATATATATATATATATATTGGTGGGAAGTCAAGTCCACCAAGCAAATTACACCTTTTGTTTGCAAATAAAACGTAATATAATTGTAATAAGGGGTATCGATCCTCGGGGAAATGGTTGTATTCAATCACCAATGCAATCCAATAGAACTAGTGTAAATAAACAAACTAACTACAATTAAACTAAGGGGGGGTGTTGTGATTGCTTGAAAACTAAATAACTAAAAAGCTTGCAATTAATCAAGATGGTGAGATGCTCAAATATTGGAGAGAATTGGTTAACCAAGGCAATCCAACACAATGAACATTTGTGTGTTTATCATTAGGATTCAATATGAAGCTTATTATTCATCCCAAATTGGTTATAGCAATCATGAAGCATGATATGCCAAGATTCCTCATAGGTAGTATGGAGGTTGGGGAAGCCCACAACACACCTTCTTAATCAAAATCAAGGATCCAATTGAAGCAATTGAACCCAATAAGTTGATTAGCCTTAAGAATGAAGAAATCCCCAATTCCTAGTGGATGACAATGCTTACACATCCATAGAGGAGTCATGATTCATAAGCTAGAGATGATTTCTACCATCTTAAAGCCCTTGTTCTAAGTAAATTCAATGATTCAATGCTAAACCAAAGAAATAAACCAACAATTGCTCATTTAAGTACCAAGCTCGTGATCTAGGTATTAAACAAGCATAGGAAATATGAACTAGAATCATAAACATAAGATAAATGACATTTAAGCATGAATCGTTTAAAAACCCACAAAAATCCAAGGGTTTTAGCTAAAGTTAACCAAAATAGAGAAGTTAGCCACTCATGGAAACAAAATAACAATCACAAAAGTGTTTTTGCATAAAGAAACTACCAATTACTTAGAAATATGAGAAGAATGGGTATCAAGCTCCAAAATCGCCTCTAATGGTCTCCAATGGTGGAAAATCAAAGTGTTTCATGAAAGATCCAACCCCCCCCCCCAAGGTAAATGGTAAACAAAATGACCAAAATGCCCAAAAGTGTGCAGTTGCGCAGGTACACGCGCAAGTGTTGCGCGACTGAGACTCCGCCCTCGCAAGTGTTGCTGGAATGCTATTGATCCACTTTTCTCCACTACCCACTCCACTACCCAAGATTCCCTTGGTCCCCTCCATGACTCAAATGATTTGAAATTGGCCAATCACCTTAAAGCTTTAAATATGGATAGTCCATGCCCAAAATAAAAATCCATGACCCATCTTCAAAAGCCCACTTCATCCAAATCTTCAACTTTTTAAGCCCAAATCTCCTTTGATGGATCCGTAAAGCCCAATAATGCATCGAGAAGCCCACTAAGCCCAACTCCAGTCAAACCTCAACCGCAATGAGCTCCAAAACCCTGCAAAATATCTCATGCAAAATAGAAAGTACCCGACACAATCCATGATAAAGAAAATAAAGAATATACAATGCAAAACTAATAAAAAGAGCTAAAAATACTAAAATACACTAATAAAAATAAGGAAATAAAATAAGCTATCAAATCACCCCAAGCTTAAACCTAACTTGTCCTCAAGTTAGAACAAGACTAAAATGAGCTCGGGATGAGCTAAACTACAATGGAAAAAGAAAGATACCATAGAACTTGGTCAACATCAGTCAACATGGTCAGAATCAGTCTTTCATGGACCCTACGCATCTTCAAAATGTTCCCAGCTTTAGATCCATAAACCACATCTCGAACCACTTGATGGGCGAATAGATCACGGCTGGATGTAGTCGCGGTATGCAAGACAAAGGAAACAGAGGATGCGCCCAGTGGGGGCACTTTAAATCACCAATGCAGATCATAATGCATCAAGGAAAGGCGCCTCTTCACACACGATGATTCCTACATTTGTCAGGCTAAAGTTTATAATACGAAATAGGGTTTTGCAGCGCGGCCTCCAGGCAAACATCCGGTTTCAGAGGCTTCTCCCTTGTACTGTCCTTTACAATCTACCGTCTCATCGTCATAGCCTTTTCTCACCAAAAATCAAAAATAAAATAAAATAATAAAAATTTTACTTAACCTAAATTTAAACCTAACAACTTAAATCTTCAACCTTGAACTTCTGTTATTTGGTTTTCAGTCTCTTTGTAGTTCGATCTTCTTTTTTTTTTAATTTTTTATGAAGAGAAGTCTTGAACTTGGATTCTTGCTCTTCTTTTTGTGTTGCTCTTTTTCTTCATTTTTCTTCTTTGTTTTTGTTGCTTTTCTTTAATCTTCTTCATTGTTTCTTTTTGTCTTTGCTTTTCCAATTTCTTCATTTTTTTGTGTTTTCTTCTTGTCTTTGTTCTTGGAAGGTCTAAGGAATTTCACCATGTAACATAGGACTCCAAGAGTGAAAATGGAGTAATAGATAGAGGCTAACATGAACACCTAATGATCATTGACAATGTGTCAATATCTACTAAAAAGGGTGGGGAATGACTCAAAAATGGGTGTTACCGAAAAAACTTGGTCCCAAAAGATGTGAATTGGGGGACCCACTTCAAAGTTTATCGAGCACCTCAATGCAAGGTGTGATAAACAAAATCTATCTAACTATCTACTCTAGACCCCCAGAAAAATGATGACCTATCTTAGAAAGGTGGTGAGAATCTAACTAAGTAAGGCTCAAATAAGACTCGAGAGTACTAAGGGGTATTCCCCCCAAAACCAAGATGTGAGTCTTCAATGTCTTCAAAATACCTTACCAGGCTAATCTTTGCTCGCACACATTGATTTGACCAACCACATCCCTCCGCACCTAGACCCAATCAAGCTACCTGCATCTGACCCCCACACAAGCGGTCTCAAAGTGGTCGGTGAGGCTCAAAACGTGTCCCATTTATCCAATACAAGGAATTCCATATCAAGACCCGGGACCAATCTATGATTCAATACTTATGACTCGGCGATATGGTACTAGTAGGGATGAGAAGAAAAGAGAGAACAAAAAATGCATGAACTTAAACTAGAATGCATCTAAAAAGTATAAAAATTAGAAAAGAAAGAAATAAAATACGTAATATTTTTGAATTTTTATGCAATTTTTATGATTGACCTAAATGACTTACTCTAAATGCAACTATATACAACCAAAATGCAATAAAAAATTAAATATAAGAATACCTCACCCCAAGCTTAAAATGAAGCATTGTCCTCAATGCTTAGGATGGGAGTAAGGAATGATCGTATCGGGATCAAGGTGGGGGAGGCCCGCGAGGACGGTACGAAAGCAACACATGGGTCGTATAATGATGTGTGGGTGGAGTTCTTGGCCGCCTAAATACACATGGATGAAATATTGGTCACACAAAGGAAGCATATGAAATGGATCGAAATTTTCTTATGAAGTGGCATATTTGCGCGGGTACCCTCGCAAACTTTGCGTAGGTGATGGTTGGGTCGCGCAAGGATCTGCGAGGGTAAGAAGGTCACGCAAGGATCTGCGAGGGTGGGAGGCAGGCCACGCAAGAGGTTGCGAGGGTGGGTATCAGGTCGCGCAGAACCTGCGCGGGTGGAATTTTGAGCTCGGATTTGCGCGGGTAGGGCTGGGTCGCACAACGTTTGCGCGGGTACCCGCGCAAGTTGCAGATTTTTGACACTTTTTGAAAACTTTACCAAGTCATTGCTAAACTTCAAGATGCTTATTTTTGACCAACTTCAAGCTTAGAAACACCAAAACTTCAAGCGGAGATTATTTATTTACAATGCATTTATTTAACGTCTTTGCCAAAACATAGCCTCGCTTCCATCAACCTTCGTAAACGGAGTTTCCAATGTTATGTTATCGAATTCTCCCGTGTCAAAGCCTTCATAAAATGGTTTCAAGCGGTTCCCATTCACTTTAAATATTTGATTTGCTTCCAAACGCTTAATTTCAACCGCACCGTGATCAAACACTTTTATAACGATAAAAGTTCCGTGCCATCGAGATCGCAACTTTCCCGGGAATAGCTTTAAGCGTGAATGATAAAGAAGAACTTTTTGGCCCGGAATAAAATGTTTTCGAGTGATGTGCTTTTCGTCAAACGCTTTTGTCTTGTTTTGGTAGATGCTTGCATTTTCATAAGAGTCGTTCCTCAACTCTTCGATTTCTTGAAGTTGCATCTTTCTATGCTTCCCGATTTCTTCAATATTGAAATTACACTTTTTAACCGCCCAATATGCCTTGTGTTCCAATTCCATTGGTAAATGACAAGACTTTCCATAGACGAGGCGGAATGGAGACATGCCAATTGGAGTTTTATAGGTGGTCCGATACGCCCACAATGCATCGTCTAACTTTAAGCTCCAATATTTTCGTGTGGTGTTGACCGTCTTTTCAAGAATTTTTTTGACTTCTCTATTTGACACTTTGGCTTGGCCATTTGTTTGGGGATGGTAGGTGGTCGATATCCAGTGTGTGACACCATATCTCTTCATCATGGCTTTCGTCATTTTGTTGCAAAAATCAGTGCCCCTATCACTCACCAAAGCTCTCGGTACACCATATTTTGCAAAAATGTTTGACTTCAAGAAGTCAATTACAGTTTTAGAATCATCATGCCTTGTAGCCTTTGCTTCCACCCACTTTAAGACGTAATCAACCGCCAAGAGTATATAAGTATAACCGAAAGAGACGGGGAATGGGCCCATGAAATTGATTCCCAGACATCAAAGATCTCACAAATGAGGATAGGGCTTTGAATCATTTCGTTTTTCATGGACACAGTTCCCATTCTTTCACATCTATCACAACTCTTGAAAAATAGATAGGTATCTCTTGACATTATTGACCAATATAGTCCACATTCGAGCACCTTTCGCATGGTTTTGTTTTGACCAAAATGTCCTCCGCATGCATACTCATAACAAAACTTCAAGATTGATTCGACCTCATTTTGGTGAGCACACCTCCGTATTAGTTGATCCAGATAATGTTTCCAAAGATAAGGGTCGTCCCACACGTAGTATTTGGAATCACTCTTCAACTTGGCTTTTTTTACTTGGTAAATGCGTGTGGAATTTCTTTAGTAACCAAGTAATTGACAATATCTGCATAGCAAGGAATGGTGTTTGAAATGTAGAAGAGGTGTTCATCCGGAAATTCATCAAGAATGGAAGAAGAAGAACCACTAATATTCAACCGAATTAAATGATCAACAACTAGCTTTTCGGCACCACTTTTCTCCTTTATCTCAATATTGAACTCTTGTAAAAGAAGAATCCATCGAATTGACCGTGGCTTGGAATCTTTCTTGGTCATTAGATACTTCAAGGCCGCATGGTCGGAGTATACAATCACTTTTGTCCCAAGAAGGTATTGCCAGAATTTCTCCAAGGCGAAGACAATAGCTAGAAGTTCCTTCTCAGTGGTGGAATAATTGGCTTGAGCATTATCCAAGGTTTTGGAGGCATAGTAGATGACATGTGATGCTTTGCCCTCATTTTGATCTAAAACCGATCCAATGGCAAAATTGCTTGCATCACACATTATTTCAAAACAAAGCTCCCAATTTGGAGGTTGGATAATGGGAGCAGATGTAAGCAAGTCTTTAAGTTTGTCAAAGGCCTCTTGACATGCTACATTGAAGTCAAAGTCAACAGCTTTTTGGAAAAGTAGGCACATCGGTCTCATGATCTTCGAGAAATCTTTGATAAATCTTCTATAGAATCCTGCATGGCCTAAGAAAGATCTCACTTCTCTAACATATGTTGGGTAAGGAAGGGTTTGTATGACATCAATTTTGGCTTTATCAACTTCAATTCCCTTTTTGGAGATGATATATCCCAAGATGATGCCTTGATTGACCATAAAGTGGCACTTCTCAAAGTTTAACACCAACTTCTTCTCAATGCACCTTTTCAAAATCTTCTTAAGGTTATCCAAGCATTCATCAAACGAATTTCCATACACTTTGAAGTCATCCATGAACACTTCAATTATATTCTCAACATACTCGGAGAAGATGCTCACCATACATCTTTGGAATGTGACGGGGGCATTGCATAATTCAAATGACATCCGCTTGTAGGCAAACATGTCGAAAGGGCATGTAAAAGTCGTCTTGTCTTGATCTTCGGTGGCAATGGGTATTTGATGAAAACCCGAGTATCCATCAAGGTAACAATAATGCGATTTTCCCGCCAATCTTTAGAGCATTTGGTCAATGAAAGGAAGAGGAAAATGGTCTTTTCGTGTGCTTGAATTCAACTTTCGATAATCAATGCACACCCTCCATCCATTTTGAACTCGAGTGGGTACCATGACTTATTTGTTATTCTAAATAACCGTGATTCCCGTTTTCTTGGGAACCACTTGAACCGGACTAACCCATTTGGAGTCGGAAATGGGGTAAATCATGTCCGCATCAAGGAGCTTAATTATCTCTTTCTTGACAACTTCCATCATAGGAGGATTTAATCGTCTTTGAGCTTCCCTCCTAGGCTTACAATCATCCTCCATGAGGATTTTGTGAGTACATACATTAGGACTTATCCCCTTGATGTCCGCTATTGTCCACCCCATGGCCTCTTTATGATCTTTCAAAACTTCGACCAATTGATCTTCTTCAAAGTATTTCAATTGAGAGGAGATGATCATCGGGAGAGTTTCGTCTTTACCTAGATAAGCATACTTCAAATGTCTGGGTAAGACTTTTAATTCAAGTGTGAGTGGGTGGATTATGGAAGGGGGCATCATGTTTGGAGAATGAGATAAGGCAACTTGAGAGACATCCTTCTTTGTTGAATTGTTAACTTCTAAAGTCTTCACAATCTCTTCAACTTAGGAGTCCAATGTATACGTATCCAATCTTTTCTTCAAACTTTCACAATCGAGACTCATGTTGAGCACCATTTTCAAAATGTCTCCATGTGATAACTCGAATAGTTCTTGGGTGATTGGCTCAATCACATCAACCCGATACAATAGAGAAATGTTGCTAGGGTATCTCATTGCTTCAAAGATGTTAAAGTGAATGGTCTCTCCATCAAACTCCATGGTCATTTTCCCATTATGGACATCAATAATCGTATGAGCGGTATTCATGAAGAGTCTTCCAAGAAGGATCATATATGACTTGGAAGGAATCTTCTCTTCAAGGTCAATGACATAGAAGTACGCGGGAAATACTAGTTGATTGACTTGCACTAGTACATCCTCCAACACGCCTCTTGGAAATACACTTGACTTGTCCGCTAATTGAATGATTACTCCGATTTCTTCCAAAGGTCCAACATTGAGAGATTGAAAAACCGAGTATGGCATCATATTGATCGAGGCTCCAAGATCTAGCATGGCACTTTCAACATGAAAATCACCAATAGTTCAAGGGATAGCAAACATTCCCGGGTCCTTGCATTTGGGTGGTAACTTCTTTTTGATAACCACGGACACATTTGCATTGACTTGAATCTTTTCATTCGCCTTGAATTTCCTCTTATTGGTGCACAAATCCTTAAGAAATTTAGCATAGCGTGGAATTTGCTTTATGGCATCCAATAGTGGAATGTTGATTTGGACCTTGCGAAAAGTCTCAAGAAACTCCTTCTCTTCCTCCTTTTTCTTCGAGGGAGCCAACCGGGAGTGAAAAGGTGGTGGTATGACCAATGGTTTGATGGTCTTGTTGGAAGATTCGGGTTGATCAATGTTTGGCACAACCAGTTCCTTTGGAGGAACTACATCTTTCGAAGGTTCAACAATAATAACTTCATCTTCATCTTCTCTTGAAACTCTTTTAGGGTTGCTTTCTCCAAGTGTTTTCCCACTTCTCAAGGTTAATGCACTCACATTGGGATTCTTCGCGGTTTGAGAAGGAAGTTTACCCCTTTGTTCCATCTTGTTAAGAGCGGTGGCCAAGTCTCCAATTTGTGCTTGAATGTTGGAGAAAGTATTCTTGGTCTCTTGTTGAAATTGGGTTTGGCTTTGAGCAAGAGAAGTGACTAGTTCTTGAAGGCTCATTTGATGGTTACCACTTGATTGGCCTTGTTGTGGAGGTTGTTGGTAATATGGAGTGGGATGAGACGTTTGGGGATATGGAGGTTTTTATGATGGGTATTGAGAAAATTAGGGTCTCATCATAACATGTGGTGGGTTTTACTTTGGTGGGTATGGGTTGGTTGGGTTATTCCTCCAATTTAGGTTGTAAGTGTTTTGAAACCCCATGGGTCTTGGTTGACCTTGATATCCTCCCATTTCATTAAAATCCTCCGGCTCACCACCAAGTGTGGGACACTTATCCGTATAATGCCCCGTCATTGCACAAATACCACACACCATCAATTGTTGACCACTTCCAACCACCATTTGACTTAACAAATTAGTCAAATCCAAGAGCTTTGATTCCAAGTGTTGGATGTTGCTAACTTCACCAACCACTTGTGGAGAATTTCTCTTATTTCATTGTGAGTCCCAAAGTTCCTTTGATTTTGAGAAATGGTTCCAAAAAGTGATCTTATCTCTTGAGATGTCTTGTTGAAGATGTCACCACCACTTGAAGCATCAATCATCCTTCGATCTTTTTCATTCATACCCTCATAAAATTGTTGAAGAAGTAGTTGTTCGGGTA